>NC_141834.1:11644007-12244007 GCF_982586985.1 Callionymus lyra
CTTGTTGATATAAATCCTCAGCAGTCGTTACTTAATTCTGTTTTATTTGCAGTATCTTGACAGTTATAAATGGGTCACGTCACTTCAAGTGATCGTTCACCCAAATTTCAAACTTCACTCATTTTCTACTCCCTCTCATGTCGACTAAGGGTTGGGATTATTTTCAGAGTAATCTGTTCTTTTAGAGTTATAGACAAAACTGTTTGTTTATTTTAATGTAGCGACTGGAGATCAGTTGTCGTCGTCTTTGTCCAAAAACACACTTAAAAACATCCAAATATTTCAATACTACTCGTCCGTTATGTCCATCTTGTATTGAAGCCTCAATGAGAATAATTTTTCCGAAGAAACTTAAAGAAGTCTATATCTTAAGCTTATTTTTAGCAGGTGTTGCTAGGCTAGTTGCTAGGCAAGCTTTGGCTTCATCTTCGCCCAAAAAGACAAACTTAAACCATCCAAATACCTCCATACTGCACGTCTGTAACGTCCATCTTGTATTGAAGAAAAATAATTGTTCCATAAAAACTTAAATAAATCTGTACATTTAAAGTTTGTGTGTAGCATACGTTTTCAGTCCCTCAGCTCCTGCCTGAAGTATTTCCTCATTGAAACACATTGCTAGTGTCAAGTGCGAAGGATTTAGGCAGCTAGCCTAGCAGCGTCGGCTAAAAACTAGCTTAATATATATAAACTTCCTTAACAATTTCTCAAGTCGAGGCTTCAGTACAAGATGGACGTTACAGACAATCAGTATTGAGGTATTTGGGTGTTTTTAAAGTTTGTATTTTTAGACGAATATGAAGACGAAGCTAGCCTAGCAACATCTGCTCGGAGCTTTATCTCTAACAACACTTATCTGTAGTCATTGGGCAAATTACCCAATCAGAGCTCTTGTTATCCAGTGACGTATGTTGAGAGGGAAGGTTCAACATGAACTAGAAGAAGTCAATTAAAATAAAATAAAATTGAGTGGGCTGATAAATCCTCTGAGGAAACTGATGGACATCAGTCCAATTATTACATTTTTTTTCTACTAAAAAAAGGCCATTTTGACTCTCCACTCACTTTAGACCCACCGATGACTGACAACTTTTCTATCTTCGACTTCAGAGACGACAGGAAGTTGTCGTATCACCAAAAACAAACGTCCACTCGGGTCTAAGCAAGTGCGGGAATAGAGAGATAAAGAAGACGTAAAATGGCACAAAAAAATGAGGCAGAAACCTCAAGAGAACCAGACTCCCACTCAACAATCACTTGAGAAAAACAAATATAACTAAGAGACATTTGAATCTATTGTCAAAAAGACTGATTTGACCAAATACTACTTATACTAACTTTAATGTTTTTTTTCTTCAGGGAATGATGTTTAATAATTAACTATATAAACACTTTTTAATAGACAATTTCATTAGAAAGAAGAAAATATATATTTTATACTTTTTTAAGTCAAGAAGAGGAAGTTTTTTTTAATTTAGATATTCACACATACTCTATTCCATGTTTTACTTTAATGCAAAATTAAGTATTGACTTAATAAAGTCTATCTAATCTAATAATATACTTAATTTTTCATTAAAGTAAAACATGGAATAGAGTATGTGTGATCGGAATTATTCCTTTTTTTACTTAGATATATATATTTTCTTCTTTCTTATGAAAACTTATTTTAAAAAGTGTTTATGTAGTAAATTAATAACATCATTCGCTGAATAATTCCCGTTCACTAGTGTAACATTTGTATTGAAACATTATGAATCAATACATTATTTCTTACATTATACATAAAAAATTATCACATTTAAAGTTTAACATATTATTATATTTAGCACCACATGTTATAATTATATATTTTAAATATTATTATACGTGTAAAACTATTAAAAACAATTCAACTGGATGATAGTTTAATTTATTTGCCGCCAAATAAATAAATTCCTTTTAAAATTGTCCAAAAAAAACATCCTTTTCCACAAAGTGTCTCCTTCTGGGATCCAGACAATAACACGACAACTGTCCATCATCTCTAATAGGCTCATGTCTCCACTGATGTCACCCAGTGTGACGTCCTCGTCTCGGTCGATCCGTAAATGCAACCGCCTGTAATTGACTCTGTCCTTGGAGTGTTTTCTCGAGGAGCCTCTGAATAGATTTGTATTTATTCTTAATTCCTAGAACCTTCTTCACCGTGAAATCCAGTTGTTCAAGTTCGTATCGAAACAGTTGCTTTTATTCTAGGCGTCAATATATTGTTCTTTTGTTTCTTCCACGACACAACCGTAGATAATGTTAGATTGTCAGCAGACGAGTGATTGACGGCTGCTCCGTGTCCTTCCACTGGACCGCGGACAAAATGGCCACCGTGGGGAAAAGTGGGATTTTGAAGAAGCTGCGACTCGTGAGAGGAATTTAAGATACAAGTGAGAGAAGAACAAAACAAGATCGTGTGTTTGTTGAAGATATTGAATTAAAACCAGACACACACAAGTATTAGCAAGATCCTCACGATACTTTGGTCAAGATACGCGGGTACTGCAGTTAACACAGTTCAATACGTAATAATAATACATTTTTAGTTTTCTCTTGTGTTGTCTCTGGGTCAAGGTGACCCGGGCCTCCCTGGCCTTGACCCAGAGACAACACAAGGGTTAAAAAGCACCTTTCAAAACTCTCAAGGTCACTTTACAAATACAAAATGAAAATCACATCATACGATTAAATCAAAATAAAGCAGTCAAATATCATAATACAATAAAATCACGTAAAAAAAACAAACATAATATAATACAATAAATTCACATAAAATAATATAAAAATAATATAAAACAATAAAATCACATAATCCAATGAATCTATTATACAACAATAAAATACTTTAAAACAATAAATTCACATAATGCAATAAAATTATACGCAACAATAAAATCACATAATACAATAAAATAATATTTAAAAATAAATTCACATAATTCAAAAATATATATATAAAACAATAAAATAACATTAAACAATAAATTCAAATAATTCAGAAAATATATAAAACAGTAAAATAACATTAAACAATAAATTCACATAGTAAAAACATATATTTAAAACAATAAAATAACATAAAACAATAAATTCACATTATACTTTTTTTTAATATAAAACAATAAAATAATATTAAAGAATAAAATAACTTAATAAAATAAACATAAGATAAAATACTGACATTAAAATAAGAAAATCTGCGAGAGGTGCTTTAAAAATATAAATGACTTACTAACAATAACAATTAAGAGAATGAAAGAATCAAATAACTAAAAAGACATGAAATATGATGTATTTCCTAAACAATATATAAATAAATAAACATACTAAGAGATGAAATATCAGGAACAAGTATCTCAATATTAAAAATGCATTCATTCATAAAATAAAAACCTAAAATACTGCTTGTATTTGAACAGACTAGAGTATAAAGTTGTACGATCTTCATCATGAGCACAAACCATCAAGTAAAAAAATGTGAGGTTCCTCCGACTCGAGGACGTCAAAGTGTTTCTGCAGAAGCTCTCGACAAAATTGTGCTTCAATTTGAGTGAAAAAGCTCCTCAGTAAACGCCGGTGGTAAATATTTCCAGGACTAATAGCACATGACTCACCGTGAGCAGAGACACCTTGGACGCACTCTCCTCCAAAAGTGGCTGCCATTACGCTCACTTTGGACACTTTAGACAAATCCTACTTCCCTGCCACTCGTGGCAATAAAAATAAAAAATAAAAAAGCCGTCGTGCAATTTTCTTCCTGTTTAATTATTGAATGGCGTGAAAGTGGCACTAATGGTCATGTTTACTTCCCCGTGAATCCGAGAGCGTGTGATTAAATGTGGCGTCATTAAAGATGTCACGTGGACGACGTCGACGCCGTCTGTTCGGGGACTTCCTTTCCTCGTCCTCGCTCGGTTATTGTTGCCACTTCACTCATGACTTTTTAATGCTGTTTCCTCGCGGGAGTCGTCCCTGGAATGATAAACACGTGGCTAATGCGTTTATGGATGTGATTTTTCCTTCTCCCCCCGTCTCGCTTTAAATGTAATCCCGGTGTTTGAAACTCCTTTTTTTTTCCCTGCGGCTGCAGGTCCTGTGCCTGATCACGGCTCCGGTGACGATGATCCTGTCGTCGCAGCAGGACGCCTCGTTCGCCTTCGCCGCGCTGGCGGTCGTCTTCTCGGCCTACATCACGCTGGTGGTGCTCTTCGTCCCCAAGGTACCTCTTTTTTAAAGCGTCGCAACACCGTGTTGACTATTTCACCGTCTCTGAAGGAACCCGGGGAGGAAGCTGTCGTGCAAAAAATAAATAAAAATCATCCGTACCTCGGTTTTTTTTCGAAAAAAGTTTAAAGTGACAAACTTTAGCTAAAGTTACTGTGAAAAGTTCACGTAAATATAGTTAAAGTAGCTTTTTTATTCATCCACAAAAAAAAATTCCCGATCCTGAGGGATCAATAAAGTTCTACCCACCTACCTAATTTAATATACCTATATAGAGTCCAAATTCTCTCACATGAATAGGAGTCCAAAATCTCACAAATTAATAGGAGTCCACAATCTCACACATGAATAGGAGTCTACAATCTCACACGTCAATAGGAGTCCAAAATCTCACACGTTAATAGTCCAAAATCTCACACATTAATAGGAGTCCAAAATCTCGCACGTCAATAGGAGTCCAAAATCTCACACATTAATAGTGGTCCAAAATCTCACACGTCAATAGGAGTCCAAAATCTCACACGTCAATAGGAGTCCAAAATCTCACACGTTAATAGTCCAAAATCTCACACATGAATAGTACAAAATCTCACACATTAATAGGAGTCCAAAATCTCACACGTTAATAGTCCAAAATCTCACACATGAATAGTACAAAATCTCACACATTAATAGGAGTCCAAAATCTCACACGTCAATAGGAGTCCAAAACACCGTGTTGACTATTTCACCGTCTCTGAAGGAACCCGGGGAGGAAGCTGTCGTGCAAAAAATAAATAAAAATCATCCGTACCTCGGTTTTTTTTCGAAAAAGTTTAAAGTGACAAACTTTAGCTAAAGTTACTGTGAAAAGTTATCTTATAGCGTCACGTAAATATAGTTAAAGTAGCTTTTTTATTCATCCACAAAAAATCAGATCAATAAAGTTCTACCTACCTACCTAATTTAATATACCTATATAGAGTCCAAATTCTCTCACATGAATAGGAGTCCAAAATCTCACAAATTAATAGGAGTCCACAATCTCATACATGAATAGGAGTCTACAATCTCACACGTCAATAGGAGTCCAAAATCTCACACGTTAATAGTCCAAAATCTCACACATTAATAGGAGTCCAAAATCTCGCACGTCAAAAGGAGTCCAAAATCTCACACATTAATAGTGGTCCAAAATCTCACATGTCAATAGGAGTCCAAAATCTTACACGTTAATAGTCCAAAATCTCACACATGAATAGTACGAAATCTCACACATTAATAGGAGTCCAAAATCTCACACATTAATAGGAGTCCAAAATCTCACACGTTAATAGGAGTCCAAAATCGTACACGTTAAAAGTCAAAAATCTCACACATGAATAGTCCAAAATCTCACAAGTTAATAGGGGTCCAGAATCTTACATATTAATAGGAGTCCAAAATCTCACACATTAGTAGGAGTCCAAAATCTCACACATTAATAGAAGTACAAAATCTCACACATTAATAGTCCAAAATTTTAACACATGAATAGTCCAAAATCTCACATTAATAGGGGTCCAGAATCTCACATATTAATAGGAGTCCAAAATCTCACACGTTAATAGTCCAAAATCTCACACATGAATAGTACAAAATCTCACACATTAATAGGAGTCCAAAATCTCACACGTCAATAGGAGTCCAAAATCTCACACATTAATAGTGGTCCAAAATCTCACACGTCAATAGGAGTCCAAAATCTCACACGTTAATAGTCCAAAATCTCACACATGAATAGTACAAAATCTCACACATTAATAGGAGTCCAAAATCTCACACATTAATAGGAGTCCAAAATCTCACACGTTAATAGGAGTCCAAAATCGTACACGTTAAAAGTCCAAAATCTCACACATGAATAGTCCAAAATCTCACACGTTAATAGTCCAAAATCTCACACATTGATAGGGGTCCAGAATCTTACATATTAATAGGAGTCCAAAATCTCACACATTAATAGGAGTCCAAAATCTCACACATTAATAGAAGTCCAAAATCTCACACGTTAATAGTCCAAAATCTCATACATGAATAGTCCAAAATCTCACATTTAATAGTCCAAAATCTCACACATTAATAGGGGTCCAGAATCTCACATATTAATAGGAGTCCAAAATCTCACACATGAATAGGAGTCCAAAATCTCACACATGAATAGCAGTCCAAAATCTCACATATTAATAGGAGTCCAAAATCTCACACATAAATAGGAGTCCAAAATCTCACACATAAATAAGAGTCCATAATCTCACACATGAATAGGTGTCCACAATCTCACACATGGATAGGAGTCCACAATCTCACACATGAGTAGGAGTCCAAAATCTCACACATGAATAGGAGTCCAAAATCTCACACATGAATAGGAGTCCAAATTCTCACACATGAATAGGAGTCCACAATCTCGCACATGAATTGTTGTCCACAATCTCACACATGAATAGGAACCCAAAATTTTGAAGAATTAGTTCATTTTGCTAGCATGACTGGTTTAGCATCACCTTAGTAAAACAGTCTCTTGCTGCGAGTGTGCTCTGGCTCCACGACACAGGGATTGGAACCAGCGACGACGATACAATGGCGCAGGAACCTCCCGAGCAACTGCACCCGTCGCGCTCTCTTATTAAGACATTTAAGTGATTTATTATGCATTCAGCTCCACTAAACTGGCTTCCTCCTCCCGTGGCGGAACAGATGAGGCGCCTCATCACCCGGGGCGAGTGGCAGTCCGAGCAGCAGGACACGCTGAAGACCGGCTCGTCCACCAACAACAACGACGAGGAGAAGTCCAGGCAGCTGGAGCGCGAGAACCGGGAGCTGCAGAAGATCATTCAGGAGGTGAATTTACGTTTCTCCATAAAGATGATAACGATTATTAAACACTGATTCAAATGCAGACGTATGCTGCGCACACCAGGCACTCTTGAGGAAAAGAAGTAGTTCATCCTGGAGGCGCCTGCATAATTCATAAGTACAGTTGGCGCGCATGGATTCACAGCCGTGTATTATCCGGGTGATAAATATTCCGTATTGTTAAACATGCTCGTGGGTCACTTGTGCGAGCGAACGTCAGGACGAGTAAACCTTCGGAGAAGTCGACCGAGGTCGAGCGAAGATTAAGCATCGATCAGGAGATTAAAAAATGCTGGAGAAAAATACATATCGTCGTCGAGAATTCCGGTGTTTCGGAAGAGGGTATGTTGACGTGATGTATGGAGTAAATCAGTGCCTTCATTATAACGATTGAATTAAACATTTTGAATTATGATTTTTTTTTTCATTTTAAAGCATTTAATATTGTTTTTTTTATATAATTGAATTAAATTTTGAAAGGTTGAATTTGTTTGTATTGAATAATTTGTTAATTGAATTAATTTGTTTTTTATACTTATATCAACATTTAAAATATTGAATTTTAAAAATTTAAAATTAATGTTTATTTGATATTCTTATTAAAAAATAATTAAAAAAAACATGTTCCGAATTCAGGCTTTTAAATTCAGTATAAAAATGCATTAGTACTGAAGATGTTTGTGCTTTATTGAAAATTAAAATAGTCGGACAAAATAAATAACAAGTACAAACAATTAAATTCCACAAATACTAAATAAACAGTCCAATATATAATAAATGTCCAAAAACCAAAGCGTCCGACTAACCGCGCGAACAAAACAGGAAACAAAAGGAATCCTGGGAAACGGGAAATAAAACTTGAAGGGCAAAATATTTGCGAATAAAAAATAACAAACTAAAGTACTTAAAAGTAAAAAACTCAAAATAAAAAAAGTCCAACAAGAATAATCCAAGGAAACAAAAGCAAGAACTACAAACCAGTGCAGAGAAATCTGTGAACAGGAAGTGATATTTCAAAATAAAAGTGTGGGGGGAAAAGCACATTTTAAAGGTTTTTACACTTTTCAACCGGTAATTACTTTGAAACTAGAATAAACATCCAAAAACTATAAAATGCAGAACACAATTAATTTTAGTTTTTTATAAAAATAAAAAAATGAGATCCTTGGCAGAGGTATGCGTGTCTCAGTGCTCTTCTATAGATAAGTAGTGTTCATGCAAGTGTGTTTCTAGGAATCTCTGGGCTCTTCACCGAACCATTATTGAAGATTACCAGTTCTCAGTAATCTTTATTTATTTGGCAAGACTTCCTGTTTTTAACTCCGTGAATTACGTAACCTCGTCAACACAAGTGCAACAGAAGGGTTATAAAAAAGTGAAATAAAAAATGAAATTTGGCACTTTTACCAAAAGGGAATTTTGCTGCAATTATTAAACATAATGTATATCATTTTTGGTTAGAATTGATCTTATAAAATTGGTATTGAAGAAGTATCGTTCAGGAACAGGCGTCGAAGTCAAATTCTCTGTATTTTTACCATTATCTAAAATTCTTTACCCTATAAATACATTGTTTAAGAGTTTATTTTGGCCTCTATTGACCGTAATCAGAAGAAAAATGTTGTGAATTGTCTGTTAACGTCAGTGTTATTCATTTCCTGTTCATACATCCACTTATTTCCTTTCACAGCAAACTATCTCTGAATTGATCTTAAGTGCTGCGGCTCAGTCCATTTTTCTTTTCTGTTGAAAACTCTTTGGTGGCATTTACATCGTCCCGCTTCACGTCGTCCTCCCCGAACGACTCTCGATGTAAGAAGGTTCCACTTAAGGCGCAGAAATCACGACGTTTAAAGTTAGGAAAGCAATTTGCGAAACGCGTTTGAAAATGTCTCTCGTTTCTTTCTGAGAGTGTCGAGAAGAGAAATATAGGGAACTCGTTCATGGCTCTGAGGAAATCTTCAACATTCAAGAGTCATTTTAGAGGAAAAGTAGTCGTAAAGTGTAAGAAACGATGGATCTGCTGACAAAATCTGGGAAATATTTTCAGAATAAAAGTAAATATCTTCCTTTGATTTAATTATGTTTAACAAATAATGTGTAGTTTCTCATATCTTGTATTATTTATATTTAATTTATGAATCTATATATTTTTATTTTTTATTTATTTAGTTTTATTTTCTAAATTAAACTTGTGTTTTTACCTAACACTGACTTAAGGCAATCGTCATAATTTCCTTTTTTTTTCGCTTAAAAATTTGGTCAAAACTTTTTTCCTCATGAAATCTGTATTTACATTTCTTTTACTTTCAGTTCCTCTTTTTTTTTTAATTGTGACATCTGGGAGGAAATTTGAAATAATATGGTCAATAAATAGCTAATATATTTGGTTATAATCTATAGAGAATGTTTAATATATATATATATTAAACATATATATATATAACATATATTAAACATTCTCTATAGATTATAACCAAATATATTAGCTTAGAATGTTTAATATATAGTATATATATATATATATATATATATATATATAACATATATTAAACATTCTCTATAGATTATAACCAAATATATTAGCTTGGAATGTTTAATATATAGTATATATAAATATATATATATAACATATATTAAACATTCTCTATAGATTATAACCAAATATATTAGCTATTTATTGACCATATTATTTCAAATTTCCTCCCAGATGTCACAATTTAAAAAGAAAGAGGAACTGAAAGTAAAAGAAAAGCAAATACAGATTTCATGAGGAAAAAAGTTTTGACCAAATTTTTGAAGCGAAAAAAAAGGAAATTATGACGATATATATATATATATATATATATATATATATATATAAATATATATATATATATATATATTTTAATAAACTTTATTTATTTATTTATTTATTTATTTATTCATGTATTCATTTATTTACTTATTTTTAATATTATCAATTTTTAGTTCCTGGAAAAAGAATGTACTGCAAGAAACGCATCTATATAAACTAAAAAAATAGATATATAAATGTTACAAGATATGAGAAATGACAAACACAAATGTCCAAAAATAGAAAATCCCAAAAGAATTCCTAAAACAAAACATTTCTTCACTTCTTGGTCATCAATAACAAAGAATTAGAAATACTTAAATAACTCAAATATTTTCCACTCTTTCTTCACGATCGGTTGAAGAACTTTCGGCTCTCGGTCGTCACCGCGAGCCGTGACTCCATTCCAGTCACGTCAGCGTCGAGGTCTTGCAAGCGTGACCGCCTCGTGTAGACTGTCTCTGCTGGGAAAATCCCAGGAGTCCTGGAGAAAGAAGAAAAGAAAAGTTTTGAAAGTTGGGTCTTAAAAAAAAAACTGAGATGTCTGGAGCTGATCATCAACCTCCAGGTGAGAAGACTCGGCAGGTGATCCACATAATCAAAGACGTTGTGGAGCGTGTTGATGATTCTCGGTGTCGGATACGTCGGGAATATGACACGAACAAACGTGTGGAATCTTGTCGACTTGAAGGACGTCACGAAGTTGCTTCCAGAAGTCCGGCTGCTGACTCGTCGGCTGCTTCCGTCACGAGGGACGAGGAGGCTTAACTGGAACAGACGTCAGCAGAAACTAGACTTTCACGAGAATTAACGCTTATCGGCGTCCAGAGGAAAACGACTCCTTCGTTGACTCGGCTCAGAGAGCGTCGGCTTGGAGAGGAAGTACAAGTGGAACAAATCACTTTACGACAATTTAAATAGTCTTTTTTTTTACTAGAATTTCATGTCAAATTAATATATATATATATATATATTTTTTAGAAATATTATGCAATATATTCTACTGTATTTATTTGTATATATAACATTTTTTGACATTCTTTATATATCATAAAACTTGTGTTTTTTTCCTAATACTGACTTAAGGTAATCGTCATTATTTCATTTTTTTTTCGCTTAAAAATTTGGTCAAAACTTTTTTCCTCATGAAAGCTGTATTTACTTTTCTTTCGCTTTCAGTTTCTCTTTTTTTTCAATTGTGACATCTGGTAAGAAATTTAAAAGAATATTGTCAATAAATAACTATATTTAATATATTTAAATAATATATTTGGTTATAATCTATAGAGAATGTTTAATATATATATATTTTTTTTTTTTTAATAAACTGTGTATATATATGTATATTCATTTATTTATTTATTCATTTAATTTTAATATTTTAGACTTTAGACATTCTTTATAGATCATGACCAAATATATTCATTATTCATACATTAAATATATCAATTATTTATTGAGAATATTGAAATAAATGGACATTACAGAAAAAAAAACTGGGTCAAAATAAAATATTATTATTTCTTTCTCATTTTTTACCAGATGTCACAATAAGTGAAACTGAAAGTGGAAGAAACGTAAACACAGATTTCACGAGGGGGAAAAAGTTCAGACAAAATTTTAGAACGGAAAAAAAAGGAAAATATGACGATTACCTTATGTTGGAAATATTAGAAAAAAAAACACATGTTTTATTTAGAAGATAAAGTAAATCCGTGTGCTTCAAACTGGATGGAAATATAACAATATTATAGTTGTATTTCTCTGACAATATTGTATCATTTTCCCTAAAAATCAATTTAATCACACTTTTTAAATGTGTTTTAATTTTGTTGTACTGTTGATAAAAAACAAAAGCAACAGATCGGGAAGGAGGTCTTCATATTCCCTCAATTGGTGGTAGTTTGTTTAGAAGAAAACATTTTTGTAAACAATAATAAAGAAGTGAAATAAGTGATTTATTTATTTTTCGTATTTATTTTAATTGACACGTCATCCTCCTCTACTCCTTCAAATGTCTTCACTTAAACAAAATAAATTAAATTAAATTAAAATCATGCTTAAAGAGCAACACTTGAAGTAGTTTATTCTAATGTGTGAATCGAATATTTATAAGACTCATTTATTTATAATATTAAGGCACTTCAGTCAAAATGGACAAAAAAACGTTTTGTACAAAACTTTATTATTCAAGAGTCATTTTAAAGGAAAAGTAGTCGTAAAGTGTAAGAAACGATGGATCTGCTGACAAAATCTGGTAAATATTTTCAGAATAAAAGTAAATATTTTCCTTTGATTTAATTATGTTTAACAAATAATGTGTAGTTTCTCATATCTTGTATTATTTATATTTAATTTATGAATCTATATATTTTTATTTTTTATTTATTTAGTTTTATTTTCTAAATAAAAATTGTGTTTTTTTCCTAATACTGACTTAAGGCAATCGTCATAATTTCCTTTTTTTTCGCTTCAAAAATTTGGTCAAAACTTTTTTTTCAATTAAAAAAAAGGAATCAACATTTATTTATTTAATTGATCATATTTCTTATATTTGGTCTTGCATTAAATGTTATTAATGACGTTGTGTTTAAATGTCAATGTTTTGTCCTAAAAACTGAATAAAAAATTGTGGGAAAAAAGTTTATTTAGGCTGAAAAAAACACAAAAATGTTTTCTGCTTTTGAGGATTTACTGTTGGACCTGACACATGAGATGTTCTTCCTGTGTTCTGAGTATTTATACGATGGTGTTGATCTCAGGTGAAGAACCTCCATCTGTCGTTCTTCATCAAATGTACTTTTTTCTTTTAAAAAACACAGTTTTTCTAACACCCGAAATTTGTGTTCGCAGAAAGAAGAGCGAGTGTCCGCCCTCCGCAACCAGCTGGCCGAGCGCCAGGCCCTGCGCAGCCGCCGCCGCCCGTCCTCGGGTCAGAACCACAACGCTCCGCCGCCCTCGTCCGGGCCGGACCCCAAGTCCCTGCTCCCGCCGCCGGGCTACCCCAGCACGGACAACCACTCGCTGCCGCCGTCCTTCTCCAACTCGTCCGGCCTGTACCCGGCCGACAGCAAGATGAGCCGCAACCACTGTCACAACAGCCAGATCCCGCTGCTCTACAAGTGAGGACGGGGGTCGTAGGAGGGGGTCGTGGGGGGGTGACCTTTGACCCCGTGACTCTCGTGAGAAGCACAAACGTGTTCACCCCGGAGCGCTTCGGCCAGGGGCGGCTTCCGACACTTGACACTTGTGACAGACAAGCACATCTCAGACCTGCTCGCAGGTCTTTCTTCTTCTTCTTCTTCTTCTTCTTCTTCTTCTTCTTCAAGAGGAGTGATCTCCATCCTTCCTCCTCCTCATCTGTGACGTGGACACGCCCGGACCCTCCCAGTGTCGTCGAGTCTTTGTCTCCACCTGGAGTCCAGTACAAGCACATGCAGTGGTGATTTCTATCGTTCCGTGGACCTTTACTTCTTTTTTTTTTTTTTTTTTGGGTCATGAACTAGATGTTGAAGCGGGATTTTTTTTAAACCTGAGAAATGTACAGACGTGAAGGTGTGAGTCATTTAAAAGCCATTGACACAAAACGCTACAGAAAAAAAAAATCAAAAAACCAGACGCTCTTGACTTGCATGCAAATCAACAGGAAGTGACCTCCTTATATGGTCACGTCGCCAACCAACCCGTTTCATATTTAACAACAACCACGATCATTCAAATAGTCTTAAAAAAAAAGTCTGTGAGTCTTGGCTTTATAGTGAGCTCCCGGTTACGGCTGGCTTGTCCAGTTCCCGCTCCTTTTTTTTTTCTTTTTTTTTCTAAAGCAATATGTGGTCTATGTTGTTGAACTCATCAAAACAGGAAGTTGACTCCATAAGAAAAGGAATGCGACTTATTTTCTACTCTCTTTGAATCCACGATCAACTATAAACTGGTGAAGATTGTGAACGTCCTGCATGCCGTGACAACAAGGTAGTTCATTTGAAATAAAAGAAAAACTCACGGTTGTTTTTTTTTTATTTTTGATCCTGATGGACAATCGTTCAGAATGTTCTCTTTATTTTATATTTATTTTATTTTCCAACTTGCCTTTGAAGATGATTGTAAATAGATCAAAGGAATTTTGAGAGATGAAAAACCCCCGGCGTCTTATTCCATCCAAGCAATGACAACAACAGGTTAATAAGCAAGTAAAAAAAACGATATAAACGGAGATATATTTATATACTTTAGTTTGCACTTTAACACAGTAATATTTATGTTCCTAAAGTAATAATGGTTTTTAGCTCAGGATCAGCGTAACATCTGGTGAAGTGTTGGACGTGGTTTTCGGGGAGAATATTTGTATTTGATGTATCGAAGATATTCAATGTTGATATATTTCAGAGTATGTGTATTGCAGACCTCAATAAAAAATCGCTGTTGTTTTTCACCTGCCGTGTGTGATCACTGTGACGTCATAGTTTCTGTGAGGAAACGGGTTAGTTCTCCACGAGTTACTCATTGAACCGATCTGACCTTTGAGCACGAGAGGGAGTTCAACAAGTTTGCTGCAGATACTGTTCAAATAAAATGAGGAAAAGTGTTATCATAACAAACAAAAAAGTGCTCTGTGACCACATGTGGCCCCTTGTGTATTCATGTGGCCCCTGACAGTGTTAAAACATTTAATATTTAAGAAGTTGCACTGTTAAAGGTGGGGTAGACTTGAGCAAGATGCATTTTGAATCAAAAATTAGGTCTGACAGTGCCATCAGGATATTGAATGGTTGAATTAACATTGCAAAGTTGGAAATGCTTTTGTTAATATATAGATTTTTCTTCTATAATTGAATTTATTTATTTTTTATAATATTTTAATCATCAATTGACTTTATTTTTACACATATACTTTGATGTTCTAATTTCAATGATTGAAAAAAAATCTATTTCTCAGCTAATTATTTTCCATTTGTAGCCTTCTTATTTCAATATAAAATGTTGACATAATAGACCGTACTAAACGAATACCGAGCTACTTGATTGGTGTAAAATTAAAAGCTCCATCAAGTACTATAGTATTGCCTGGTTCCACTATTATAACAACATTTATTTGAACTATTGGAATTACGATATCAAACTATATGTGTAAAAAAAACACATGTTTTTAATTACTTTATTTTTTAATATACATATACTTTATTATGATTATATTACTATTTTAAAGGTACATATAATTTGATTCACATATTCAATAGAAGACATTCAACCTTTAAATATATATATTATTTAAGTCAGGTTTTCAATTACAACGTATTCAATGCTAAAAAAAACCTAAGTTTGTGTTAAAATAAATAAATAAAAATGAGCAATGTTGAATTTAACCATTTAATACTCATTTTTGCACTAATATACTTCCAAAAGTAAGACAAAAACTGACTGTTATGTAAAACAACATCATTTGAAGGGGATTTGGTGACTATTTTTATTTCAGATTTTCTTTTCTAGACTTCTTTTGCGATTTATTTAAAAATCTCAAAAAGGAAATTGTTTACGTTATTATTTTTCTTGACGTTATCAAGACTTAATTTACAATATTCACCGTTTCAGGTTAAATTTATATTCTAAATACCATTATTTTTCCATTTTTTCCATTGTTAGCTTATGTTCATGATATGTGTCTATTTATTCTTTTTAGTAAACACTTCCGGGTCAAGGTCGCCGACCTCCTCCACTGCATATGTGTTTATCGAAGCCAGGGAGGTCGTTCACCTTGACCTTGAGATAACACAAGGATTAAATATTTTCGAAGCAAAAATATTTTCGAATACACTCATGCTATAAGCTATTATTTTGGTTTTATTTTGTATTTTCACTTCACATTCTCTCCATTCCCATGATCCCAATGGCACACGGCTGTACCTCATCAACAATTAATCACCTTCTTCCACCTCCTGAGTCCAATCCTGTCTGCCAGAAAAAAGATTTTTCTGCACTGGTATAGTAGTTCTTTATTCCTCTTGGACCTTTTGTATTTTTCCCTATTTTTCCCCGTTGTTTTTTTCTGGTTTATTCAAGTGTTTTGACATCTGTGTTTTCATCGAGATTCCTTGTTGTTATACTTTCTTTTCCTCTTTATTTCTGCCATTAATTGGCCCCTTTGGTTTTTTTTACTCTTAGAGATCTTAGAGATTGTTTTATTAGTTTGGGAATAAATGTAGTAATTTGTCACTTGCGATTTCCGCCATTTTAGATCATGACAATAAGCCCCATAATGCACTGCAACAGCTCTTTAACTGGCTGTAAGAGTATAAAGTCGAAATAATATTCCTGATTCCGTGAAAATTAAATCAGTTTCGGTGTTTTTAGGTTCTCTCGTTTGGACATTTCTTCTGTGTTTTACTCGGTGAAAGTAAACAAAAGAAACTCCCCCAGTGAGGAAGCACGAGATATTTTCTTCCTCTTTTTTATCTAAATGTAACTTTTCAGTGAACATGACTATGTGGGTGTTTTGGGACCATTATCCTCAGTTTCTGTCATTTTTGTCAGAATGTTTTGCCCATAAATGGTTTAGTCCCTTTAAAAAAAGAAAAAGTCCATAATAAACGTGTATATAATATTAAAAGTTAGATAAAATAAGAGAAAATATTTTGAACATATTTACCTTTATTCTATTTTTACTGTTTTCCCAGTATATTAATTCACTGTATATTCTATATATAGTATACTGTATTTCACTCCTGTATTTTTTCACTTGAGGACCCCTCATAACAGTTATAGTATAAATGTGGCCCCTCAGTAATTCAATTGTCCCCCACTGCTTTAAACATCATGGATGAATAAAACAAAACATTTGGTGATAATCATTTAAGTTTTTATTTTCATCTACTGTGTATCAAGATATTTAACGCAAAAAATACCTTTTAAATCAGTAGTTTTGATCGACTATGGACTTGAGTAAAATAAGAAACTATAAATGGACTTTATTCTGTCTTAGAAAGACACAAAACAACACAACAACAGTAATAACAAAATAAAACGCAACTTATTCACTTGCAATGGGGTTTGAACGACTGGTTGCAATCAGTGTTAGAATGTAGTAGAAGAAGAAGCTGTCGAGTCATTTCCTTGTGTAGCAGCAGTTTGTGATTTGAGACACTATTACATGTCGAAATTTGCAAACTGGGCAAGTACGTGCACCGTCTTAACATGTTCTGTAAACCAATGCAGTCGAGGAATTGAGCGATTTGGGACACAGCCCAATGAGCACTTAGATGGCCAGAAAATAAAGTATGGATCGTTGGACCCTTTCCACCTGTGGAGTATGTCAAATATTATGTTACGCATTGTATTGAGTTGCGCATTATATTAAGCTACGCAGTATATCAAGTCACGGTAACAATAACTGTGTATACAGTACAGCTGTGTAACTGTGTATCAGCAAAGGATAGGGCTAAACTGGACAGCCTTATTAAGAAGGCCGGTTACGTCCTAGGGCGCCCCCTGGATCCTGTGGAGGAAGTGTCTGGGAGGAGGATACAGAGCAAGCTGGCCTCCATGAGGAGGAACTTATCTCACCCTCTCCAGCACACACTGAGGGCATTGAGGAGCTCCATCAGTGATAGGAGGCTCCATCCCAGGTGTGTGAGGGAGAGGTACCGCAGGTCCTTCCTCCCTGCTGCCATCAGACTCCACAACAAGAACACAGCAAGATAAATATTTAACAGCACCTCTTCTTGTTATTTTTGTAAAAATGTTGTATATATAATATGGTGCAGATTTCTATTTTATTCTATTTAGATTTTTTTCATTTTATTATTTTATTTCTGGGTGTTTTTATTTGTTTGTATATTGCTCTGCTGTTTAAACCGAATTTCCCCTCGCGGGACAAATAAAGGATTCTGATTCTGATATACAAGCTGTCATTACATTAAGCTTAAGTTTAGCAGTAGGTGTTAAGAAAGTATGTGTTAAAACTGTATGCTCATGAACAATGTATCAGCATCATGGAGAAACATCTGTTACGGTATCCTGTCTGATATCTTGACCGCAGAGGCCCCTGTAAGAACACGATGCAAAAGGGAAAAAAAGAGACCAAGAACTGCACGTAAAGAATAGCATTCCAGGAAATGATGACGTATGTTGAACCTTTTGTGACTTCTTGAACTCGTACAATAAATTGACCCTGAACTCTGTAGGAGATCAGAACTTAGTGAGCAGCGGCAGGAGCAAGTTTGGAACTTGTATTGAGCTGGCTAGGTTCTCCTCCTCTCAGGCTGAATCTTGATTCTGACCTTGTGCGTGTTTTGATTCATCATCGACCATTCTCTCCGAAGAGTCCTACTACGTCAAATGTAATTCGGGAGTGACACCTTGCAACAGAGAAAGCTTAAGTCACAACACGCCCTTAACCTTAGTGATGTATATGACGCTCATTTTACCACAAAACAACAATAATAACATAATTAAAACAAAACTTAATGACTTGTTTCAATTGGCGAAAAATCCAATCAGCATTAAAAAGTCTTTGATTTGAGACAGTGCTACCCTGTTGAAATTTGAGCACTGCACAAATAAGTGCACTGTCTTGCAGTGTGCTGTAAAGCAGTGCACTTCAAGAAGTGCGCGATTTGAGACACCACACTCCTCACTAGTTTCTCCTGAATTGCTACATCCTGGCTCTCTGCTGCTACACACATTCTGGACACGCAGAACAGGGTAAGCTAGCAAGGGTTGGGGGTGACCGCTAACCATTGGAAAGCAACTTGTCAAAATCAAAGGACATGATTATGGAATAGACTTGATTTATCTACAAGTGCTGTGTCTCAAATCGCATACTTCTCTTAGTGCACTGGCAGTTAGTATGCATCAGGATAGTGTACGTACTAACTAGTACGCAAATTCTAAACAGATAGTACGTCTCAAATCAAACACTTCCGCTACGCACTAACAGGAAATGAGGCGACAGCTTCTTCTTCTACTACTATTTAACGATGATTGCAACCAGCCGTAGGAACACTATCGACACCTGCTGGCAGCACGTTTTTGCAAGTTTGGATCAAGAAATATGAGAAACTAAATCTTCGCAAGATATTTACGTGGGTATTGGCACCGAAGACGTGTCATCCTCCCACAGTTGGCTGAAAATGCACCTGAAAATACACTCATTTTGAGTGGTAGTGACGACGTCAATGTCCCTAAGATAGCGGCCGTTTAGGGTAGAAAGTGTCCATCGATCCACACTCAGTTTTGTGGGCGTTTTAGTAACGCTAACATAGTGTGCATGGAGCACTACATAAAAATTGAGATGCACTATTGCACTTAAAATACTGAGTTTAAGTACGCAAGTATGTGATTTGAGACACAGACCAGGGTGACCTAGCAAGGGTTGGGGGTAGACCGCTAACCATTGGAATACAACTTGTCAAAATCAAAGAACATGATAATGGAATAGACTTGACTTGGGAACAAAGAATGTTCCTGGTTGGTACAAAAGTAAACTGAGATCTGGGTAAATGAATAATTGCTAAGTAGGAAGTCTTTAATTGACTTGTAAAACAAACTAGTTTTTAATTTAATATACCGTATTTTCCGCACTATAAGGCGCACTTAAAAGTCTTTAATTTTCTCAAAAACTGACAGTGCGCCTTACTGTATAATCAGGAGCGCCTTATATATGAACATTACCTAGTGGGTGACTTGTCTACAAACACTTTCATGACTCTGCACCAACTGAGCCGACACGCCGTGGACAGGGTTACGTCATTGCATCATCACGGGGTTGGATTAACAACACACGTCACTTCATGGCGGACGGCTATGGAGTAAGATTACTGCCACCATTTTGAGCGAGTGTGTCTTGGTTGTTGTACACTCAAAATATATATTTTTTTGTTGCTCAAAATCACTCTTGCGCCGCGGGCTCAACCAGTCATACGTGTGCGTTCAACATGTCATACACGTGCGCTCTAGCCGTCATACACGCGCTCAACTTCTCTGCTGCGCACTCAACATTCGTCTGCTCACAACACCAGTCTCACGCGCTGCTGAGAATGTTTATCCCACCTTTTAGGCGATCATTTATTTAATCTGGACTAGACGAGGAATTTCAGGATTGTAAACTAAAATGACTCGACTCGACTAAAACACTTGGCAGAAATGCCCAAAAAAGGCTTGTTAAGAAATGGATTATTAAGAAACATTGTTTGTATACAAGCAATTGTAATAAGATGTTTGTAGGCCAACACCAAGATCTAATGGAAAACACACACTTCCTTTCATGACACGTCTCTTTCCATACGACCGGAGATCAGGTATGTGGCAACAGAAGGAAGGAGGTTGTGTGTTGAGTCCAGGGCGCGGGGAAAAACCCGTTCTGGGTTGAGGCTTCTGTGGGTCTGCACCTGACGCAGCACTCAAGAAGTAGGAATTTCCCTGTGTTTAGTCTGACAAAGGAAAGTATTTGCTGTCTGTGGGAGAAATTCAAAGCACGCCGGACCCGATCCTGGATCAGGTCTTTGTTTGTGTGTGTGTGTGTGTTTGTCGAGTCAGCTGTTTTACGACCTCAGCTGTGAAACTGTTTCCTGTTTTCAAGACGACACAAACAAACGCTCATTTTTTTTTTTTTGGTTCATTTTATTGTAAATACTTAAATATAGTTTCCCAAACCGACAATTTAAATACAAATAAATATCAATAAATACAGTTTAAAAAAAAATACAGCAGAGAAAGTTTTACAATCTCAGGTCAGAATAAATAAATAAAAAAAAGTGACCAAAAAAAATTAAAGATATAAAATCACAGTTGGAATTAGAGTCAAATAGATAAAGAAAAACACAGATAAATAAGTTATTTTAGGGTTTGATTCATCATGATAACGAATCCTTTTACAATCAATAAATATATTTTTTTGTCTTCCTGAAATCTGAACTCATCATGATGAGATCATGAAAAAGGAGAAACTGGTTTTTCCCTCTAGAGAGAAGTCATGAGAAAAATCCATCGCACAGTTTTTCAAAACAAATCTTTGGCATTTCCAGCTGAGAGGAGAGACACAGATCCCGGGTCAGAAGAGTCGAAACAACAGCTATTAAAACCTTCATAATAAATATATAAAGTCTTAATTAAGTTCCCAAACTGTTGCAGTTTATATGATTCTAAAAATCAACAAGTTGAATCTCCAAAGGAGATTTTTTTTCTTTTTCTTCTCACATCATCATGATGATGAAACATATATAATATTCTGAACTCGTAACAGAATTAAAGGGCGAAGACCCCGAAGAAGGTGGTGCCCTGGTCGGTCTCCAACTCGGACAGTTTGGTGGTTTCGGTCCAGAGCGTGTCGCCCTCCCGGAGCTGGAAGACGGCGCCCAGGTAGATGGCGTTGTACCAGCCGGTCTCCTGGGTGCCGCGCTGGCACGCCGACCTCACGGCGCCCATCAGCGTGGAGTTGCCGCCCGTTTGTTCGGATAGGCGCTGGATCTTGTGGCTGTGCAGCCGGAGGCTCACGTCCTCCTCCTCGCCCTCGTCCTCGATGCAGTTGACCCGGAAGGACGCCTGGCTGTAGACGAAGTAGAGGCCTGTGCGCGGGATGGTGATCTTGTTGTCGTCCAGCGTGAAGCCGCCCGTGAGGAAGGCTTGACCCACGTCCTTCTTCCACAGCAGCTTCTCGTCTTTGTAGTTGCCTGAGAATGAAGAATAAATTGGTCAATATGGCTCACGGAACTGCTCTTAGCAACTGATGATAACCAGAAAAAAACATTGACTTGTATCTTAACTAGAGAAACCTGTGAACACGTATTAGCTAACCACGTCCAACACAAGTGCTTAAAAAATGAAATACATGAATGCTAACAGTTAGCAACAGTATTAAGCAAAACTTCAAAACAACCTAACGTTTGTTAATTCCGCAGAAAAATAATCAACAAAGTTTTTCGATACTAGATGGAACTAGCTAGGTGTCACTAGCTTACCATCACTAGCGAGATATGACTAGTGAGGTGTCACCAGCTAAACATGACTAGCTAGGTATCACTAGCTATCTGTCACTAGATAAATATAAATAGTTAGGTATCACTAGCTAACTGTCACTAGCTAAATATAACTAGCTAGGTATCTCAAGCTTACCATCACTAGCTAGATATGACTAGTGAGGTGTCACTAGCTATATATGACTAGCTATGTATCACTAGCTAACTGCCCCTAGCTAAATATAACTAGCTAGGTATCACAAGCTTACCATCGCTAGCTAGATATGACTAGTGAGGTGTCACTAGCTAAATATGACTAGCTATGTATCACTAGCTAACTGTCCCTAGCTAAATATAAATAGCTAGGTGTCACTAGCCAACTGCCATTAGCTAGATGTAACTGACTTACCATCACTAGTTAAATATGCGTAGTAAGGTGTGGCTAGCTAAATACGACTTTCAAATCCAACAATTTTTATTTCATGATCACTAAATATTATTAAAAAAAAACTTTTTATTTTATAATTAAATATTTTGGTGTTAGCTTAGCCATATTGAACTAGGCGTAAGGTAATTAAGCTTTTATAACTGTTTTGTTTTGATCATTTTGGTACATTAACTGTATTTATTTTAATAAAATTACTTCCTGATCTGAAGTGTTTGTTTTTATTTCAAATGTATACAACTATTAACATGTGAAAATCATATTTTCCATCTAAATTGACCATTTGTTTTTGAAGATAAAAACCCCAGAGATGAATCAAAAACATAAATAAATAAATAACATAAATCATGAGTCGCCTCCATCAAACAGAAAATTACTTCCACGTGTAGAACGACAACACTTTAAAGCAGAATAACCAGTTTGACTATTTCAATGTCACGACTGTGACAGAGGACCAACTTTTGATTTCTTATCTCGGGTGTCGACGCAAACATTGAAATACGATTGGACGAGATGAATGCTACATTTATCGGAGAGCGGACTCACCTTCCAGGTGAATGGCTGCTTGGGATTTGCTGCTGATCTGTCTCAGAGTAAAGTGATGATCTGCGGAGAGGAAGACGATGGTTAGTTCAAGTGGTCGTTGATCTATCAACACTTCCTTTTTTGCACAACTCACCGGTTTCCTCCATTGTCTGCAGTTCGGTTTGACCCATATTCGACTGAAACACAAAAGAAAAACACCTCGTTTGTTAGATATTCTCTTCTTGAAATGTACTATCTTCATATAAATATAATAATAATATAAATTACTATCATTATTATGACTTTAAGTCTTTCTCACCGTCACTTCTGGTCGTCCGTTCCACAGCCACAAAAAGAGCGTGACCCCACCGACGCAGAGCATCAGAACCAGGACCGACACCATCAGCTTCCAGATCAGTCCGGATGATCTCCTCTCCATCTTCTCGCCGCTCTCCACATCTCCAGGTGCTGCAGTGTAGGCCACCATGTTGTGCAGAAAATAACCTCAAAGTCTCAACAAATAATAAAGGGGAAGACGGTGCTAAGCTGAGCTCTTTGGTGTTTGAATGAGGTTCTGCTTGTGAGCCGGTTAGTATTTATGCCTCCTCGGCTGCCTCTGCACATGGGGAAACTCCAGTGATGTCACTCTCAGAAGGCAGTCGGGGGAAAGCTTGCAAGTGGAGCGACTTGAGCCAAAAAAGGTGCCGCAGGGGAAATAGTAGCTGGAGAATTTCGCTTTTCTTTTTTTCTTTTTTTTTTTTTTCATCAAACCATGAAGTCTTACAGGAGCCGCGGTGTCAGGGTGGCGAAGTGGTTGAACGCAGACAGATACACAGCGAAGCACACAGTGAGCCACACACAGATGTTTGCAGGGCTGTGGTCACAGCAGCGCAAACCGCTCGGTAATTTTTTTTGACCGGCTTGTTTTTTTTTTCAAAAACCACGAAAATTTATCAACATTCCAGCCCCAGAGTCTGGTCACGGCGGCAGCAGATGTGCACGAGTCATTGGAAATGAAGTACACAAAGCTTTAGCTACTTGTTTTACGAGATGATAAGACTTGTTGATTACTCACCCGCTTATAATAATAATAATAATAATAATAATACTATATTTAAAGGCGCCTTTCTTGGCACTCAAGGTCGCTTATAAACACAATATGAACATTGTTGTGTTTCAGCAAACTCAATGCTAATGCTCAATTAGCATTGAGAAGATGTTTTTTCGGTCTATCAAAAAGACTCCAAGTTCATAATTTTTTTTAAAACAACTCATTACTGGATTGTTAAACATTTTTTGTGTCTTACTGTAAGTTACTAGTAATAAGTCTTATTAGCAAAATGCTAATTTAGCTTAATTGCTAAAAAATGTTTTGTATATCCATCAAGTTTTAACAGATAATAACTTGAAAATATATGATAAAAGAAAAAGGGTAACAAATGTAATTTGCTTTTATGTTTCGAAAAGTAATTTCCAGTTTAATAAGAATTTTATTACAGGTTTGAAAGCCCTGAATCTAAATATTAAATATACAAATAGCCGCCAGTTTTGGTAACATTAAATACTTTTCGATAGTGATCCAGATTTGTTGCTGGTTTCCACAATAAAGAAAAGTATCTAATCCTGAAAAGGGAACTCTCAAATGAGATACAAAACATATTCAGAATTTAAAAAAGTGTTTATTGTTATGCAAGAAAGTTTAGTTAGCAATGTGCTAATTGCTAATAAATGTTTTAAGAAAGTTGAATGTTTTCAGATTCAAGGTCTGGCTTCGGTTTCAGAAAAAGAAAACTTTCATAGTCTTTTGTCAAAATATTTGATCAATGTCTTAGTTTTAGTTTTGGTTTAGCCGAAAAAATGGACATTTTATGAAGGGGGAAAAAAAGTACAACAAAAAAAAAAGGAACATTCCATTTTCTCATGTTTGACAACTTGAAAAAATGTTGTTTTTTAATCTGTACTACTGAGAAAAAGTCATAATAATGATAAGTAAATAACACCGAAATGGTTCAAAAGGCCAATCAAAAACGTTTCACCTGCCACCAAAAAAAAAATTGGAAAATCACTGCGGTTCCAAAAGAGAAAGTTGTTTTGGCAGCAAGTTTCTGTTTCTCAATCGTTAAAATCTCCAAACAGGTTTTTACACTTCTCTTTATTACGTTTGTTTCCTTATTTCACTTTCATCATCAGGTTTCTGTCACAACAGGAGATTTTTTCCATTGCCTTTGTGTGTTAAAAACCTGTCCGGAGATTAACGGATGTTCTAAGATTGTCGTTTTTTTTGTCGCTTTGTGTTGTTCACACTTTGTGTGTCTGCTCTAGGATTGCAACATGCAAACACGCCGACCGCAGAGAGTGTGTTGCACAAACATTCTCACCCACTCTTCTTCCATTAATCATCTCATGATTACACTCTTTGATGGCATGTGTTTTTTGCACAAAAGGGGAACAAGTAACTTATGGGTTTTTTAAAAAAGGAAAAAGCATCATTTGACACATAGTTTAAATCGCGCTACGGAATCTCTGGAATGTTTCCTATCTGAGGGAAGAAAAAGAAAAGGCTCCCGATCGCTCCGAGGTCATCACTAATGCACAAACTCCCGGTGGAATCCCCGAAACACACAAAGGCTCACTTTCATGCTGCCAAGAGGGGGGGAAATTGCCCCGGCAACTCAACCTTCCCACTTTAAGATGTCATATCAGTGTGCCCTTCTCTTAGCCCTGAAGATCATTTACCTTGAGTTGGTTTAACCATTAAAAAAAAACGTCACAAAAGCTAATGTTTTATTGCAATGAAACCAATTTTTTATTCCATAAACTAAAGTATCTTTAAGTTACACTGAACGTTTAGCAAGTGAACTATTCTTTTTAAATATATAAAAAAAAATGTTTTAAAAGACACAAAAGCTAATGTTTTTTGCAATGAAACCAATATTTTATTCCATAAACTAAAGTATCTTTAAGTTACACTGGACGTTTAGCAAGTGAACTATTCTTTTTAAATATAGAAATATTTTAAAAAAGACACAAAAGCTAATGTTTTTTTGCAATGAAACCAATATTTTATTCCATAAACTAAAGTATCTTTAAGTTACACTGAACGTTTAGCAAGTGAACTATTATTTTTAAATATAGAAATATTTAAAAAAAGACACAAAAGCTAATGTTTTTTTGCAATGAAACCAATATTTTATTCCATAAACTAAAGTATCTTTAAGTTACACTGGACTTCTAGCAAGTGAACTATTCTTGTTCGTATAAATGTTCCTGATTCAAGGGTTTTTTAACATAATAAACAATGTTTTTTTCAATCAGTTTAATCAACATATTATGATGGCAAATAAAACAAAACAAACACATTTAAAAAAGTCAACTATAAACTTTCAAATGTAATAATTACAGTGGCTTACAAAAATATTCATATCCCTTTGAACTTTTTCACATTTTGTCACATTACTCGCCACAAACATGAATATATATTATTAGATTTTAATGTGAAGCATGATGACCAACACAAAGTGTTACACAATTGTGAAGTATAAAGAAAATTGTACATGATTTTAAAACATTTTCACAAATAAAAAACTGAAAAGTGCAGCGTGCAAAAGTATCAAGTTCAAGGGGTATGAATACTTTTGCAAGCCACTGTATCTTGTGTTTAATATTAATTTTAATAAAATATATTAATGAATGAATGTGTACATAGTATCTAATCCGACATGTTAATTACCTCTGCCAAGGATATCATTCATTATTAATGGGACTGAATGTTAAAGAAACTCAAACAGCGCAACAATTGGGGTCAGATGTTTCCTCTTGAGTTGGGTGGAATTATGATTATTGAGATTAACCCTTGTGTAATCTGTGGGTCAAGTTGACCCGAAGGTCCGAGAATAAATTAGTTTGTGGTATCCCTTGTGTTGTCACTGGGTCAAGGTGACCCGAAGGCGCGAAAAAAAATGTGTTTGCGGTGTCCCTTGTGTTGTCTCTGGGTCAAGGTGACTCGGATGCCGAAAACAAATATGTTTGTGGTATCCCTTGTGTTGTCTCTTGGTCATGGTGACCCAAAGGCGCAAAAACAAATGTTTTCGTGGTATCCCTTGTGTTGTCTTCCGGGTCAAGGTGAACGACCTCCCTGGCTTCCATAAATGCAGCAGTGAAGGTCGTTCACCTTGACCCGGAGACAACACAAGGGATACCACAAACACCTTCGGGTCACATTGACCCTGAGCTAACACAAGAGACGGTACGTCTGTTCTCTTTGCAAAGTAACTCAAAAGCAAAAGAACAGATTCAAGTGGAATCTTCAGGACAAATGCATTAAACCGGTGTTTTAAAATTCCATCTGGATGCACAAATCTTTTGAAGGCTTTCTCAGTCTTTGACTACTGCAAGAGGGTCTCCAACTTTTTTCTGAAAGACCAAATTACAATAAAAATGAATAATAATAATAATGGAGTCAATGAAGGATAGCAGCAAATTATATTTATTTAAACTTGTTTGACGACAGTGGTGTGTGAAAGTTATTTGCTCCGCCTAAATACAGTTTCATCCTCTGCCTGATTTTCCACTTTGATCCTCCTGGAAATTTAGTCGATTGTTTTAAACGTTTAAAAATATCTTTACTCAGATACTCGGATCCAGTTATTCCTGAAGTGACATCCATTAAAAAAAAATGGAATGAATTCTATATTTAGCAGACGGTTTTTTAAAGATAAAGAACTTCCTACTGTTTGTCTAAAAATAGATCCGATGTTGACTTTGCATGTCGCAGCTCTTCCCTAATTCGTGGGAAAACACACCCACCTGTGCTGCTCCCACCTGGGCTCACTTGGCTCTGGAAAATCCTCTCTTGTTCTTTTTGCTCCCGGGTTGCGTCATGAAGTGTGTGGGCACCTCGTGGCCCTCAGGCTGGAAGTGATGAATGAAGAGGCAAAGGAACAGGAAGTGGAGCCTGAGCCGTCACGTTTGTTGCCGATTCCTGGCTGGAGGTGAAATAATCCTCAATGCCGAGGTAAAATAAATAAATAAATATGTTCTCAGTTTTATCTTGACCTTTAAAGTATATACTTTATTGAATATTGTTTTGATTGTTCAAGCGCTTTGTGACCCTGGTCTGGAAAAGCGCTATGTAAATAAAAATGACTTACGTACTAACCTACTTTATTAAATTTACATTTCTTCCCTCATTTCAGACCACAAACCAGGACGTTGACACCTCAAGAGTTTCCGAAGTCCCACACAGAGCTACTTGTTTCCATGAAGACCTTTACTCTCATTTTTTCACCTGGTAATTTAAATTATTAGCTTTTCAAAGACACACTCATGTGGTTCAGTGGTTCTAAAAACAGGGGGTACTAGTGGGGGTTCAGTAAAAATAAAAAATAAATTGACTTTAATATGATCTGGTATAATATAAAATGAAGTATTTTATAACCACTTTCCTTGAATATTTCTATATACATCAATATATATATGTCTCACATTCTGTAACAACAGGCTGTTTGCACCCTTTCCTAAGTAGCTTGTAGCTAGCTAGTTTGTAGCTTGTAGCTAGCTAGTTAGCAGCTAGCGAGTTAGCAATGGATGGGTTTCTGACGGGACCAGAGAAGCAGAAAATGGCGATATTATTATTTTTTCTCATGTGTTGATAATGTATCATCTTGGACCCTGTATGTACTCATCAGTATGTTTGTGCAAATCTTTATTTATATAATTGAAATATTTAGAAAATGATCTTATGCCCCGCCCACTTGTTTTCTGTTATCTTGTTTACCATAACCACGCCCAGTCTGCTGTGATTGGTCAAACATCAAGGTTTGTCGCCGCGCGCCGTCAATCCCGGGAGTCTCCTCTTCCGACGGACTCGTTGTATAAACAAAGCGGGGCGTGATTACAGCCGGCTGGAGGAGGAGCGAAGCCATTATGACACCATAATGGACTCCGCTCTCATAACCCTTCGTTCGCCGAGATTTCAGACGGGGGGGGGGGGGAGTTTATAAAGTAATACGTTGAAAACATGGTCATGATGAGGTACTTCCTGCATCTTGGAGAGGAAGACTTTAACATTTGAAACATGTTTTCACACCATTTGTACATTTTTGTGTTGCCATTAAAACTTCTGGCCACTAGATGGCAGTCATTTTGGCTTTAAAACAAATTACTCTGTCAAAAGTCATGAGGTCTGTGTTTTCTGCAACAGACCAGAGTCAAGTACTCGACAATATATAGGTTATTAAACGTTGGACCTTTGACCCCTGCAGACACTGCAATGTTAACTCCAACTGACAAATTTAGAATTACTTGACAATTCAAAAAACTTTTTTAGGGAAGCCAAATTTACATAAACTCGGAAAAAAGCTGTTATTAACAGATGTGTGTGTTGTCATCATGGTATTACTTGTATTAGTAATTATTTGAATTTGGAAAAAAAGCATCCAGAGGAAGTGAGACAATACTACAACTATATCCTTGTTACTACAGTATCCTAATATATCGTATCGTTGCCCCCATATCGCGATATGTATCGTATCGCTAGGTTCTTGCTAATCCACACCAGGGCCGGGTCTAGACAGGCATGTATGAGGGGGCAGCCACAAATCTTGAGGGGGCATTGTGCTGTTACTTACTTACTTACATGTAAGTTTGAGGGGGCACAACATTTATTTGAGGGGGCCAGGCCCCCTCTTGCCCCTGCCTAGACCCGGCCCTGATCCACACCCCTAATGCAAACAAAAGCTAAGATCTAATGACCATCTTAAATGACAAATTATCAGGCAGAATACATATATAATACATATTAAAAAGTGGTATGGTAAAGTTTGGTAAACATTTGTGTTGTTAAATACAATTATTGGTTTATAATTGTTGGTTTAATTCTAGAATAAAATACCTTACTAACATTCATTTCGACTCCATCCGTACACAAGGCTTCTACACTGAAATGTCGCGTTATAATCGCTGCTCAGTGTCATAACAAACTCTCGGTCGAAGACAACCCGCATAAAAAGGATGTTTTTCCACTTTGTGGCAAATGTAGACACAGTTGCTCAGAGAAAGTAGAACAAGTTAAACGACAACAAGTGCTCCGTCAGCGTTTGTGGAGCGAGACGTCAGATCGCTGAAAGCTTGTCATCAACTCGACAAAAGCCATTGTGTTTCCGCGTACAGTCAAATATTGTCAGGCCTTTCTTGGCGGCTCTTGCTAAAAAATAAAAAAATGGTTTTCTTACTGTATTCATAACCTGTTGTTACAGGGTTAAACATTTTATACGTAAAATCCTTAAAAAAGTTCTTCCTGACCTTAAATAAATCTGGAAATATTCCACATTATTAATGGTGGACTAGCTCAGTCCCGTAAAACACAGTGTTTGTTTTGTTGTAGCTAGCATTAGCATTATTCTTGACCTTTAAAGTATATATTTTATTGAATATTGTTTTGATTGTTTAAGCGTTTTGTGACCCTGGTCTGGAAAAGCGCTATATAAATACAAATGACTCACTCACATAGCATAGCTAGCATTCTTAGCAGTACCAGTGCTATTTAGTTGGCGTAGCTAGTGCTACAGAAAAGCTAACAACACTAAGGGAAACATTTTCTTACGATCATTTAATTTGTAGCCGTTGAGATTCTAACTTTATGTGTGTTAGCCGCAACAAGACATGGCTACCAAACACAACAAGCATGACTTGGCATTTTTACAAAAAAAGGAATGAATCACAAAACGTTCTGCCAACTGTTGTCACTTCCCGTATTTACTGAACCCTTTGAACTCCATTTTTTTACTGATAAAAATATATATTCTGTCTCATTTTTTTACTACATTCCATTTATATTTACCCTAAGTAAAGACTAATATTATTCATTTCCAAACAGGACAACATTTTGACAACATTTTCAAATGCTAACATAAATGCTAATATAACAAACATAACAAAATAATCTGCAATAAACCATGAAACTATTTTCCCAATAGATTATGAATATATTTTAAAGATTCTTTTTTTTTTTTTTTTTACAAAGGAACAACAGCAACAAATAAATAATGTGATCTTCCATCAGTAAATACAATCTAATTCAAAATTATAGTCAAAGTAGTTGATATTAATAAATGTATGTTTTCCTTATACTTATGTATTCCTTTGATTAATATTCAACGTATTGTAGAAAAATATGTCATTGATTTAGTAGCAACTTTTATCAAATGATCAGTAATATGGGTAAAACTGTTAAATATGCCAAAAAATATACAAATATTATTCATTATAAATAAGTATGATAATGTAGGTTATTAAACGTTGGACCTTTGACCCCTGCAGCCACTGCAATGTTAACTCCAACTGACAAATTTAGAATTACTTGACAATTCAAAAAACTTTTTTAGGGAAGCCAAATTTACATAAACTCGGAAAAAAACTGTTATTAACAGATGTGTGTGTTGTCATCATGGTATTACTTGTATTAGTAATTATTTGAATTTGGAAAAAAAAGCATCAAGAGGAAGTGGACATATTTGTTATCTGTTTTTCTCTTTTTTTTTAAACCTTGTGTGTGACGTGTGAGTGGTTACTCAATATTTGATGTGAGCAGTGTGTCTGTCTGAACATGAAAATGTTTTGAAGAATTAATGGAAACTCAATGACACACAGAATTACTATAAGTATTTAGTGTTTGTTTTTAATAGTTTGTTAGACACTACGTGTCCTCGTGTTCATGACTCAAACATTTTATCTAACATCAATATCTCTGGAGGTTTCTGTAATAATGGGACTTCCATTTATAACAAATCAGTATAATGATCTATTCTTAGTTATTTGGAAATTGTAGGTACATTGGTTTTTTCCATCAAGTCTTGTTCTTAGTTTTGGTAAATTTGAAGTTTTTATACCATCGTACACTTTATTTGGTATATCATTCACATGCAATCTTACATTTTTCAACTACAAGCACACATTTTCTACTGTAGTTAATCAAAATGATGAACTACGATCACATTTCAATTGAAATCAAACAATTTTCAACTTTAATCAAACAATTTTCAACTTTAATCAAACAATTTTCAACTTTAATCAAACAATTTTTAACCGTAATCAAACAATTTTCAACTGTAGATAAACAATTTTCAACTGTGGATAAACAATTTTCAAGTGTAATCAAACCATTTTCAACTATAATCAAACTATTTTCAACTGTAATAAAACAATTTTCAACTATAATCAAACTATTTTCAACTGTAATCAAACAACTTTCAACTTTAATAAAACAATTTTTTTCAACTGTAATCAAACTATTTGCCACTTTAATCAAACCGTTTTGAATTGTTGTCAAAACATTTTCAACTGTAATCATACTAGTATCAAATGTTATCAATCAATTGTCAATTATAATCAAACCTTTTTCAACTATAATCAATCAATTTTCAACTGTAATCAAACAATTTTCAACTATAATCAAACAATATTCAACTAAAATCAAACAATATTCAACTGTTATTAATCAATTTTCAACTACAATCAAACAATTTTCAACTAAAATCAAACAATATTCAACTGTTATTAATCAATTTTCAACTATAATCAAACAATTTTCAACTAAAATCAAACAATATTCAACTGTTATTAATCAATTTTCAACTAAAATCAAACAATATTCAACTGTTATTAATCAATTTTCAACTACAATCAAACAATTTTCAACTAAAATCAAACAATATTCAACTGTTATTAATCAATTTTCAACTATAATCAAACAATTTTCAACTATAATCAAACAATTTTCAACTATAATCAAACATTATTCAACTGTTATTAATCAATTTTCAACTATAATCAAACAATTTTCAACTATAATCAAACATTATTCAACTGTAATCAAACAATATTCAACTGTTATTAATCAATTTTCAACTACAATCAAACAATTTTCAACTAAAATCAAACAATATTCAACTGTTATTAATCAATTTTCAACTACAATCAAACAATTTTCAACTAAAATCAAACAATATTCAACTGTTATTAATCAATTTTCAACTATAATCAAACAATTTTCAACTATAATCAAACAATTTTCAACTATAATCAAACATTATTCAACTGTTATTAATCAATTTTCAACTATAATCAAAAAATGTTCAACTATAATCAAACATTATTCAACTGTAATCAAATAATATTCAACTGTTATTAATCAATTTTCAACTACAATCAAACAATTTTCAACTAAAATCAAACAATATTCAACTGTTATTAATCAATTTTCAACTACAATCAAACAATTTTCAACTATAATCAAACAATATTCAACTGTTATTAATCAATTTTCAACTACAATCAAACAATTTAAAACTAAAATCAAACAATATTCAACTGTTATTAATCAATTTTCAACTAAAATCAAACAATATTCAACTGTTATTAATCAATTTTCAACTACAATCAAACAATTTTCAACTAAAATCAAACAATATTCAACTGTTATTAATCAATTTTCAACTATAATCAAACAATTTTCAACTATAATCAAACAATTTTCAACTATAATCAAACATTATTCAACTGTTATTAATCAATTTTCAACTATAATCAAACAATTTTCAACTATAATCAAACATTATTCAACTGTAATCAAACAATATTCAACTGTTATTAATCAATTTTCAACTACAATCAAACAATTTTCAACTAAAATCAAACAATATTCAACTGTTATTAATCAATTTTCAACTACAATCAAACAATTTTCAACTAAAATCAAACAATATTCAACTGTTATTAATCAATTTTCAACTATAATCAAACAATATTCAACTGTTATTAATCAATTTTCAACTATAATCAAACAATTTTCAACTATAATCAAACAATTTTCAACTATAATCAAACATTATTCAACTGTTATTAATCAATTTTCAACTATAATCAAAAAATGTTCAACTATAATCAAACATTATTCAACTGTAATCAAATAATATTCAACTGTTATTAATCAATTTTCAACTACAATCAAACAATTTTCAACTAAAATCAAACAATATTCAACTGTTATTAATCAATTTTCAACTATAATCAAACAATTTTCAACTATAATCAAACAATATTCAACTGTTATTAATCAATTTTCAACTACAATCAAACAATTTAAAACTAAAATCAAACAATATTCAACTGTTATTAATCAATTTTCAACTATAATCAAACAATTTTCAACTATAATCAAACAATATTCAACTGTTATTAATCAATTTTCAACTACAATCAAACAATTTAAAACTAAAATCAAACAATATTCAACTGTTATTAATCAATTTTCAACTATAATCAAACCATTTTCAACTGTAATCAAACAATATTCAACTGTTATTAATCAATTTTCAACTATAATCAAACAATTTTCAACTGTAATCAAACAGTTTGATCTGAAATCTAACAATTGTCAACTGTGATCAAACAATTTTCAAATGGATTCAAACAAACAACTATTATCAACGAATCTCTCCCTCATTTCAAATGAAGATCTTGGACGGAAACTATCGTATCATGTTCACCACTGAGTCGGTTCCTCTGTAATGATCTATTGATCTATTTTTATCACGCTTGAGTCATTTGCATCCATGTATTTGCAAGAACGTTGTGCAGGTTTATTTGTATGTAAATGTATTTCTTCCTTCATCGCTCTATATTTGGCAACTTTATCCTATACCTGTGGAAAGATGGATCGCACAGTTACCTGGTCGCATGTTGAAGGGCCGACATTAGAAACACCTGTGGATTTGTTCCATTTCCTGTTGCACAATAATAAAACTGCTGCGGTTGCATTTCAGGTTCAACAAGCCTGAAGCCAAACAAACACACCCATCTATTTTTTTCTTTTGTCCTTCCTTCTACTGCTATTTTTATGTGAAGCTAATGTGTTTTTTTAACAACTTTTTTCAATATTATTGATTTAACAAATCATTTTTTTGTATTATTTAAGTTTATATTATTAGATTTAATGTGATGTTTATCTGGGATGATCTTGTTTGTTTTGCAACAAGATTCATAAGCAAAATAATGAATATTTATTCTCAGTTAAATGACACGTAAAGCTAACTTTATTAATGATACATTCTCAAATGAATCCTTTGAACGTTGAGTGCACGTTTATCCAGAAAAAAACTTTTTTTTTTTAAATGAGTTACTCCGTCTGTGTGGAAGGTTTCAGAAGATCGATGATCCGAATATACGAGACAATTTCCTTGGAGTCGACGAGGCCGGCTGTATTAAACAAGGTGACGAGATATGAACGATTGACGCCATTAGCTTTAATCTCTGGCGCTCCAGACTTTAATTATCCGTCGCTCGGCCGCTTTAATCTCTTTATTTGTCGAAGGATTTTCGACAAGTATTTGTAATTATTCGTCTCGCTCGGCTCGACCTGTGGTTTTTTTTTTGTTTTTTTTTTTATTTCTTTTTAATTCATGCGTCTCGGGCCTTGGAAATCGATGTCGTTTTCTTCCGGGCGTAAACACGACAATCGTTTACAAGCAGATGATGAAACGTCGACGCTGTCACATTCGTCTTCGTTGCGCTGCAAATGTTTTCGGCGGTAATTCTGGCTCTCGTCAGGAGAAAAACCTTTATCAAGGTCACCGAAATAATATCTGCAAGATCCAGATGGATACGATGGAATGTAAGGGTGAAAATACAAATTGATTTGCGTGTCCGGGAACAATTAAATATAATAAATTATCTAGATTAGATTAGATTAGATTAGATTTCCGGTTCAGAGCAGACGATTGAAGCTACAGCAATGTTTTCATAGGCAAGAACAAAGTGCAAAAAGACAACAAAGTGCAAATATAAATCTATTGATATATTGAATTTATCGCTTTCTTAACAATATTATTGTTATTGTCACTTTTACATGAATCGTGCTACACTTCAATTGTACGTTTAATTGAGTTTATTATGTCAAGTTTTTGCACCTATTTAGTTGTTAAGATAGCACTTTAATTAATCTTGTTAATAATCTAATACAATTAGGTGCAAAAAATGCTTTTTTTTTCTGATCTCACAATAAAAACTAGCTTAATAAAAATACATATAATTCAAATAAAAATGTGTTTTTATCGGCTTTGTTACAATTGCTGGTAGAAATAATTTCATTAAACTTATGAAGAAAATAAATCATTTTCTTCCTTTATAAATATCATAGAACCAGTTGTTTACTAAAACCACTTTCTTCCTTGCGTCACCCGACTTCTGATGACCCTGCAGGACCGGTTTGGACCAGAATGACGATGTAACACGATTGCCTCATCGCCTCTGACGGAAACATTTTCTTCATTCAAACCGTTTGCTGAAGGATAATAATGTTTAGTATTTAAGAACTTTTTTTTTTACTTCTTTTAATTAACAGAAAATTAAAATTGCGTTAACCTGAAGCATCTTATTATCCTAATAATAGTTAATAGATGGATGGATGGATGGATGACTGAGGACGAGAGGATACAGTCAATTCCAGCAGCTTTAAAAGATGATATTCAGCAATATTTTGACTTTCAGTTGTAAGTAAGTAAGTAAGTAAGTAATATTTATTTATATAGCGCTTTATCAAAAGAAAAAGTATGCAAGTGTCTTGAAATATATTGTATCGAATTGTACCTTGAGTTTAATTTATTTCTACAGCTTAAGTGGAATGTATGGAAGTAAAGCAGTGCCTTTAGAATATGATTAAAGTACGATCAAGTAGCTCTGTACTTATTTGGTATTGTCTGGTTACAAGATTCTAATTAAAAATATAATCTTTAAAAAAAAAAGTACTGTTTAATAACAGGAATTTAAATAAAAAATCCATGTGTAAAAAAAATGTATTTACTTTGAAAGTTTTCCTTTTGTTTTAATAAATAATAATTCAACTGTTAAATTAAAAGAAATATTGAAATAATCAGATTTAACCTTTTAATATTTAAATCTTTTAATTGAATTACTAAAAATATATATTAAATGTATGCTTGAAGAGTAGTTATTTATTCATTCCTTGCCTGGGTCGCAGCAGTTCAGAGGCTGTCCCAGCTCCTCAGGGTGAGAGACGAGAAAGACATTGAACACAAGCCCAACCTTAAACAGTGGTTAAAAGAATGGAAAACATTAAAACGTTAATTTTCTAAATAGTTAAAAAAAAATTATTTTTTTTACAGGCTTTGAATATATATCAGGGGGTACATTTAACAAACAACATGTAATTGAATTAAATTATTTGTATATTGAAAGGTTAATTTGTTTTCTTTTCTTTTGTGTATATTTTCAAAATCAATCCATTTTGTTTTTATATTTGCACGATTATACCAACATTTCTATATTACATTTAAAAATAGTTAATTTACAAAATGTATTTTTGATTGATTGATAAAAAAGCATTTATTTTGAAAACAAAAAAGTCAACATTTTAAATGATAATTACAAGCATTTAATGATGTTTTCCACTGATACATAGTTTGAGTTTGATTCAACGGTGACGCCTGAGTGGTCACAAACGTACGAAGATTATTTTGACACGTTTTATCAATGAGCGGCAAAATTTGCGTTTAGAGAGCGACACAGCAGTGGTTTGTGGGTCACACTCCCCGGAACATCTTCGAGAGGAAAGAAGTGGGCGACCTTTCAAATCTACATGTCGGAAATAAAATCACAAATTAAAGCGAATAGAATGTTATATTTAGGATTTCATGTTAATTTTATTGCATGTCTTTCAGGTATTTAAAGAACTGCTTATTATAATAATAATAAATAATAATTATATATACGTCAACACTTCATCTTTCTACAAAGTTCGTCACAGCTATTAAATATATCGTTTAACTTAAGAAAGACTTTTAGAGTTGCATTGTTAACACAAATTGAGCGACATAAATAGTGTCTTTGACGTCCATGGGAGGCGTGAGTGACAGGCCTGAGCGAGCACCTTCCACCATTACGATTCGGCTCCGGAGAACAGTGGCGGCCTTTGTTGAGGAAGCAGAAGAAGAGGAAGTTCATAAATCGTCCGGTGATGTCACGACGACACCTGCGCTCCGACCTGAACCACAGAGAGTCGTGTGAAAACACGCTTCGCCACTTCGTCACGTGTTATCGGACGATAATGACGTAAAGGTTTTAACGTCGGAGAACAATTGTATTCTCATGGTTCGAAAAACCTGCCGAAGGCGACATGAGCTAAGACTATAAAGTGCTGACTACAGTCATTTTGAGGTTAAATTTACCCAATATTTACACATAATACGAAGAAGAAATGTTTGAATTATTCATTGTGAACTGTTACGGGAAGACAATGTTAAGCTAAATGTACTCTAGCTTAATAGAAACTGTACTAGATGTAGTCATTTTAAGGTAAAATTTAAAAACAAACTCAACTATGTTGTAATGTGAATAAAAGGGCTACACTTGCTAGCTTAGCGAAATAATAACTGTGCTAGCTGCAGTCATTTTAAGATAAAATTCTATAAGAAAAAAGGTTAAATTATAAAGTTGTTAAGCTAAATGCTATACTTGCCTAAAGGTAAAATTCATAAAGAAAAAAGTTAAATTGTAAAGTTCTTAGTTAAATGCTATACTTGCTAGCCTAGGCATTTAAAAACATTGCTAGCGTATGGAAGATCCCTCAGGAGGTCTTCTTCGCGAAATTGTTTTTGCTACAGTCATTTAAAGGTAAAATTCAATCAGAAAAAAATTGTAAAGTTGTTAAGCTAAATGCTATACTTGCTAGCCTAGCCATGTAGAAACTTGGCTAAATGCAGTAATTTTAAGTTAAAATTCAACAAGTAAACAGTTCAATTGTAAAGTTCTTAAGATAAATGCTATATTTGCTAGCTTAGCTAATTGGAAACATTGCTAGCTGCAGTCATTTAAAGGAAAAATTCAACAAGAAAAAAGTTCAATTGTAAAGTCGATAAGCTAAATGCTATACTTGCTAGCTTAGCTTATTAGAAACACTGCTAGCTGCAGTAATTTTAAGGTCAAATTCAATAAGAAAAAAGTAACATTCTAAAGTTGTTAAACTAAATGCTATATTTGCTAGTCCAGCTAATTAGAAACTATGCTAGCTGCAGTCATTTTGAGGGGAATTTGAAATATTGTTTTTTGAACTGTAATGAAAAGTGAAGAAAATGTTAAGCTAAATGCTATACTTACTAGCCCAGCTAATTAGAAACAGTGCAGTCATTTTAAGGGTAAAATTGATTATTTTTTTTATTTTATTTTTAATGTAAGGGAAATGTTAAGCTAAATGCTATACTTACTAGCCCAGCTAATTAGAAACAGTGCAGTCATTTTAAGGGTAAAATTGAATTTTTTTTATTTTATTTTTAATGTAAGGGAAATGTTAAGCTAAATGCTATACTTACTAGCCCAGCTAATTAGAAACAGTGCAGTCATTTTAAGGGTAAAATTGATTTTATTTTTATTTTATTTTTAATGTAAGGGAAATGTTAAGCTAAATGCTATACTTACTAGCCCAGCTAATTAGAAACAGTGCAGTCATTTTAAGGGTAAAATTGAATTTTTTTAATTTTATTTTTAATGTAAGGGAAATGTTCAGCTAAATGCTATACTTACTAGCTCAGCTAATTAGAAACAGTGCAGTCATTTTAAGGGTAAAATTGAATTTTTTTAATTTTATTTTTAATGTAAGGGAAATGTTCAGCTAAATGCTATACTTACTAGCCCAGCTAATTAGAAACAGTGCAGTCATTTTAAGGGTAAAATTGAATTTTTTTTATTTTATTTTTAATGTAAGGGAAATGTTAAGCTAAATGCTATACTTACTAGCCCAGCTAATTAGAAACAGTGCAGTCATTTTAAGGGTAAAATTGTTTTTTTTTATTTTATTTTTAATGTAAGGGAAATGTTAAGCTAAATGCTATACTTGATATCTTAGCTTATTAAATAGAAATGCACACAAAATAAGATAAAAGATGGTTTAAATCTTTTTTTTTCTAAATGAAAAACTGCACTATAAAGTGAAATTAGTTTAAAATAATAGTAATAATAATAATAAACTTACTATCCTAGCTAGTCGATAACAGAAATGTATGTATCTTTGTTAGTTTGAAAATTGGAAATTTTATATTCTTTTTGTGATTAAAGATCTGATTAAATAACTATATATTTTTTTGATTCAGGATATTTTAAATGTTTTCAAAATGTATGCATCATGTCTTAAATGACGTGCATCCTTGTCCTTCACAGGAGGGTAAAGACAAATGTATGTATGAAGAGGGACAACAAAAAGGGAAATATTAACATGGATTTATACTTGAGTTCAATAAATATTTTGTTTTGAACAATATCAATGTCCCTAGGGTTACTAGATTATATATATTTCAATGGCATGTGGAAAACAGTATCAATATCCCTTCAAAACATGTTGAGTTGACCTTTCATATCGAGGATGCAACATGTGTGACACACACAATAACATCTGTAGTCAACACACTGAGGGTCACGCAAAGTGTAGGATTGTTGTCATGAATTTGTCATCATGTGACTAACACTAAACAATAAAACGTTTACTTCTGCGTGGCAACAAACAATGTTGTCTCTTAAATATCATCCATTCTTATGATTCCTATTCTTATGATTCACAAATGAAGATGATGTTTAACACACAAATGATGCTACTTTATCCCAGATCAATTGAAGCAACAACAAACTATTTTAACACAACAGATACAAGACTTCATCAACAAGTCCTCCTTTTGTACATGAAATGTATTTTTGAACAAGTCATGTTATGAGATCAGATATAACTTGGTTGGTTTAGAATGATATCATTTATTTGATATACTGCCTTCATATTAAAATCCCTCGTCATGACTTCCGGGACTGAGCCATTAATACATTTCAATTAAAACGACTAAATCCATTTGTTCCCGGGTTAAATTTAGAAATTCTACAAATAGTTCCAATGATCGATCATATTTTCAGGCGCGTTTTTTCGGTCTCAATACATGTGAAACAGCGCCATCATGTGGCAGATATAAAGCGTTGTTATGTCGTGCAACAATTATTTAAATTAAATAATAGAGAAATAAACACGCCTTCATTGTAATTCAATAGAATTACTTTAGAGTAATATGTTTAAAAGCGTCTTGACTCCTCAGTAAAAGAAAAATCTGACTTCTCTCCTGGAGTGACAATATAAGAGACACTTTTCTGTTTAGCAACATATTTCAATATAAATCTAATACAAACCTTAGTTTAAAGAAACTGACTGTAAAGAGAATGTAATTATGTGTTCCTCATGAGGTCAGAGTAAAGATAACAATTTAATTTTTGTATTAATTATTAACTTTAAATGTAATTTTGTGAACTTTTTCCTTCTTTTACTTTGTGAATATTTATTCCCCCTCAAAATAATTAAACTGAATATTGACATGCTTCAAATTGGTATTTTATACCATTTTAAATGAATGGTTTATAAATATTCTATTAGGCAATTTAGGTTTACCATTTGTTTGTGATTTTGGCTTTTGGCTTGAAAGACCCTCACAACAGTCACTGTATTTAGAGTGCCCCCCCCCCCCCTCCCCCGAGGAAAATTGATTTTCCAAACCCCCTGCTCCAGAGTGTGGTATCTTGTGTGTCCCCTGGTGGACTTTAGAACTTTGAGTAAATACAAACCTGCCAATTTTAATAAAAGTTGCTTTAATAAAAAATAAAAAAAAAACTCAACTTTATTTTAATTTAATAATATTAGTTAAATAGTATATATGTTAACTTCTAAGCAATTGATAAAAATAAAAAAAAAATACAATATTACAGGGGGCACACTGGCCATCTTTCATGTAACAAACAACAAATCAATATAACCTTAAGTGAACACAATTAAAAAAACTTAAAAAAAAAAAGTTGTTTGAATTAAAAAAGAGTTCAGTGTTATATTAATATATTACTATGATCCAGCCTTACACCCCAGCTCGGGCTTTGAGGTCTGTGGATCAGAATCTACTTATGGTTCCACGCACACGGCTCAGGACCAGAGGAGAGAAATCTTTTCAGGCTGTTGCTCCTAAGCTTTGGAACGATCTTCCTCTCTCTCTGTGTTTGATGATCTACTGACTCCTTCAAGAAACATCTGAAGATCTTTTTATTTGTTCAGGCTTTTCCTTGATTTTCTGGAACTCCTGTTGTATTATCAGTTTTATCTTGACCTTTAAAGTATACTTTTTTGATTGTTTAAGTGCTTTGTGACCCCTGGTCTGGAAAAGCGCTATACAAATAAAAATTACTTACATCTAGGGGATAATATGATACACTTTTGTGCACATTTAACTTTAAATCAATTTATGTTTATTTATCGAAGATTTTTTTTTTTAAAACCTTGGCTTTGTACAGGGAAAATCAAGACCAATTAAAACCTAATTTTGATTAAAATAACATTTAATTTGCAGTCTTTTTATTGAAATTGTAGATGGATAAAGCTATTTATCAAAATATTACAGTGCGAGTGTGGTGGCATTTTTCTTTTCTCCTAAAATGTGACCTCAGACCAACTACCATGTAAGAAACAACATATGATTTTCTGCTAGAGGTGGATGACTCGGCAGAAACACCAAAGCATGGATGCGTTGACAGCAGAGCATTTTATTCATCAGAGAGAACAAAACCAGACCAAGTTCGTCAGTAGTGAGTCGTGACGTGAAAGTTTAACAAAAGATCCTCTAAACCTCAGCCTAGACCACAAGTGCTTTTTTTTGATTGAACACCGAATCCTTTCATACGCCGGCATCATTTAAGAAGTGACCATCTTCATCTTTTAAACCAGGAGGACATCAGGGGGACCATCTCCGGACTAGGACTCTCCCTTCATGACCGACACCAGGTCTCCGCTTTCCTTCAGCTCCTTCACAATGTCCAAGCCTCCGACCAGCTCCCCCTTCACGTACAGCTGCGGGTAGGTGGGCCAGTTGGAGTAAGTCTTGAGACCCTGTCGCACCTCCTCGTCCTGCAGGATGTCGAAGGTCTCGAAGTCCACGTCGGCGCCGCCCAGGATCTCCAGGATCTGCCTGCTGAAGCCGCACTTGGGCCCCTCTTTGTCGCCCTTCATGAAGAGCATCACAGGGCTGCGGTTGACCAGGGTCTTGAGGCGGTGCTCCAGGGTGACGGCTTTCGGGCAGGTGCTCTGGAGGTCCCCGGACTCGGCCATCTCCTTCACGATGTCCAGTCCCCCCAGGAGCTCCCCGTTGACGTACAGCTGCGGGTAGGTGGGCCAGTTGGAGTAGGTCTTCAGCGCCTGTCGCACCTCCTCGTCGGAGAGGATGTCGAAGCTGCTGAACTGGATGCTGTTCTCCTTCAGGAGGCCCACGATCTGCCGGCTGAAGCCGCACCTGGGCTCCTGGGCCGAGCCCTTCATGAAGAGCATGCAGGGCGCCGCGTTCACCAGCTTCTTCAGCCGCTGGTTGATGTCAACATCTCCTCCACTGGGACCTCCACTCACCGCGTGTTTCTTCACCTTCTTGGTGAGCTCCGGGGCGTGCGCGCCGTCCAGCCGGTCCACCTGCTCGCCTCCTTTAAAGAGGACGAACGTGGGGACGCTGGCGATCTCGTACTTCTCGGACACCTCCGGAACCGCCTCGGCTTCCAGCTTCACGAACGTGGTGTTGGCGTGTTCTTTGGCCAGCACCGCCATGACCTCGTTCATCTGGCCGCACTGGGGAGCCCAGTCCGCCTGGAAGTGAACCACGGCGAGACATTTTCCGGCTTTGGCGAGGAAGTCCTCGAACTCCTTCTGGGTTTTCGCCTCGACGAGGTTCGCCATCTTTGTTTTCTGCGTCACATCCTTCTCTTGCTCTACGGCGCTTTACCGGTCGATTACAAACGGCTGCGAGCTGCACGTCGCCCCCTGCTGTCAGTATCTTGAACTACTCTCTCATGTGAGACTTTTCTCGATTAAGAGTAAAATAACAAAAAAAATACTAAATATCAATCTTAATATATTTACTGTCATAAGTACATGTTTTATTTAATTTTTGATTTAGCGGATAATTCTTGTTCTTGTAAGTCTTTAGATGACCTGTAGGAGGCAGTGACGTGCTTTCGTCCCTAACCGCTCTTCTTCGTTTACTAAGTGTTTACTGCATGGTTGCAGCGACGTTAGCAAAATAAGTATCATGGTTTCAGTGTTACGTCTTAATTACGAGGAATTATGTAACTTTAAAACAACGATAATGTGTTTTTTTGTAGTCGCTGTCGGTTTCTACCTGTGAGCCGCTCGGTTACTTTGTAAATAGAAGACAGAAGTTAGCCGCGTTAGCATTTACATTATAACGCTGTGACTGCGCTTTGGATATTGGTGAGTATGTATTGAGCTACGATGTTTTCAGTTTAACTTCTTTAATCACAAAGCTAGAAGAATACTCAACACAATAGTAGGAACGAGTAGAAGATGTTATGATAAATATAAATACATATCCCTGCTGTTGCTGAAGGAAGTCAGAACTGTTCATAACGCCTTGTGAAAAGGTTGGTTTGGTGTTGTGTTCTTGGAAAACTGTTTTTCACCAACATTGCAAAGAATACGAGCTTATTTATGTCCTAATTTACCACATTCATAAACGTCATCAGTTCTCTTCCTCTACTCTTGTTACCTAGGGCCACCAGCTTAATAACAAGTTAATATGTTACAAAGCCATTATATTGCTCTGCACTTCTTAAGGAAATCTGCAGATTTTTCTCTTTTATCTTTCCTTTTAATTTACACATTACTGGATGACTGGTTTTGTTGATACACTTCTCTCAACCTAGTTCGATGATCATCTTCTGTACAGGCATCATGGCTAATCTAGATCAGTGGGTGAGTGACCGTCTCCACGACATTCTGGGGATGAGTGACTCTCACGTCTCTCAGTTCATGATCGGAATGGCCCGGAAAGCAGGGAGCACTGAGGATTTCGTGGATCGTCTTCAAAAAACCGGAGTGATAGACATAGACGAGAATGTGACTGTCTTTGCGGGGGAGCTTTTCAACAAGGTGTGTTTGTAAGAGTCACATAAGGAGAACACTTTTTCTCCTGATTTGAACAGTAAAACTAACATTTGTCATGGTTTACAGATTCCTCGTAAACAGGTGGTTGAGAAACCTGCCCGTGCTTTGGAACGACAAGCCATTGAGATGGACCGGAAGAACCGCTTGTATACACTGTTGGATGACAGTGACAGTGAGGATGAAACTTTGAAGGAGAGACAGAAAGGCAAGAGGAAAGAGAAGGACAAAAGAAACAAGAGGAAGCACATTCGACAGAAGAAAGGGAGCGAGTCTTCAAGTGAAGAAGATGTGCCTAAGAAGTAAACAGATTTTACTTTTTGGGATTTTCATGTTATGTTATTGGAAATTATTAAGTGTAATTTCTCCTTTCTTGACTCAGGGGTAGCGCAAATGACAGAGACGATGTGAAAAAAGAAGAGGAGGAAGAAGAGTGGGAGAAGGAAGAGCGAGAGCGACTCCTAGATATAGAAGAAAGAGATAAGTTTGCTGAGCGGGTGAAGCTAAAAGACAAGGACAAAACTCGCAACATAGCAGAAAGGACTGACAAAAAGGTGAGAAGTTTTGGAACAAAACTTTTGATTTAATACGATTTATCTAAAAACGTATCATTCTTCTGTTCTACAGGCTTATGAAGAAGCTCAGAAGAGACTCAAGTTGGCTGAGGATGATCAGAAAAACATGGTGGGTTCCTTGTTATGCCCGGACATAATCAAAACACATTTATCACAGACATGTTTTTAACTTTTACACTTGTCTCTTAATAGTTGCCAGAACTGAGGAAACGTTCCCGCTGGGATTATTTAAAGAAAAGAGAGGAAGAAAAACTCGAAGACCTTGAGGCAGAAATCGTCGATGAGGAATATCTTTTCTCGTCGGACAACCTCACTGCTAGAGAAAGGAAGGAGTTGGAATACAAACGGACTCTCCGTGACCTGGCCAAGGACTACAAGAAAGCTGGTGCCAAGGAGCACGAGGAGAGAAAAAACAGATATTATATGCCTGAAGAAAGACGAAGCAAGGCAAGATGATTATGTTTTACTATTGATTTGCAGCATTTATGTCCCTTTTTTAGAGGGAACTATTAATAAATTGTTGAAGAAAGTGTTTGAATCTTAAAGTTTGTCTTTGTTTCTGAGTAGGAGGTTCCTCAAAAGGATCTGGAACTCGAGGAAGCCCCCATGGAGCTGGGAGGAGAGCAGGGTCGGTGGGAAGAAGAGCGGCTGAAGACTGCATCGCTTAGCTTCGGTGCTAAGAAGGAGCGAGAACAAGGGATGAAGCACGAACAGGAGAAGTACCAGCTGATCCTGGAGGAGGACGAGATGATTAACTTCGTCACCACCGCCATCACCATGAAGGGAACAATAACAGAGAAGGTAGGTGTTGCCGGTCAAATACCAGGATGTAATTGGTACATCATTGGAAGTTTCTTAATCTCTTCAATATCGTGTTTGTTAGGATGATGATGAGCCAGAATTGTCTCAGGCTGAGATGAAGAAGCAGTCCATGCAGGAGGTGCGCCAGAGCCTCCCCATCTTTCCCTTCAGGGGAGACCTTCTGGCTGCCATCCAGGAGCACCAAATCCTGGTGATTGAGGGAGAGACCGGGTCCGGAAAGACCACTCAGATCCCACAGTATCTAATAGAAAATGTAAGTTATGAACATGGAATAAAGCAACTATTCTTGTATCTAATACAGTATTAAGCATATATTTGTAGATTGTTTTACAGTTCCCTGTTTTTTTAAAATGGCAACAAAGGTCTCAGTGAAATACAGCTTTATCCATTTACAATTTCAATAAAAAGACTGCAAATTAAATGTTATTTTAATCAAAATTAGCTTTTAATTGGTCCTGATTTTCCCTGTACAAAGCAGAGTGTTTTTTAAATCTTTTCATTACATTTTAAGTGACTAAAATAGATTCTGTAGCTCCTTCTAGAATCTCCACCAATTATGGCATCAGAAATATGAATTTGTTAAACATGAATGAATCAAATGTGGATTTAATATATTTTGAATCACTGCACTTGCTATTCATTTAAGGGATATACAAACGGAGGAATGAAGATCGGATGCACGCAGCCGCGTAGAGTGGCGGCGATGTCTGTGGCGGCCAGAGTAGCCGAAGAGATGAGCGTGAAGCTCGGAAACGAGGTAAGCGGTTTCCATTTTAACCTGTCGCGAATCAGCGTTCACTCGACGGCTTCTTTCAGGTGGGCTACAACATTCGTTTCGAGGACTGCACATCGGAAAGGACCGTCCTCAAGTATATGACTGACGGAATGCTGCTGCGCGAGTTTCTCACGGAGCCTGATCTTGCCAGTTACAGGTGAGAAGCACAAGTTAAAAACTAAATATTGATTCACCCATGAACTCTTCCACATGTGTTTTTAAAAAAACAAACTATAATTGTTTCAAACTATTAATGAAAGCACATGTTAATTTTCTGTTGGCACTGATCTTCCCTCCCCAGCGTGGTTATGATCGACGAGGCCCACGAGCGGACCCTCCACACAGACATTCTCTTCGGCCTGATGAAGGACATCGCCCGGTTCAGACCTGACCTGAAGGTTCTGGTGGCCAGTGCTACTCTTGACACGGAGCGCTTTTCTTGTTTTTTCGACGACGCGCCAGTCTTCAGGATCCCTGGAAGAAGATTCCCTGTTGATATCTTCTACACCAAAGTGAGTAAGATTATGGTTATCATGGAGTCGCATTTATATGGAAGTATATCAGTGCCATCAGAATATTGAATGGTTGAATGTAACATTTCAGATGTTAAATTATTATTATTATTATTTTTTATTATTATTTAATGGATAATTGAATAGTTTTTATGAAACATTGGAATTATTTTTAATTGTACAATTAAATGTAATAATATATATACTTTTAGGTTATGTGTTTTTGTTGAATAAAAAAAATGGCAACCAAATATATAACCATGTTAAATATGACATTTTCCATGTTTTTTTGTTGAATTAGTAAAAAAAAAAAAAAAAAATCAAACTTTAAATATTGTAACAATTGAGTTGAATTATTAAAATAAATTATAAATACTTAAAAGGCAACTTGTATGTCTATTTAAGTGGGTCTTGGAGAGATGTTGGACCTCTATTGTATCATCAATATGTGTCTCTTTGTACAAAACACTCTTTTCAATTATTTACATTAGAAACTGTGCTTAAGCCCCGCCCTCTAAAATCGCTTGTTCTTTTTCATGAGCTAAAATCTGGTGATTGGTCATCAATCCCAGAAGTCTGTAGTTATCTGTTACCCAATCATGTTTTGTGGTGAAGGCTCCCGAGGCAGACTATCTGGAGGCGTGTGTGGTGTCGGTGCTGCAGATCCACGTAACTCAGGCCACTGGAGACATTTTGGTTTTCCTGACAGGACAGGTACGTTTTGACAGACTTCTCAGGTTTGTATTAGAAACTAATGAAGATGTTTTGCAGGAGGAGATTGAAGCGTGTTGCGAGCTGCTCCAGGAGAGGTGCAGGCGCCTCGGGTCGAAGATAGCAGAGCTGTTGATCCTGCCCATCTACGCCAACCTGCCGTCAGACATGCAGGCGAAGATCTTCAACCCGACACCACCAGGAGCACGAAAGGTAACATGATGCCTTATGTTGTTGGTTATGTTTTTGTTTAAGGATACTATTAAATTACTTGACCTTCCCGCAAAAATACTGCTACTATTAGTGTTCAGGCTTTCACAGTAGATGTGGCTAAAAAGTGACTTCCAACAATCTCATGAGGAGTAAAAATCCTAATCAAAGTCTAAATCACGGGGCAAACTAATTAAATGCTCGTACTCCTCTAATATATTAGTATTATTGCGATATTGTGTTGTAATTCTTGGATGCTGAATCTAGGATAACGATCTGTGTTTGTCCTATATTGACTGACACACTGCCTTATATAAACATCCACTTTTATTTTTATCAAATACATTTTTCATGTTTCCTTATAATTGCTTGACATCAGAAATCTCTGTGGATTATTTTATATTACCCGGCTGTGTATTTGAATCATGTGATACGATACGTATTATGATACAGGACCGAAGTATGTATTTGTAGTACTGTAAGCTGCTGGAGTCGACTGTATCCTCTCGTCCTCAGTCATCACTGGGATTTTTTGCTGAGGGGGGCTTAATGACCACTTCATTTAATGGCCGGAAGTTTAATAGCAGTTTTATTTGATTGCATATACATTTTATTGAAATATACACCATTAAATAACTATAATATATATGTATGCATGTGTGTGTATATATATATATATATATATATATATATATATATATATATAATCTAGGCAAAATATAAGGCAAAGATGATACAATACCAATTATATCCATACAGTATTGTTATAAAGAATATTGCGATATTGGAGTGTTTTGATATTTCCTCACATGCCTATAATCTTTAACACCTGCATCTTTATAGGTCACTATATTAATGTGAAAATGTATCCGTATTGACTGAAATTTTCAATTTTTTTTGGCGCACATTGGCCGGTCAGATCTTGAGTTTGACATTTGTGACCAATGACATGACAAAAAAAAAAACAAGATGTTCACGATGTAGACAAGAAACGTTATTAAAAAAAATCACACATGCCTTGATTTTTTGCACTACCTTTTCTTGTGCTAAGTAAGCAGATTTAATCGATTGATTATTTCCAGGTGGTGGTGGCGACCAACATCGCTGAAACGTCTCTGACCATAGATGGCATCATCTACGTTATTGACCCTGGATTCTGCAAGCAAAAGAGCTACAACGCTCGCACAGGCATGGAATCCCTGATCGTCACTCCGTGCTCAAGGGTAACTGATCTTTCTTTCTTCTACATAGTCGTAAAGGCATCAAATGTATCGGTTTTTAAATTGAATTGGATGGTTTTGTTTGTTAAATCTGGTTGTGAACTCCACAGGCATCAGCCAATCAAAGAGCAGGACGCGCCGGCAGAGTGGCTGCTGGGAAATGTTTCCGCCTCTACACAGCTTGGGCCTTCAAGCATGAGATGGAAGAAACCACAGTGCCCGAGATTCAAAGGACCAACTTAGGAAATGTGGTGCTGCTGCTTAAGAGCTTAGGTGAGGAGACGAGTGAAGTTAACTAGGTTAACAAAGAATGAAGACATTTTCTAATTCATTTTTATTAACAACAATACATTTTTTGCCTCTTTTGTTTATTCAGGCATCAATGATCTCGTGCACTTCGACTTCATGGACCCGCCTCCTCACGAGACTCTGGTGTTGGCACTAGAGCAGCTTTATGCCCTCGGAGCTCTTAACCACCTCGGTGAGCTCACAAAGGTAACAAGAGTTTTTTTTTGTGTTTATACATTTTATTTGCTTAAATTCTTTTCGACGAATCAGCAGTTACTAAGAACCACATTCACAAAGGATAAATTATTGTGTAACAAAATTACTGTTAGTCTGAAAGTATGTATTTGTTTTACTTTAGCTATTGTTACAGGGGGGGGGTTATCTTTCTACACAACCTGTTTAAATAAACATGTATTTTTAAAAACGCTACACATGAAAGCAATATATCACATGTCTTTTGTGTACATGTTTCCTTTCTCAGCTTGGTAGAAGAATGGCTGAACTCCCTGTGGATCCAATGTTGAGCAAAATGATCCTGGCTTCAGAGCAGTACGTATTATTTGTCTTTTTTTTCTTCTTTACGTTTTCAAAGAGACACTAGTAATACATGTAGTATATATATTTATCTGCACTTATTTTACACACACTCGGGTGGAATGAATCAAATAATAAAAATAAAGAAATTTAATTAATAATTAAACTCAGTGTATCTACTGTGTTCTGATGTTCTTACTTTGACACAAGACATACAGTGAAGCAATAACAAGATGTTCTTTTTTAATTAACATTTACTACTATTTCCTTTTTCTCTCTTTGCCTTCTTCATTCCAGGTACAAGTGTTCCGAGGAAGTGCTTTCAATAGCTGCCATGCTCTCGGTGAACAACTCCATTTTCTACCGACCAAAAGACAAAGTGGTTCATGCCGACAACGCCAGGATGAACTTCGTCGTGCCGGGAGGCGATCACATGGTGCTGCTCAACGTCTACACGCAGGTACACGGAAGTCTTTCGTCTAGACAAGTAGTTTGTAGTTTTTCTGTCAAGCAAAATTGTGATTCTTTTTTTTTTTTTTTTCCTTTTTCAGTGGCTTGAAAGCGGCTTCTCGACTCAGTGGTGTTATGAGAATTTCATCCAGTTCCGCTCCATGAGGAGAGCGCGGGATGTCAGGGACCAGCTGGAGGGGCTGATGGATCGCATTGAAGTGGAAGTGGTCAGCTGCGTCGGAGACAACGTGCCCATTCGTAAGGTCTGTGCGAGTATTTGTAGAAAACCTGTAACTAGAAGAGGAAAGTTAATTTATATTAAGCATTCAAAACATATTTTTAAATGGAAAACAAATACATTGTTTGTTTGTAAGGCTCCTCCTACATCACTGATCTGATCCAGCCTTACACCCCAGCTCGGGCTCTGAGGTCTGTGGATCAGAATCTACTTATGGTTCCTCGCACACGGTTCAGGACCAGAGGAGAGAAATCTTTTCAGGCTGTTGCTCCTAAGCTTTGGAACGATCTTCCTCTCTCTTTGCGCTTAATGGATCTACTGACTCCTTTAAGAAACATCTTAAGACGTTTCTATTTGTTCAGGCTTTTCCTTGATTTTCTGGAACTCCTGTTGTGTTCTCAGTTTTATCTTGATCTTTAAAGTATATACTTTATTGAATATTGTTTTGATTGTTTAAGCGCTTTGTGACCCTGGTCTAGAAAAGCGCTATACAAATAAGAATTACTTACTTACTTACATTATATTTTTCCATTTTATGAAACGCATTCAGTTGAAATGCTCTCGTTTGTCAACAGTCGGTGACCGCAGGGTATTTCTATCACACGGCACGACTGAGTAAAGGCGGATACAAGACCGTGAAGCAGCAGCAGACGGTCTACGTTCACCCCAACAGCTCTTTGTTCGAGGAACTGCCTCGCTGGCTCATCTACCACGAGCTGGTCTTCACGACCAAAGAGTTCATGAGACAGGTTCGCAGCTACAGTTATGTTTTTTTAATAATAAATCAGAAAACGAGTTATACATTTTTTTTTTTACTCTCAGGTGATTGAGATCGAGAGCGGTTGGCTGCTGGAAGTGGCTCCTCACTACTACAAGAGTAAAGAGTTGGAGGACAGTAGCAGCAAGAAGATGCCACGCATGCAGGGGAAGACCAAGGAGGAGCTTCATTGAGGTGGAACTGATGGTGGACAGTTTAAAAGCCAGACTCTCTGGCTGTAGAAGATGTACAAACACCAGTACGACGCTGATGAATTCACATGACGGCTCAGAGACTCTCGGATTAATCTCTCAGCGAGCTTTGACTCGTGCACTCTTGATAAATAGATTGTTTGTTTTGCTAAGACTTCTGTGAGGTTTGTGTTTTCTAAGGTGCCCTGGATGTTTGTCACTGGCCTGTACACTTTCAACTTTTGTAAATGGATTCCTGCTCATGTACAAATGCTGTCCATGTTTTCTAAAGCAATAAATTACTTAGCATTTGTTTATAATGTGTTTTTTTCTGCTCTTTGTGTTTAAACATTTGAATTACTTTAATATGTCATATTATACAGTTACTCCTTAGACCACTAAACTTGGATTTTTGGATTTTAGTGATTCTTTTTACCATCGTTTCAATAGTAAAAAAAAGTATACATTAGCATTTAGACGGGATGGTTTGTGGGGTGTTGGATAACATTAAAAATAAAAGGTTAATTCCTTAAGGAAATGGAAGAAAATACCAATTTACTTAGAACAAGGATTACTAAAGTTTATTTTGCATCCATATTAAATACAAGTTAGGAAATAAAGAAGTGGTGAGCAATTAAATTTAACTCACTGGCTGTAGTTTAAACAGTGGTTAAATAAAATCATGATTAATATGCTAAAATTAATGTTTTATTTTGATATATTTTTGTATATCTTAAACTATTTATCCCAAAAAAAATACTTAAATATTTTTCAATGAACAAAAAAAATAGCCTATAGTCACATTATGAACTAGAAAAGAATAAATAACATGAATGCGACATAAATAGTTTGCTCATGATCTTTGACCTCAAGAGGGCCTCATAAATACAGTCGAAGGGCCGCATGTTGTCCCACGGGCTGCACTTTGACCGGCTCTGAAATAAAGCATGAGGAGTGCGAGTGACAGAAGTAAAGTTGCAGTTGCAGAGCCAGGTGGAGGAGACGTCTTTTGGTCCTCTTGGTAACCCAGAAGATGAAGATGCGCTGCTGAACTAGCTGAGCCGCTCCAGGATGTCTTCAACTCAAGTCTACAGCTGGGGAAAGTACCAACTCTGTGGAAGAATTCCTGTATCGTTCCAGTCCCGGAAAAGATCCGACGGAGGGAGCTGAACGATTACAGACCGGTGGCACTGACTTCGCAGCTGATGAAGACACTGGAGCGGCTGGTCCTCAAACATCTCAGGCCACAAGTTCAGCAGTTGGTGTAGAAGATGCCATCCTTCACCTCCTGCATCGGACCTACTCTCACCTTGATAAAGGAAGCGGTTCAGTGAGGATCCTGTTCCTGGACTTTTCTAGTGCCTTCAACACCACCCAGCCCACTCTGCTCCAGGACAAACTGACACAGATGCATGTGGACCCTGGTCTGGTCTCCTGGGTTACGGATTATCTTACTGATCGACCACAGTATGTCAGCTGAAGGACATCACGTCTGACACTGTGGTGTGCAGTACAGGAGCACCTCAGGGGACAGTACTGGCCCCTCTCCTCTTCCCCATCTACACTTCAGACTTCTGCTACAACTCAGAGCTGAGTCTCGTCCAGAAGTATGCTGACGACACTGCCATTGTTGGATGCATCAGAGACAACAGCGAGGACGAGTAAAGGAGTGTGATACGTGACTTTGTGGACTGGAGTGAGAAGAACTACTTGCAGCTGAATATATATAAGAAAGTTCAGAGTAGACTGTACTTTCTGAGGAGGCTCCGATCATTTAACATCGGCAGGAAGCTCCTCTGCATGTTCTACCAGTCTGTGGTGCTCAGTGTTCTATGCTGTGGTGTGTTGGGGTGGGAATGTGTCCAAGAGGAGTGTCAACAGGTTGATCAGAAGGTCTGGCTCTGTGGTTGAAGCTGGACTCACTGGTGACCGTTGCTGAGAGGAGATCTCTGGACAAACTACTGTCCATCATGGATGATGACAGTCATCCTCTGAACACTGTCATCAGTGAACAGAGAAGCAGATGAAGCACGAATGCTCCTCCCATGATGCAACACTAATAGACTCAGGGACTCATTCATTCCTCGTGCTGTTAGATTGTACAATTCTGAGTTTGGGGGCAGGAGTGGAGCGAAAGTATCTTTACATTCTATTCTATTTTAATCTTTGTATTCTTTGTAATTTGTCTTTATTCTATGTTCTTTATCTTATGACTTGGATTGTGTCATCTTGTTCTTTCTTTTTATTTCTCTTTGTTCCTGTTCTTACTTAATCTAACCTATTATTATGGTATCATTGTGTGATTTTTATGTATCATTGTTTTTGTAATTATCTTAAATTGTAATAATATGTTTTTTGCATTTGTAATTATTGTTTTGTGAGATGCTGTTACAACCTAATTTCTCCCTTTAATAAATAAAAACAGATAAAATCAGAGCGTTAAATCTTATCCCCGCCCCCTCCAGGGCGTTCCTCGCCAGCTGATTGGTCCTGCCGTCTCTCCATCGCTCCTCCGTCGGTCTTGCGTCACATCCGCTCGGCCTGGTAGCTTCTAGCAACAACTGCTAACAGGAGGTCGCTGGTTCGATGATAAGGAACAGCTGCAGGCTGTGGATAACGAAAGCGCTCAACGCGACGATTTAGGTAAGCCGAGATCCACTATTCTTTTAAAAAATATACTCCTCTAATCGCTTCATTTTAGTGTTGAACCGGAAATTAGCAACCCCAGTAGGTAGCCGATGTGCTAACGCAACATATTGGGTCAACTCATCACAAACAACGTGTTGTTGCTTCACTCGATCCACGTCTGTCATGTCGCTGCTGGACTTTTAGCGAATGTTTCTGTCTTAACTAACCCTCTCTAGGTTACTAACCTGAGTCGGTTTACTCGTCCGTTATAACCGCTAACGATGGCTACAGCTAACGCAGGCTAATCCCAACAATATTGAACATTTTAATGTGTCAACGTCTTTTTTTGCGCAGTGACACCAGACATGACGTTTGGATTAAGATGCTGATAATGAAAGCAAAACTATTATTATTATTAAGGTATAATAGGCACACATTTACGTCATCGATTCTTTAATATCTATTTGATAATAATCCTGTATCCTTCAAAGTTATGGATGATGCAGATTATAACGGTTTGTGTGAGTTTATTTGTGATCTAGTTTAACTATTTATATATGGTCTTTATAACTGTTTTAAGTTGTCCTCAAATACCTTTTTCATTACAGTATATTATCTTTGAAATCCCAGAAGGACGCCTCTTTTATTCCTCATTTCTTTTATATCTCATTATTTTGTTTGCTCACGGGTTTGGTGACCTGCATCCTGCATTTTTAAATCAATAATATCTATTTTTGTTGTTTGTTTTTTTCTGAATTCCTACAGGAAGGTTCTCCTTTCGGAGGGGGTGTTATTGAAGAACATAAATTAATAGCATCATTGTTAAATCAGTGAGCAGGAACAAAACACTTTGAAAAGGGTAAGTCTGTTACTACCTTTTAAATCCTTTACCATTTAATTCAACATTTAATCGTTGTGTCTCCTTGATGAGTCTTGATAATTTAACTTATTTTTAAGCTTCTACTCGTATGTGCAGACAGTACTCCTATTTAACTTGAACTCTGTTTGTGTTAAACATTACTTATGACCTCACATTACATTCGCATGTCTTTTAAAGCAATGTATTCAAGTGTTTTATGACACCTCAGACCCAACATGGAAGAACAAACTACAGATTTGGAAGTGACTGTCAAAACTCTAGACTCTCAGAGCAGAACCTACACGGTTGGAGCTCAGGTATGTTACAAACTGTTCATACTCATTTCGGTTTAATACTTCTTCCTCTTAGTAAGTAGTCGCTTTTTCTTCTTCTTTTTTTTAGCTCACCATTAAAGATTTCAAGGAGCACATTGCATTGTCGGTGGGCATCCCAGTGGACAAACAGAGACTGATCTACCAGGGCCGAGTCTTGCAGGATGAAAGGACTCTGGCAGACTATAGTAAGTTCTTGAAATATATTTTACGAAAGAGCTGTGTTCCTCTATGTTGTACGGTTTTGATAGATTTCAATGTGAGAACAAAATCTGATTTAGATTTAAGGTAATCAGATTTTTGGTCATGGGATTGAATAAAAAAAAAAAAGGGTTGTTGAAAAGGGAAATTCTGAAATTTGATTTGTGTCATGTATTACAATCTTTGTTTCTGGCTCAAACCTTTAGTTTGTGTTTTTCAAAACAATTTAGTAGGATCTGGTTAAATAAAACTGCATTATCCTGATCTAAAAATAGCCGAAGATTTCAACTTGGATTACAGGAAGCAAATTTAGCGCAATATTAATGTTGGTCAAATAATTAATTTGTGTATTTACTGTATTTTCCGCGCTATAAGGCACTGGATTATAAGGCGTGCTGTCAATGATCGCTCATTAAGCAGAAAAAAAAAATTAATTAAAGGCGTTCACAATAACTTTCAACCTTCTTCAGTTGTTACATGTAAAAATCTGATACCCCTAGATCATACGTTATTCAAAATAAATCAAAAATAATTCAGTTATAACACATAAGAAAAACACTAATACACTATTTTTCTCAGTTCATTCCTCGTCCACAAACCCATCAAGTTCTTCATCCTAAGTGTCGAAGTTTAGTGTTGTTATGGTAACGGCTCGTATCGCGATAATGGTTGAGCTTTCTGATCCATGGTGTTTTATTTTTTTCATGGTGATCTGGACAGCAGGAACAAACACTGAGTTGTTAAATAACGCCAAGAACACTCATTATATCTCTGTCTACTTCTTTTGTTCTGCACACAACAACAGAGGTCATTAAAGTATATATTACTCCCTTAACAGTAATGATGCGACTGTGTGGTTTGACTAAATTGTACTAAAAGAACAGAGCACGTCATAAAGCACAGCCCGAATTAATTCAAGATATAAGTGCATCAGAATATAAAGTGAACTGTTCTTTTTAAGAAAATTAAAATGCCTTTAAGTGTGCTTTATAGTCCGCATAATACGGTAATTCTATTTTTATCTTGCACTTTATTTGTTCAGCTGTGTAAGTGATGAGGTAAATAAATAAGAAAAAGGTTTTTAAGTTAAGTAAAGTTAAAACTTCATCACTGAATATTAATCTGATTAACCTGTCAAAAATATTTCCTAACCCTGAACATTAAAAATGTTTTTTTTCTTTACTATTGTTGTAGAAATTGTTAACTTTTCTAAATGTATGACTTTTTTTTCCCCCAAAATATCCCAAATGTAATTCTTCATTTTTACTTGTCATTTATTCTGCCTGGGGATAAAATCAAATTATAGATGGAAATGGATGTTTATGTTGTTTTTTGTTTAGACCACGTTGCTATATGTTGTTTCATTTCAAGATCTGCTAATATAGAACAGTTTATCTCGATCAAATCCAATGTTGCTTTAAAAACCGGAATATAAGGACGAATTCTCTGATCCTGGAAAGCAAAAATGGGATTTTCCAAAACCTGGATAATTTAAATTCAGATGATCTTTTAAGAACAACTGGCCCCTGAAGATGACATGAGGGATTCAGCCCCACTTAAGATAACATGAGGGAGTCAGCCTTACTTATACACATTTGTTCCACTAAACTAAGACCTATTATTTACTCGCTGGTGCTCTCAGATGTAGGTGGGAAGGTGATTCACTTGGTAGAGCGGGCTCCTCCTCCACCATCCCAGCCCGGGTCGGGGGGCGGTGCCGCCGACAGCAGCTCCTCGTCGTCCACACAAGGCTCCTCGCAAATGCCTCCCCATGATCGCAACGCCAACACCTACGTCATCCTGGACAATATCATGGACCCTCAGCAGATGCAGGTGCAGATGCAAGATAAAACTACTTTTCTACACGTCACATTATTGTTTTTATTAACCCCCATCTCGGCTGTTGTGTTTGCCCTCAAGAACCAGAGACCTCGCGTGTATACGTTCCAGAGCACCGGCTCCGTGGACGTGCACATCGACATGGATCCGTCCATGCAAAGTGATCCCCGGCTTCGATTCGTGCCCGCCGAGATGATCCAGAGGGACATCTCCAACGCTGTCCCCGGAATGGAGGTGAGATTTTCATCGCTGTCTTTTCGCCATAACGCCGATCAACTTCCATTTGCTGTTCAAGTATTTCTTTTAACTTGTGCGACTGCATATTTAAAATTATTGTATGAAGCTGCAGTCGGAACAATGAGGCTCATTGTTCACACTGTAACAAACGGAGGATTTCTTTAAAAAAAAAAAAAGCAGGTAAACTTGAACCCAACCACGGAACTTAGTGGGAGGAACTACTTGTCATACACACATTTCTTAAGGTGCCAACAAAAGGGATGAACTCCCATGATGCTTTTCTACTTACTGCTGTATTTATTGACGCATAATTGGCATTTTTGTGTGAATGGCTGTCAAAGCGCTTTGTGACCCTGGTCTAGAAAGGCGCTATATAAATAGAGATTATTCAGGACCAGAGGAGAGAAATCTTTTCAGGCTGTTGCTCCTAAGCTTTGGAACAATCTTCCTCTCTCTTTGCGCTTGATGGATCTACTGACTCCTTTAAGAAACATCTTAAGACGTTTCTATTTGTTCAGGCTTTTCCTTGAATTTCTCGAACTCCTGTGTTGTTCTCGGTGTTGTCTTGATCTTTGAAGTATGTACTGTTTTGAGTATTGTTTTGATTGTTTAAGCGCTTTGTGACCCTGGTCTCGAAAAGCGCTATATAAATAAATATTACTTACTTACTTACTTATTATTATTTCAATTTTACACTCATGTCACAGCTTCAAAAGTGATTAGTGGACTGGGCGGCAAAGCATTATGAGGGCTGATCAGGTCACCTTTACCGATAGGGTTGTTTAGACAGATGATGCCTTTGCAATAATGGGTTTTAAGTAAGTAAGTAATTTTTATTTGTATAGCGCTTTTCCAGACTAGGGTCACAAAGCACTTAAACAATCAAAAACAATATTCAATAAAGTATATACTTTAAAGGTCAACATAAAACTGATAATACAACAGGAGTTCAAGAAAATGAAGGAAAAGCCTGAACAAATAGAAACGTCTTAAGATGTTTGTTGAAGGAGTCAGTAGTTCCATCAAGCGCAAAGAGAGAGGAAGATTGTTTCAAAGCTTAGAAGCAACAGCCTGGAAGGATTTCTCTCCTCTGGTCCTGAACCGTGTGCGTGGAACCATCAGTAGATTCTGATCCACAGACCTCAGAGCCCGAGCTGGGGTGTAAGTCTGGATCAGATCAGTGATATAAGGAGGAGCCTGACCATGAATAGATCTGAAAGTAAGAACCAGAATTTTAAAGTTGATCCTGAAAGAAACTGGAAGCCAGTGAAGAGTTTTAAGGATCAGAGAAATGTGAGTTCTTCTACTAGAACAGGTCAGAATTCTCGCTGCAGAGTTCTGTAACAACTGCAGGCGAGACAGATCCTTCTTGTTAAGACATGAAAATAAACTGTTGCAATAGTCCAGGCGAGAAGACGCAAACGTATGTTAAGTCCAAATAAATGTTGATAATTTAAACGAGTGAAAAATGAAATGGTCACTTTTTTTTAAGATTTCATCTCTACTTAGTAGAGCGTAAACTCCTGCGATAAGCGAGGAACCACTGTGTTTACAAAGTTTAATTTTTTTTTAGAATCCCTTATTTGTCCCGCGAGTGGAAATTCGGTAGTGCTTTTTGACAGCCATTCACACATACTGATGGGAGTAGGCTGCACACCTGCGCCAAGTCTACCATCAGGAGCAATCAGGGTAAAGTGTCTTGCTCAGGGAGACAACGACACAACCTTGTCTGGAGCTGGGATTGAACCTGCAACCTTTTGGACTGCAGGCAACCACTCTACCATCTGAGCTATGACGCCCCCAAAGTTGATCTCTGCTCCCTTTTATTCTCTGGTTTTTAACACAGCGTGAGACTCTGAGCTGTTTTTTAGTGCTTTTTACTTGTTTTATTTAATATTGTTTTATCTTTTTGTGTTTAAACTGTGCTTTCTTAGCCTTTTCATGTCATTGTACAGCACTTTGTATCGACTGTTGTTGTTTTGAAAGTGCTTTATAAATAAAGTTGATTTGATTGATGTATTTGCTGTGTAATATTTCCAGGGCACCGGCTCGGCGAGCGTTCACATCGACGTGGCTCAGCGCGTGCAAAGTGAACCCTGGCTGCGGCTGGTTCTCGCCGAGAACATGCTGCGGGACATCAACAACGCCGTCGCTAGGATGGAGGTGAGTTTTCATCACCGTTGATTCAAGTTAAAATGGTTGAACTCCGCAATGTCGCCTTTCTAAGAATCGGACGACGGACGGGTCTTCCCAGACGGAGGCTTCGTCGGCCGCTCCTCATCCCTCGACGTCGTCGACGACCTCGACTCCTTCCCCCTCGGCTCAGCCCATGGACACCTCCCCGCCTCCGTCGACACCCCCTCCCCCTCCCACCTCCTCGTCCTCACCCCCCGAGGGACCAACACCTCAACCTGGACCCATGTGAGTCCCCTCTTGACCTATAGACTTCTCAGACGTATGGATATACATTAGTGCCATCAGAGTGGAATTTAACAAAATTGTCAGATGTCTATTGAAATGTTAGTTTTTCAACCAGTGAATATTTTTAAATTATTAATTTAAAAAAATATTTTCACACAAAGTTTGATTATAATTCCAATTATTAAAAAACAAAATTGCCTTTCAAACTCCATACAAAAGTGTTACCTTAATAGTGTCCAAAGAGCTTCTTAACCCTCGTGTTCTTTCAGGGTCAAGGTGACCCGGAGACTTGAACATAAATGTGTTTGTGGTATCCCTTGTGTTGTCTCTGGGTCAAGGTGAACAAACTCCCTGGCTTCCATAAATACATATACAGTGTTGGAGGTCGTTCACCTTGACCCAGAGACAACACAAGGGAGACCACAAACACTTTTTTTTTTTTTTGGGCCTCCGGGTCACTTTGACCCAGAGAGAACACAAGGGTTAATCAAACCGTCACATGATCGTCTGCCCATCCATGATTGGCTGAAAGTTCGATGAACTAGCTCGGTACTTTTAGTATTGTCTGGTTGCACTTTTTATACTTTTATAATTATAATTTTTTTGAGTTAAAAAGGCTACAAATGAAAAAATATGGAGTTTTGAAAATGAGAATATAAATTTTGAATTTTCAAAATATTAAATTATTCAATTAAAATCTTTAAATATTAAAATGATATTTAAAAAATATTAAATTATTAATTAAAATTAGAAACGTTAAATTCAACCGCTGATGTACGTCCATAGAAAAAGAGCCTGAAAGTCACATGTCTTGTGTCCGTCTAGTCATCCCAGTCCAGCCGAGCTGGCCGACATGTTGACAGAGTTGCGGCGAGTAGAAGAGCGACTCCAGCCGTTCATCCAGAGGGCTCACACCATCCTGGAAACGGCCGCCACCTCAGAATACAACAACAACACAGTACGAGTCTTTGTTCAGGGCTTTTAGCAGCGATTTGTTAGCTTTGTGAAGAATATAGTTTAGTTTCAGGAGGAGTAGATTGTAGTTTCTCTCCCACATTTTAACATAAGTTTTAATTCACGTTATCTGTAAAGTAAAACATTTCTTTTTTTTATTTCACATGTTATTTACCAGAGCGCTAAACCCGTTTGTCCTACGTACGTTAAGAATGTTATCTCATGTAAACGGGTTTTTACCAGATGTGTAGATACCTAAAATGTAGATTTTTAAATTTTTTATTGAGTCTTTAATTTTGCGTGAAAACTAGGATTTTTAACCTTGAGAAGCCTGGAAATACACGTGAAAGCCTGAAATTTGACCTTGACAGTCTGGAATTGTTTTTGAAACTTTCACACAGAACTCCAGACTATCAAGGTCAAATTTTAATTTTCACCTCAAGAACTTTGGAAATCTGTTCTGAATTAGTTATTTTGACCTTGGAATGTCTAGGATTGTGTGTGCAAGTTAGAATTTTTTGACCTGGAGAACCCATGGAATTACGTTTTAAGCCTGAAATTTGACCTTGAAAGTCTAGAACTTTAAGTTAAAACTAGAATTGTTACATTAAAGAATAGAATTCTGAGTTGAAAGTCTGAAAACTGTTCGAAACCATCACACACACAACTACAGACTATCGTGGTCAAAATTTCGAAATTTAAATTTTCACCTTGAGAACTTTGGAAATCGGTTCTGAATGAGTTATTTTGACCTTGAAATTTCTAGGATTGTGTCTGCAAGTTAGGATTATTGACCTCGAGAACTCTGGAATTCTGTTTTGAATTAGTAATTTTGACCTTGGGAAAGTGTAGGATTATAACTGATGGTTGGAAGTTTTACCTTGATATTCTGGAATTTTTTGGGGAACTTTCACACAGAACTCCAGACTATCAAGGTCAAATTTTAATTTTCACCTTGAGAACTTTGGAAATCTGTCTTGAATTAGACATTTTGACCTTGGAATGTATAGGATTGTGTGTGCAAGTTATCATTTTTGACCTTGAGAACCCATGGAAGTTTGACCTTGATATTATGGAATTCTGTCTTGAATTTTGACTTTTAGTAGGAAGTCTGTGTTTCCCGTCCAAGCCCAGTTGCGGTTCCTCTAAAATGTGTCCCTTAAAAACTCCTGTCGTCTCAGGAGAGGGACGACGATCAGCGGACTCTCGTCCAGACGTGGGAATGCCTCCGTCTCCTCGGCAACGCCCTCGTGGCCCTCAGCGACCTGCGACTGAACCTGATGAGTCCGGTCCCGCGTCACCTGCACGTGGTGCGCCTGTTCTCCCACTACACCAACCCGGCCACGATGCCCGGCGCCGTGCGCCACCACATCCCAGTGCAAGTAGGAACCCCGACGGATTTTAGAGTCTTAATCGATACCGGACCCTAACACGCCGCCGCCTTCTTCTTCTCCAGATCTTCCCCAGCTCCACGTTGTCATTCCTGGGTACCGGTGCCGCGGACGGACAGGCCCAGCCGACCCAACCCAACGGCCAGCAAGAGCAGACAGGTCAGGGACAGACCTCACCCCCACAGGCTTCCCCTACTAGTCAGCAGGCAGGGCAGGGAGCGACCGGGCCCCGGGTCATCCGGATCGGGAGCCACACACGCCCTACGGTCGTGATGCAGATTCTCCCGGACGGTGTGTGCGTTGTGAATGCTGCAACCACATCCCAATGTTCCCGGCTGTCATTTGGGCTTTTTTCTCCTGGCTTCCGTCCTTGAGCATGATGTGGTTTCTATTCTAACGGTCTTTATCTGCGTGTAAAACCGTGTTATTCTACGTCTTAAGATCATGAAGGGAAATGTTTTTTTTTTCGTTCTCAGGCTCTGGTCCAAATCTGGGAGCAGCTGGACAGCAAATGCCAGGACAACCAGGTACTTCTTCCATTACTCTGGTGTCAAACCAAGACGCACAAGAAGCCAAAGTCAAAGTCAGAGGGCAAATGAATGTGAATATATATAGCATCTGTAACCAGCACTCATTTTAAGAGTTGATAATAAGTTCATGTTTTCATTCTTGAACGCTAAATGTTGCATAACTATCTGGGTTTGTTTTTTTTCCATTATAATTGCTGACCTCAGCATCTATTTCTTGGCTTATCTTCAACACATTTATAGGTGATTCAGTTATAAGTATATCAGTGAATATTTAATGGTTCAATTTAACATTTCAAATGTTAAAGGTAAAAAATAAAAATGTTAACGATATATTTTGTATCCTCTTTTAAACATTAACATATTGATTGATTAAAGTATATATTACATTTAACTAATATTGAATTTGTTTTCATTAAATAATTGAATTCAATTATTTGTATTTACTCTTAATGATCTTTTTACTAGAGTAAATTTGGATTTATTATGTCTGTCTGAGACTTGGCAGAGAGAGGAAGAGTTTATTCATCTGAACAAACTCTGTCCAGTAGGGAGCGCTGTTCTGGGGAAGCCTCGCCTTTCTGGTCGTGGGGGAAGTCTTGCTACAGTTTATAGGGAGAGTTGTTCTTGCAAAGTGATTCGAAGTGAGTCTCAGATGATCTTGGTTGGTTCTACAAGACCTTTCTATTGTGTGTCAATCTACCGCCCGCCTGGTCCTTCAGCGATGTTCTTGAAAGACTTCAGTGACTTCTTATCTACCATTCTTGAAGAATGGTAGATAAGATATGGCATCTGTTCTTATTGTTGGAGACTTTAATCCTTATGTTGATGACATCACATCTTGATCTGCTAAAGAACTTTTATCTTTAACAGAAGCCTTTAATTTTGAACAACATGTTTCTGAACCCACTCATCAAAAAGGCCACACTTTGGACTTGGTTTTTACTCTTGGCCTGGACATTTCTAATGTATCTGTACATGATGTCCATCCGAGTGGTCATTCTCTTGTCTTGTTTAACCTGGACCTCATCCCTGAGCCTAAGCCTTTGAAAGTTAGGTCTCAGAGACGTGTCATCTCAGCCGAAATTGCAGACAGTTTTTCTGCTATGTTTGACCGTCTTTCCTTTGACTGCCTTAACGTGGACAGTTTGATTCACTGTTTCACTACTCATTGTGATGATACTGGATCAAGTGGCACCTGTTAAATCGAACTTGAAAATTCAGAAGAAACGGTGCCCTTGGACAAATGAAGGTCTCCTGAGTCTGAAGAGACTTTGTCGAAAGACTGAGCGTCTCTGGAAGTCCACTAAACTTGAGGTGCACAGACTTCACCTCAGGGATCTGATGTCTTCATACAATGAGATGGTGGAAACTGCTAGATCTGATTACATCTGAAAACTGGTAGAAGCAAATAAGAAAAACCCCAAAGTGTTGTTTGACACGATTAATTCTCTCGTGTCTCCTGCTCCTCAAATCACGCCTTTCTCCTATGAAGCCGACAGCAATGTCGGCTTCACATTGCACCGTTTTGTTGAGATTTTTCATCGACAAAATTAAATTGATCAAAGAGAAAATCTCTCCCTCTTTGTGTGGAACCCCTGCTGTCTCTGAGCCCGTCTCCTCCTCTTGGTCTTCCTTCAGTGCTGTATCTCTGGGTGATATTTTTAGGCACTAGTGAATAAGATGAAACCCTCCTCTTGCTCAGATGACGTCCCTCCTTGTAGGCTTTTTATCAAAGTATTTGATGTAATTGGCCCCTGGGTTACCAATATGGTGAACCTCTCCCTTTCCAAAGGGTTTTTTCCCAATGCATTTAAACATGTCATTGTGGAGTCTTTGCTTAAAAAGCCAGGTAGACCCAACTGACCTTGGTAATTTCAGGCCTATTTCTAAGCTTGCTTTCTTGTCCAAGATCTTGGAGAAGGTGGTGTCTGAGCAGCTGTCTTTGTTCCTGGATCAGAGCGACATCCATGAGAAGTTTCAGTCTGGCTTCCGTAAACATCACTCTACGGAGACGGCCTTCCTGAAAGTGTGCAGTGACATCATGATGTCGGCTGACTCGGGTCAATACACTGTTCTGGTTCTCTTGGATCTGTCCTCAGCCTTTGACACAGTTGATCACCAGAACCTGCTAAGAAGACTGAGGGATGAAGTGGGTCTGTGTTACAGTGGTTCTCATCCTCACTTTCTGGTCTGATCCAGCCTTACACCCCAGCTTGGGCTCTGAGGTCTGTGGATCAGAATCTACTGATGGTTCCTGAACATGGTTCTGGACCAGAGGAGAGAAATCCTTCCAGACTGTTGCTCCTAAGCTGTGGAACCATCTTCCTCTGTGCTTGATGACTCCTTGACTGACTCCTTCAAGAAACATCTTAAGACATTTTTATTTGTTCAGGCTTTTCCTTGATTTTCTGGAACTCCTGTTGTGTTATCAGTTTTATCTTGCCCTTTAAAGTATATCTTTTATTGAGTATTGTTTTGATTGTTTACGCGCTTTGTGACCCTGGCCTGGAAAAGCGCTCTATAAATACAGATTACTTACTTTCTTGCATGTAAACATAAAAAAAAATATATATATTTTTGAAAATGAATTTATAATGCACAGTTTAATATTCAAATTCCAATAATAGAAAGTAAGTAAGTAAGTAAGTAATATTTATTTATATAGCGCTCAAAACAATACTCAAAACAGTACATACTTTAAAGATCAAGACAACACCGAGAACAACACAGGAGTTCGAGAAATTCAAGGAAAAGCCTGAACAAATAGAAACGTCTTAAGATGTTTCTTAAAGGAGTCAGTAGATCATCAAGAGCAAGAGAGAGAAGATTGTTCGAAAGGCACTATTGTACATTATAACACTTTTTTTTTACACTTATGTTCAATTATATATATATATTTAATGTAATTTAAAAATATTGTATTCTTAAAATACTTTTTTACTACACATAGTTTGAGTTCTAATTTATTAAAAAAATGTGTAGCCATTTAAATTTAATAGAAAATGTTTGCACTATTTTACAAAACAAAAATATTGAATTGGGAAATGTATCTTTGAATTATTTTAATTAAAAAAAAATCATTTAGAAAATATTTTAATTTTAAAATTCAGTTATAATAATAAAAAATAATAATAAAAAAAACTTTAACAATATACAAATTATTGAATTCTGTTTTTTTTCTTTTATTTATGAATCGTTGCTGCTTCCTTTATAGTTGCTGACATCAGCAATCTCTCAAAGTAAACGACCTAAGAGGTAAATGATTTCTCGCCACAGGGGGCGCCCCTCACGATTTCTTCCGCAACATCGTGCAGCAGATCAACCAGTACGCCTCCTCGATGGTGGTCAACGGCGCGACCGGAGTGGCGCCGCCGCCCAGCCAACCGGCCGCCCCGCCTCAGACCTCCTCCGGCGCCACAGGCCCCAAAACTCAAACGACCACGCCCACTGCACCCCCGCCACCTCCCCCGCCTCCCCCCTCACAGGCCGGCGTCCAGGCCCGGGTGTTCTTCACCAGACCCCCGTTCGCACCCAACATGCCGCCGCCGACCTTCGGAGCACAGGTCCCCGGCATGGCGCCCCAGCAGCCGGGACAGGTGCGTGTTTTCAACCGGCTTTGAATGGCGTCTCCAGACTCACACCGAGGTCTTGTGTTGCAGCCGTTCAACCCGGCGGCTCTCAACCAGATGATCAGTGGACTGGTCGGGCAACTTCTGCTGAATGGACAAATGGGTACAAATATAATCAATGAACATTTTCGATGTCGGGGGAAAAACTTATTTTTTTTAAGTAACGAAGGTATTTCTTTTAAGGTCCAACTGTCACGACCCCACTCTCGACCTCCAGCTCCTCGACCTCGTCGTCCTTCTCCTTCAGCACCTCGGCTCCTCCACAGCAGCCTCCTCCAGCGGCCAACACGCAGGACAACGCGCCTCCAGCTCAGGACGTTCATCCCGACCAGGCAGGCGGTGGCGCTGTTCCCGGAGTCACCCCGTTGATCGCGTTCGCCACCCTCGGAGTCAGTCGGCCGGTCTTCGTGCAGGGAGTGAGTGACTTCATGCAGCAGGTCAGTGTTTTCTCTTTATCACTTCAGCGGGTCAAGGTTTGTCTTCAGATAAAACTATGTCATGCATCATAACATGATTCCTTCTCAGATGTTTTAAGTCCCAAGTCTGGTATTTGGACTAGAACTTTTGTGTAACAATTGTGACCTTCAGAACTCTGGAGGTTTGTGTTTAAGTTTGATATTTAACCAAGAAAATACAACACATTACAATTGGCTTTCTGACCGTCTTACTCTTGAGGTTTGCATTAAAGTATATTATAGAATTCTGACCTTGATATCCTGGAATTTTGACTTTGAAAGTTTGGAACTTTGTGTGAAAGTTGGAGTTTTGAGCTTGAAAACTGGGAATTTTGTGTGAAATTTGGAATTCTTACCTTGATGTTCGATAATTCTGACTTAAATAGTTGGGAATTCTGTGTAATTGTTGGAATTTTGACATTGAAAGTCTGTAATTCCGCATGGAAGTTGGAATTTTGTCAGTACAAATCTGGGAAGTTTGTGTGAAGGGTGGGATTTTGGACCTTGATATTCTGGAATTCTGACTTAAAAAGCTGGGAATTTTTTGTAAAAGTTGTAATTCTGACCTTGAAAATCTGGATTTTGTGTGAAAAGAGTAGGATACTGTGTTGTAATTTTATAAGATTACATTTTATTTTTTTATGTATGCATGTTGATGCATTATGTAAACTGTCTGCATCTTTGTTAAGGACTACAGATGGAAAATAGCGTTGTGCTAAATCTGGGGCAGCCACCTTTTTAATGGAACTGCACATTGTCCTTTTAAATAAACTGAAATTTAATTTAAAAATGTTTAATAAAATAAGAAATGGTTGAACTTACAATTTATTATTAGTTTAGGTGGTAATCAAATGTAGTTTTTACAGTTTATGCACATTTTGTTTGGGTCATCTTGACCCTGAGATAACACCAGTTAAAAAACCTGCATCAAATGTTCTTAATCTCATAAAGATCTTGCAGCCTGTGAAAAGTAGTTTCTAGAGTTCACTCACGTCTGTGATCGATCTCCAGGCTTCTCAGCCCGTATTCTCTGGACCTCCTCCCAACGGCACCAATCCAGCTCCAGGAACCGGACCAAACCCGAGCCCCAACCCCGCAGGAGCAGCCGAAGCCCTCAACCCGGAGCTGTTCACGGGCATCGTCCGCGGCGTCCTGAGCTCCATGATGGGATCCCTGGGTCAGACCCAGAATGACACGGAAAGCATTGCACAGTTCATGCAAAGGCTCTCTCAAGCCACCAACCTCTTCATCAGTCCAGAAGACCCGACCGGTGCGCAGAACTTCCCAAAGGAGCCAAATGTAACTTGATTGTTGGTCTAAGTTGTGTTGTTTTCCGCCAGGTTTCTTTGGAGAGCTGCTGATGTTGGTCTGCCAGACCTTCACCATGACAGACTTGGTGATGCTGCTCCACGGACAGCATCAGCCGCTGACCCGCATCCAGCCCCAACTGTCCCAGTTCTTCACCCAGAACTACCTCAACGGCAGAGAACCCACCGACCAGAACATCACAGTAAGTCCTGCAACGTTTGCCTCTTACATGGTGACATGGTTTAAAACTTTAAATTTATTGAAATTTGTTTTAATAATTGAAATTTAACAATTGTATATTGAAATATTTCCTTTGTTTTTAAGTAACTGAATTAAAATTTTCAAAATGAATGCATTTGTTTTTTACACACTTGATTTTCAAATTATAATATTTAAAAATTAATGTTTTCAATTCAATTTTTTTTTTTGATTTCGAGACATTTAAATTCAATAATAAACGTTGTAATAATGAAGCCACCAGACAAAAACAAAAGAGCTACTCGAACAAACTTTCAGCCAATAAGACGAGCTGCAGTCAAATTCTTCATGGTGATTGGCTGACATGTTTATATTGAATTTAAAAGGCTACCAGCACGAAAATATTTAATTTTGAACATTTATTTATTTATTTTTTAAAACTCTTATGTCAAAGAAAATAAGAAAATAATTTAAAAAAATGCGTACATTTTTGAAAAATAATTGATGGAACTTTCAGCCAATCACGTGTCGCGCATACAAGCCAAAGCAACAGTGGCAATATTATACCAACATTTTTATGTTAAGGTTAAGAATAAAAAAAATATATATTTAGAGTAATATCTTTGTATTATTGAAATTAAAATATCAGAAAAAAATAATAATTTGAATGTATATAAAGATTTCTTTTCATTCAAATATTTAAAATAAAATCAAGAGCTTTCAGTATAGAAATTATTGAATTAAATTGTTCATAAATGATTGATGTTGACGCTTAAAAATAAAAAATAAACATTTTAAAGTTTCAACATTTAAACTGGTAAATTCCACAGATTAATATTCTGATGGCGCAGGTATCCTTGTGTTTGCTCCATGTTTAACTTCTTCACAACATCTGTTTAAAAAAAATAAAATTCATGTTGAACTTGTTTTCTCTCAGGCTGCTGCAGAAACACTGGTCAACGAACTGGAGGAGTACATCACTGAGAGTTTTGTAAGTCTCTCCTGACCCTCAGAGGAACAGATGATTGACATGTTCATGTGTCCTCAGAGAGAGTCGTCCGTCAGCGTCCTGGACGGCGTGGACATCACGCAGACCAACATGTCTTTCTTCAGGCAGCAGCTGACGCTCATCGCCACACACATCCTGCGCTGCACCGGTGAACCATCGCGCTCGTGGATCCTTTTGATCGTGAATTAATGGATGTTTTCTCCCACCATCGCAGACGAGACGTTCGGGCCTCGGCTGCTGCAGATGTGCAACCAGGCTCTGTTCGAGTGTCTGGCTCTGAACCTGCACTGCGTGAGAGGAGACCAGCGAGCGCTCACCTCCGTCATCAACCACAGAATAGTTCGTACTCCAGTTCTAATACCGGTTTACACTCGTTTTCAAGTTCGATTGATTGACATTTCTAATGTTTCTCTGAAAAAATCCATTCAATAGTGTCTTGTTTTTTAACTACTTGATTCAATAATTTCTATATTTAAAGATTACATTTAAAATAAAAAATATTAAATTAGACAACTTTATTGAATGCTTTAATCAGTTTTATTCTGTAATTGTAAGGTTGAATTTATTTAATAATTTATGTATTGAAAGGTTATGTTTTTTAAATATATTATTTAATTTAATTATTTCTATATTAAATGTGTTTTTGAATTACTTGATTCAAACTTCTTTTCCTTTTTTAAAAAAAATATTTTATATCAATACTTTCTATATTGAAAGGTTTTAATTTTACAATTTCTATATTTAAAGGTTATTTTTTTTAAATATATTATTTAATTTAATAATTTCTATTTTTAAAGGTTATATTTTTAAATACATTTATAATTTAAGTATTTCTTTTTTTTAAAGGTTTTAATTAAATATATATATTGAAAAGTTATATTTTTTAATACATTTTAATTTAATAATTTCTATATTGAAAGGTTACATTTAAAATTAAAATAATTAAAGGAAAGCTTTAATCTGTTTTATTGAATAATTGTAAGGTTGAATTTATTTATTTATTTAATCATTTCTATATTGAAAGGTTTTCATTCAATAATTTATATTTTGAAAGGTTATGTTTTTTAAATAAACTATTGAATATAATCATTACTTTTTTCAACCTTTTAATGTATAAATGATTATATTAATTTTATTTAAATAATTGAAATCAATGATTTCTATATTGAAAGATTGAATTGCTTTTTAAATAATGATTTGATTCGATAATTTATATAATGAAAGGTTGAATTTGTTTTTAGAAAATTATTTTAATTCAGTTTAAAGGTTGAATTTTTTAATTGAATTAAAACAAGCTCTATATTCTTATTCCAATAATTCAAAACCTTTTAAATTGCAGTTATTTTATACCAACATTTTTATATTGAATTTAGAAAAATTAGTTTTGAATTACAATTTCAACTTCCAACAAAAAAAATAACTTGAATGTTTTAAATAAGTCTTATTACATTTTGTCCCGCGTAGACATCAATATAGTTGTTTCAAGTATTTATAGAACAAGAATGTTATTGAACAAACAACATAAAAACTTGTTTTAATAATAATTAACCCCTTTGTTGTCTCTGGGTCAAGGTGACCCGGAGGCTAGAGGTGAACGACCGCCCCGGCCTCCATAAATCCATATCAAGTGGTGGAGGTCGTTCACTTCTGGTCTTTTGGGTCACCTTGACCCAGAGACGACACACGGGTTCAATTAAATAAATAAAAAAATAAAATAGAAACTGACAAAAACAATTAAACCTGTGGAGTATCAATAAAAAAAACATGCACATTTTTAAATTCAATCATTAAATACAAAACAAATTCAACCTTTTTTAATATATAAATATATATATATATTTTTTTATCCATTTAAACTTGAAATGTAACACTTGTGTTTCCAGCAAAGGATGTCGAGCGACATCAGTCCCAGCCTGGTCAACTGGATGACCAGCATGATGACCATGAGGCTGCAGTTCATCCTGGAACACATCCCAGTCACCCAGGAGCAGATCCAGAGCTACATCGTGCCGGCTCAGGTGCTCACGCGCTCCATTCAAACGTGCCCACAGTCATGGCCGCCCCGGGTCCAGTGACTCAAGAACATCTGAAATGACCGATGTATTTTTAATGTGCTCCACAGAGAGATCAGTCTTCTTCTGCCGCCGCGGGAGCTCGCGAGCCGGAGCAGACGTCCACGGTACGACCGGCGTCGACATTTCATTTTCCTCCGTGTCATCATCATTTGTTTTTTAAAGATCGCAGACTCGCACTCGCCGGCCGCCGCCACGACGGCAGAGGAGGCCATGTCAGTGTCGCATGACACGCGGCAACCGTTGCCGCGGGAGACCCGGGCGTTCCCCGTCGACCTGGGAGCAGCCGCGCCACTAGGGGGCGACAGAGCGTCCGGAGGCGCCGAAGGAATGACGGACGCTACGGGAGAGTCGGAGTCGTGGGCAGCAGCTGTTCCTCCGGTAAGAACCAATGTTTGTTTTGATGTGTTTAACCCGCCTGTTTATACAGAAGTTTGAGGATGTTTATTTTACTTCTGGTTTGTGTCACCATATAAAAGATTATTGTTTAATATATTAATATTATTTAATGTATAAAATATCCTACAGGAAATACTTTATTAATACCCTCAGATATATTTAAATGTTCAGTTGTTGAAGGTTTTATTTTTAAATGAGTGATTGTTGGAAATCGTGAGCTTTTTTTTTATAAACTTAATTTATTTCTACTGAAAATTCACGGTATTTAATAGTGATAGTTTGATGAAGTTTCACTATTTTCCACTAGATGGCGAACTCTGCACTATTTTCCTTTGTTTCAACAGCTGTGTATTTTATTTAAAAAAGGCATACACATTGCATTCAACTTAACTTGACAACAAAAGTCTTTCAAATGGATTTTAAGCTACAGCTAGTTTAGTGCAAGTGTTGTAAACACAACACAGCATTTTTGTCTGGTGGTGACGGTGCAGAATTACATAAATAATAATTAAATAAAATGTGATGAATACATAATAGAAATTCCATTACAGTTCCTTATGAAATTAAATTATGGATTAATAAAATAAAGTCAAAATGCATTAAATTAAATGATATTCATGTTCTCTCGACAGCGGATTTGGACAAAAACATTATTATTAGTTGATTTATTTTTGCTACAAACGGCAAAAGATTAGTGAATCTTCAACGTTATAATCTCTGTGGTTTACAATGTATCCTCATGTAATGGTGGTGATCTTTACTTCAGTTATTTTATGAACTAACTCTGTATTTAAATCTCTTTCTTGTGGTTAAAGTTGTGCACATGTACCTCATGTTTGATATTTCAATGTATTGCTTTGTGTGAGTTGAACATGTGACGCTTCAGATCTTATATCAGGGACTCAGAGGGATCTTTGTCGTACACATCCCACAATAACCGTGTAGTTACAATATTTTTGAGGTGGTCGTAATGTTTTGGCCGCTCGTCCGTGCAGGAGTGGGTTCCCATCATCAGGTGTGACATGATCACCCAGAGGAAGATGAAGGCTCAGCCTCCGCTCTCGGACGCGTATCTTCACGGCATGCCGGCCAAACGCAGGAAGGTAAAACCACGCCGGTGTTTATTTTCAAACGTAGTTTTTGGATGTTGTGTTTAAAAAAAAAATGCGGTTGTGATCAGACGGGTCAGGGCGCAGGAAGTCTGCTGTCGCTCTCCGACGCGGTGAGTCAGGCGGCCAGGACGGCGGGGGTCAAACCCATGACCTCCGGGGAGAGGCTGCAGGACGAGCTGGAGACGGAGGAGCTGAAGGAAGCGTACGCCGAGCAGGTGACTTCACATGCTTTTATTTTGTTAAATGATCTTAGTCCAAGTGTTATTAATCTTCAGTCGATGATTTGATTAAACCACAAATGTTTATGGAAGTTTATTACAAAATGAAAGATTGAATTAACCTTTTTTTTTTTAATTGAAAAATTCAAATATATATTTTAATAAAAAGGATGTTCTTAATTCAATCTTTTTTTTTATTTATAGCCTTTTAAATTCAATATAAATCCACAATAGTGAATTTGACTCGCTGGTAATCGACTACTCAACGCGTGATTGGCTAAAAGTTTGATCAAGTAGCTCGGAACTCTATTTTTTTTGTCTGGTGGCAAAATTATACCAACATTTTTTCATTGAATTCAAATGTTTTTTTGTTTAAAGCATTGCATTGTTTTTAATTGATTGATTTAAATGGTTGAATTTGTTTTTATTGGATTTTTTAATTTAATCATGTGTATATTGAAAGGTACTTTTTTGTTTGTTTAAAATTCAATTAAAATTCAAATTAATTATTTTTTTTACACATAGTTTGATATTTCCATTCCAGTGATTCAAATATACAATATTTTTTCATCTGTAATCTTCTAAATTTTTTAATTCAATATATAAATACTATAAAAATGCCACAAGACAAAACCAAACGATTTTCAGCCAATCACACGACACTAAGGCAATCAGGTGACCGACCGACCAATCAAGTAGCTCTGTACTGTTTTTATTAATTCATTTATACTAACATTTGTATATTGAATTTAAAAGGCAACGACTTAAAAAATAATCTTTTTAAGTTATAATCTGAATGTAAAACTGAATATTTCTATATATATATATATATATATGTGTGTAAATATTTTGAACGCACTTACATACATAAATGCCCCTAAAACATTTAATAAAAAATATCAAATTCTAATGAATCTAACACCTTTGTTTGTTTGTTTCCAGGTGAAATCGGACATAAAAAAACGAGTGCGCGACGACACCGATTTTAACTCGAAGAAGTTTCCGAACGCGGACCGAGCTTTCTCCTCAGACTCTTAAGCGAACCCGAGTTTTCATCTGTAGATTTGTAATGTTTATAAAAAAAAAAAATATTTCATTGGCCCCACATGCAGGTGTTTCTTTTAAGTCCCTCCCCCGCTTGTTTCCTGTTTCCTGTTTTTCGCTCCGGGCGACTCGCTTCCGTTCAAAAGGTTTAACGCGGGATTTTTAAAAACAGTCGCCGTCACTTTAACTCTTGAGTCACTCGTCTTTTCGCGTCTTCACGGCTCCGTTAATCACAGGCGTGGAGAGTTTCTTTCATGAATGTACAGTTAAATAAAAACTGATTTCAGACCAGCCCAGGTGTTTGTCGTGTGTGTCGCATAGAAAAGAGAAACTTCACCTACACCGTTGCATCATGGGTTTTAAAAAACGTGGAACTCCGGTGAACGATGATCACAAACAAGATGGAACGATCATTTCGTGACACACACACCTGCGAGTGTTTGTGTGTTACCGTGGGAGCGGCGTTTGTGTTCACATATTTACACAAGGTGTGTTTGTGCGACAACCTTTTATATATGACAGGTGTGTGTTTTGATTCTCTGCTAAATATTGCTTTCGCAGGCAAACGAATGTCGATCAAAGATTATCTTAATCGTAACACGATGTGTAATTAATGATATTTTTGTCAGGATTTGTGGATCATCACGCTGGTCCTGGGATGGAACGAGGATCTTTGGAGTTTCTGTATCTGTGAGCCAACCAGATCCCCACGATCTATAAAACCAGACAAAAATCTTTAGCTTTTTAATTTATAAATCATGTTTAAATGGAAAAGATTAAAATCCCACCTCTGTGAGACTGAAGAAGAGACCAAACCCTCCCACGAAGCGCAGCACTTCCCCCGCGTACGTCAAGATGATGCTGGCGCAGGTTTTGCACGAGATCGGAGGCTCGCTGGCGAAGCAGCTCTGGAGAGAAAAGGATTTAAAATTTTATGTTGACTCATTTAAAATGTTGCATTTTAAGCAATTAAATGATTATCTTTTTTAAGAATTTAATTAATTTTTATGTTGAAAGGTTGGATTTTTTTTAAAATAATTACTATATTGAACAATTCATTTTATTTTACATTTAAATATGTTCAATTTTTTGTTTTAAACATACAGTTTACTATGGTCATTCTAATTATAAAATAAATACCTTTTAAATTCAATATCTTTTCATCAATAGTCTTTTAAATTCAACAGAAAGATGTTGCCACCAGACGATACTAAGAGTACAGAGCTACTTGATTGGTCGGTAGGTCATGTGATTGTCTCCGTGTCGCATGATTGGCTGAAAATTTAACCAAGTAACTAATTTGCTTTTGTCTAGTACATTGAATTTAAAAGATGGAAGAAAATAATATTGAATTTAGAAAAGGTATTTTTGAATGATAGGAATATTGAACTCTTTGTGTAAAATACATTTAATTAGCAAATGTGAGATTAAAAAAAGTTGAATTATAAACAAAAAAAAGCAATATTCAAATTATAAAATTCAAATATTCAATAAAAACAAACTCGACAAATAAATAAGCAAATAATTGAATTCAATTAATTAAAAAAATATATAATTCAATGTTTTATAAACAAAAACAGTTAAATGAAAAAACATGTCAAAGAAATTCGAAAAATTCTTAATTCAATATTCTGATGTCACTGATAAACTTCTATAGTATTTTATTATAAACTATTTGACACAGTGTAGCTTCTTGTGTTTTTTGTTTTATTTGCTTTATTTTGACTCCTTCTTAAAGGGCCACAGCTCCCTTTACACGTCTCGCCTGTTCTCAGGTACGTATAAATTATATAAGTTTTTGTTTTATTTTGACTCCTTCTTAAAGGGCCACACCTCCCTTTACACGTCTCACCTGTTCTCAGGTACGTATAAATTATATAAGTTTTTGTTTTATTTTGACTCCTTCTTAAAGGGCCACAGCTCCCTTTACACGTCTCACCTGTTCTCAGGTACGTATAAATTACATTTGTTTTTGTTTTATTTTGACTCCTTCTTAAAGGGCCACAGCTCTCTTCATGCGTCTCACCTGTTCTCAGGTACGTATAAATTATATAAGTTTTTGTTTTATTTTGACTCCTTCTTAAAGGGCCACACCTCCCTTTACACGTCTCACCTGTTCTCACGTACGTATAAATTATATAAGTTTTTGTTTTATTTTGACTCCTTCTTAAAGGGCCACAGCTCCCTTTACACGTCTCACCTGTTCTCAGGTACGTATAAATTATATAAGTTTTTATTTTATTTTGACTCCTTCTTAAAGGGCCACACCTCCCTTTACACGTCTCACCTGTTCTCAGGTACGTATAAATTATATAAGTTTTTATTTTATTTTGACTCCTTCTTAAAGGGCCACAGCTCCCTTTACACGTCTCACCTGTTCTCAGGTACGTATAAATTATATAAGTTTTTGTTTTATTTTGACTCCTTAAAGGGCCACAGCTCCCTTTACACGTCTCGCCTGTTCTCAGGTACGTATAAATTACATTTGTTTTTGTTTTATTTTGACTCCTTCTTAAAGGGCCACAGCTCTCTTCATGCGTCTCACCTGTTCTCAGGTACGTATAAATTATATTAGTTTGTTTTATTTTGACTCCTTCTTAAAGGGCCACAGCTCCCTTTACACGTCTCACCTGTTCTCAGGTACGTATAAATTACATTTGTTTTTGTTTTATTTTGACTCCTTCTTAAAGGGCCACAGCTCTCTTCATGCGTCTCACCTGTTCTCAGGTACGTATAAATTATATAAGTTTTTATTTTATTTTGACTCCTTCTTAAAGGGCCACACCTCCCTTTATACGTCTCACCTGTTCTCAGGTACGTATAAATTATATAAGTTTTTATTTTATTTTGACTCCTTCTTAAAGGGCCACAGCTCCCTTTACACGTCTCACCTGTTCTCAGGTACGTATAAATTATATAAGTTTTTGTTTTATTTTGACTCCTTAAAGGGCCACAGCTCCCTTTACACGTCTCGCCTGTTCTCAGGTACGTATAAATTACATTTGTTTTTGTTTTATTTTGACTCCTTCTTAAAGGGCCACAGCTCTCTTCATGCGTCTCACCTGTTCTCAGGTACGTATAAATTACATTTGTTTTTGTTTTATTTTGACTCCTTCTTAAAGGGCCACAGCTCCCTTTACACGTCTCACCTGTTCTCAGGTACGTATAAATTACATTTGTTTTTGTTTTATTTTGACTCCTTCTTAAAGGGCCACAGCTCTCTTCATGCGTCTCACCTGTTCTCAGGTACGTATAAATTATATAAGTTTTTGTTTTATTTTGACTCCTTCTTAAAGGGCCACAGCTCCCTTTACACGTCTCGCCTGTTCTCACGTACGTATAAATTACATTTGTTTTTGTTTTATTTTGACTCCTTCTTAAAGGGCCACAGCTCTCTTCATGCGTCTCACCTGTTCTCACGTACGTATAAATTATATAAGTTTTTGTTTTATTTTGACTCCTTCTTAAAGGGCCACAGCTCCCTTTACACGTCTCACCTGTTCTCAGGTACGTATAAATTATATACGTTTTTATTTTATTTTGACTCCTAAAAGGGCCACAGCTCACTTCATGCGTCTCACCTGTTCTCAGGTACGTATAAATTATATATTAGTTTGTATTTAATAGTGAAGTACGTGAAGTAAACCGTGGACCTACAGCTGCACACGAGCCCTTCAGGTCGACGCTGGAGAAACCACAGCAGTCGAGCGTCTTCTCCACGTCCATCTGCGTGGCCACAGATTTGTTCCAGCCCATCTCCAGGAGGTGGTTCTAGGAAAGAAAAGCGCGACGAAATTAAATTAAATTTTTTACTAATGGTTTCTCTTGGTACCTGTTGGTCTGCGTTGAGGGCCAGAGAAGCGCAGGACACCGAGAACTGGACGATGAACACCGTGAACAGCATGATCATGTACTCGGACCGGTTAAGAACGTTAACCCAGACTAGGTTCAGTCGAAAAATTGAATTTGGAAACAAATGATTTGCATTTTTAGGTAAAACAGGTTGAACCAGAAATGTTGGATGTTGTGGTTAATTTGCAAAAGTAATTTTGTTCCATTTCATTCTCACACAAACCAGGACGGACGGAAGCTGTGATGGACAAAATACTATAAATGTTTATCAAGATGAATTTAACTTTTTTAAATGTTAAAAACTTCTTTTCATTTAAATGTTTTATAAGGATTTAATTGAAAGGTTTTATTTGTTTTGTTTTTCAATATTTTAATTTTTAAAAATCCAGCATTTTAAAAAGAAATGCTTTAAAACCAAATTCATTTTTAGGTAATTAAAAAAAAAAAATTGTACGTTAAAAGGTTGCATTTGTTTTTTTTATAATTTTCAAAAATCGAATATATCCAAAATAAATGCTTTTTAAAAGTAATTATTTTAGTTTATGCTATAATTTGTATATTGAATTTGTTTAGTATTTTAATAGTTTAGTTTTTAAAAATCGAATAAACAATTTTTTTATTGAAAGGTAGTTTTTTTGTCTTTCTTTTTAATCAAATATTTTCAAAATGTTTCATTAAAGTACATTTTTAGTTAATTCAATAATTTGTATATTGAAAGAATTAGTTTTGTGTTTTTGAATAATTTTATTGAAAAATATGTTTTTAAAATAAATGCTTTAAAAAGGTTTTAATTCAATAATTTGTTTATTTAAAAGGTTTCATTTGTTTAGATTGTTAAAATATTTCAATAAATTAATAATGAATTTCTTTACTCACAGTGTTTGATGATCTAATTTCAACGATAACAGTTAAAAATATAAAATGTTGGTAAATGTTGTAAAAAATGCATTAATTTGGAAAATTTCGATTTTCTTTTTTTTTAATTTCTCTATTAAATTATTAAAAAAAATTAAACAAATACAAATTTTCAATATACAAATGATTGAATTCAATAAAAGAAAAAGAAAAGCTTAAAATAACAATAATTTAATTTAAAAAAAGAAAAGCTTAAAATAACAATAAATAAATAAAAGAAAAAGGAAAGCTTAAAATAACAATAATTTAATTTAAAAAAAGAAAAGCTTAAAATAACAATAAATAAATAAAAGAAAAAGGAAAGCTTAAAATAACAATAATTTAATTTTAAAAAAGAAAAGCTTAAAATAACAATAAATAAATAAAAGAAAAAGGAAAGCTTAAAATAACAATAATTTAATTTAAAAAAAGGAAAGCTTAAAATAACAATAATTAAATTCAAAAAAGAAAACCTTGAAATAACAATAATTAAATTTTAAAAAAATAAAAGCTTGAAATAACAATAATTAAATTAAAAAAAAATAAAAGCTTGAAATAACAATAATTAAATTTAAAAAAGGAAAACATTGGTATCGTTGGTAGAGATTAAGAACGACTACTCCAGGGTTGAGAAAAATGTTGCAAGTGTTGCAGTGCGTTACGGACTCTCTGGAAGGATACGAAGAACAGCAGGACCTGGTGGTGCTTCAGGGCGCCACACAGACCCACAAAGGCCGCCAGGAACAGGTAGACGCCCACGCCGATGACCCCGGCCACCACTCTGAAGCTGGACACCAGGCCGAACCATTTCCCCCCCGCGGCCACGCCCACCAGCAGGAGACTGACCAGCTGAGGAGGATCAGAGGAGGTTCAGATCCACAAGAAATCTCTGACAAAACCCAACATTAAGAATAAGCTAAAGGTCTCATTTGATTGCGTTTCATATACTTTTTCCATTTAGTTTGAAGCGATTTTTAGTCGAGCGACACCAGTGGACTACAGTGGTAGTGTTTAGCCCGACGGGAGACTACATTTCCCATGAGCACTCGTTAAATGTCTCAAAATTTGCCATGTCCCGGTTTGCAGCAGTTGGACTAATGTTCTGTTTCCAGACTTCCATTGAAGGATGAAGGATGGATATCGATGAGGTAATGAATCAGATTGTGGATAATGAAATATGAGTTGTGTTATGACGGCTTTGTTAATAACTTTAACTTTGTTTTTGTACTGTGACCACAACCAGCGCGATATGTAAGTAAGTAAGTAATATTTATTTATATATCGCTTTTCGAGACCAGGGTCAAGAACTTTTACAGTGAAAATAAAAATCACACAAACTACCTCAAGTCACGTTATATAGAGTCATTCAACTAGTTTTAAGTTGAGTTATTTTACTGCAAAAATGTTAAGGTACCCAAACTACACAGTGCTCTTTAAGGAAAAACATTTTTATTCATTTTTTTTTATCAAATATTTATATAATAAATGTTTTGTTTTTTTTGTTAGTATATTTTCAGTTAATTCAATAACTTGTATATTTAAACGCTGCATTTTTTTTTTTTTTTTTATCGAATATTTCCAAAATAAAAGATTTTTTAAAAGTAATTATTTTAGTTTATTCAATAATTTGTATATTGGAAGGTTGAAGTTTTTTTTGTTTAATAATTCAGTTTATTTCCAAAATAAATGCCTTTAATTGATATAAGTTAATGAACTATTTTTTTTTTTTTTCATATGATTTTTTTTAATGGAATATTTTCAAATGTCATGTTTTTTTTAATATATTTTTTGTTAATTTAATAATTTGTATATTTAAATGCTGTATTTGTTTGTTTTTTATTTTTTTTATTTTATTTTTTATTTCCAAAATAAACTTTTTTTTAAAGTAATTATTTTAGTTAATTCTCGAATTTGTTTATTGAAAGGTATCGTTTGTCATTTGTTTTTTTTAATAATTACATTTTTTTATGGAATATTTTCAAATGTAATGTTTTTTAAGTATATTTTTTGTTAATTCAATAATTTGTATATTTAATTACAATGCCTTTTAAATTAATTTAAGTTAATTCACAAAAATGACTTGTTAATCCAAAGGTACTTTTTGTCTGTTTTTTTTAAATCATTTAATTTACTTTAATGGAATATTTTCAAAACAAATGTTTTTTCAAATACATTTATAAAAATGGATAGATATATAGATAGATAAGATTTAAACTGCTTTTACCATAAATTAAATAGTTTAGTTTAGAGTTTTTTTGTCAAACCCTTGTTAAAGAAAATGTTTTGAGTTATCGCAGGTACTGACCACTGCAGACTCCAAAATGGCAAACACAGTTTAAAAAGAAAAATAAACATCTGCTTGGACTAGAAAACATTAGTGTCGTCACACTCATTTGCATACAAAGAACTAACAATAGAAATAATGGAAAAGAAAACGTCGTTCCTCTAAACACAGACACTGACCACGTAGGTGACGTTCAGGGCGCACAGAGAGTTCCTGTTGCAGTAAAATCCTCCACAAACCATCGCTGCAGGAGAAAAAACTCACGATCCTGGATCTTTCTGCTTCTTTGTCACTTCCGCATGAACCGGACAACTTAGGAGTTCTTAGGATTCTAAACCTGTTCCACCCATGTGTCACCTGCGCAGGTGAACTTCCGGTTCGTCAACAAATACACGAGTTAAAATATTTCACATTGTGATACTGCGACTGTAATATGAAAAAAATATTTGTTTTTAAATTAACTGTTTTAGAAAGATATAATACAAATACAATTATGTTTTAATATTTTACTTTTCTCGCTGATATCAGGGGAAAATAAACTTTAATTTGTATTGTTTAGTGAAGCGCGCCCTCTACTGGAGAACATCAACAGTGTTATAAGAAATATGTTTGTTTTTCATTTTAAAAATTTAACAGAAGAATTTTGTAATAATACAAATCATATTTAGTGTTTAATGTTTATTGCCGATATATAAGAGAGAAACTACAAGAGACGAGAGAAGCTACAAGAGAGGAGAAGCTACAAGAGGAGAAACTACAAGAGAAGAGAAGATACAAGAGAGGAGAAGCTACAAGAGAGGAGAAGATACAGGAGAGGAGAAGCTACGAGAGGAGAAACTACAAGAGAAGAGAAGATACAAGAGAGGAGAAGCTACAAGAGAGGAGAAGATACAGGAGAGGAGAAGCTACGAGAGGAGAAGCTACAAGAGAGGAGAAGATACAGGAGAGGAGAAGCTACAAGAGGAGAAACTACAAGAGAAGAGAAGATACAAGAGAGGAGAAGCTACAAGAGAGGAGAAGCTACAGGAGAGGAGAAGATACAAGAGAGAAGAAGATACAGGAGAGGAGAAGCTACGAGAGAGGAGAAGCTACAAGAGAGGAGAAGATACAAGAGAGGAGAAGGTACAGGAGAGGAGAAGGTACAGGAGAGGAGAAGCTACGAGAGAGGAGGAGATACAAGAGAGGAGAAGGTACAGGAGAGGAGAAGGTACAGGAGAGGAGAAGCTACGAGAGAGGAGAAGATACAAGAGAGGAGAAGGTACAGGAGAGGAGAAGGTACAGGAGAGGAGAAGCTACGAGAGAGGAGAAGATACAAGAGAGGAGAAGGTACAGGAGAGGAGAAGCTACGAGAGAGGAGAAGCTACAAGAGAGAAGAAGATACAAGAGAGGAGAAGCTACAAGAGAGGAGAAGCTACAAGAGAAGAGAAGCTACAAGAGAGGAGAAACTACAAGAGAGGAGAAGATACAAGAGAAGAGAAGATACAAGAGAGGAGAAGCTACAAGAGAGGAGAAGCTACAAGCGAGAAGAAGATACAGGAGAGGAGAAGCTACGAGAGGAGAAACTAAAAGAGAGGAGAAGATACAGGAGAGGAGAAGGTACAGGAGAGGAGAAGCTACGAGAGAGGAGAAGATACAAGAGAGGAGAAGATACAGGAGAGGAGAAGGTACAGGAGAGGAGAAGCTACGAGAGAGGAGAAGATACAAGAGAGGAGAAGGTACAGGAGAGGAGAAGCTACGAGAGAGGAGAAGATACAAGAGAGGAGAAGCTACAAGAGAGGAGAAGCTACAAGAGAGGAGAAGGTACAGGAGAGGAGAAGCTACGAGAGAGGAGAAGATACAAGAGAGGAGAAGGTACAAGAGAGGAGAAGCTACAAGAGAGGAGAAGGTACAGGAGAGTAGAAAAACAAGAGAGGAGAAGATACTAGGGATGAGGAGAAAGTTGAGCAGAGACTTAAGAAAACAAACATCTGCCAACAGACCATCATGTAAATGTTGACACTGAGTCACAGCAACATGTTATCAGACCCTGACGTCTTCAGAACGATCACCAGATCAAGAATCTGCCCTCGACTGATAATCTCTCCGAGAGACCAGATCAATAGACGTCCGTGGAGACAAAAGCTTCCTGAAGCCACATCAGATCTTTCTGGACGACAATCCGACGACAGCTGGTGGTGAAGAGGAGGAGGAGGAGTCATGAGGGTGATGGTCAGATAAGGGTGAGAAGATCAATGAGAAACCATCAATGCAAGAATATATTCCTGTACAATATTCTTAAACACATACCTGTATGAATGTATTTTTCATGAAAACAAAATCGGTAAAAAGTTTATATTTACAAAAAAATCACACATTAAAATACAATTTATAAAAAATAGTATAGTTTTGAAAAAGCTTTTTTGAAATTATTTAACTCTTCATGCTTTTGTTAAAAATGATTTTAATGTGATTGAAATTGAAAGACTGATATTGAATTTTAAAACATGGAATAAATAACAAATGGACACTTTAAAAAAACACATTTTGAAACACACTTTGCACCAGTTTTGCAGTCTCACCATGTCATGCGATACATTTTCTCTCTTATATTCTCGTCTTATCTTCCATCCATTTCATTTTTCACGACTTAAAATTCAATCTCACTTAACTTAACTTAACTCACTCAAATAAACATGGAGGGATTCGTAATAAGAACCAGAAACTGTTGTTTTTATTTGTTCAGGCTTTTCCTTGATTCTCTGGAACTCCTGTTGTGTTATCAGTTTTATCTTGACCTTTAAAGTATATACTTTATTGAATATTGATTTGATTGTTTAAGCGCTTTGTGACCCTGGTCTGGAAAAGCCCTATATAAATAAAAATTACTTACTTATTGCCAGTGTTGTAAACACAACACAGGAATGTGTTTTGGTGGCATTACGGAATAAAGGAATGAAATTATACGAATAAAATAAAAACGGATTAATAAAATAAATACAATAAATAAAAATAAAACACATGTTTTAATGGTAATAATTTATAATGTTGTTGGTAAAAAATATTTAAGATTAAGTTGCCTTCAATACATGTGTTGTGTGATCCACAATTTAATAACTTTATTAAAATACCTTTTTTAATAAATAACTTTTTCAATATAAATGTAAAAAAAATAACAAAATATTTAGTTTTAAAGGAGTAATTTGAATGATTAATTGTCAATATTCTAGTATTAAAGTCTTGCATTGTTATTGGCCTCAAAACACGTACATTTTAATATTGTATTTCATTAAAAATAAATAAATGAAAAAAGTACTGTATAGAGAAAACTTCACTCCTAACAGAGCCTCTTATATTAATCGTTTTTTCTTCCACCGGTTTTGCAGTCTCACCATGTCATGCGATACATTTTCTCTCGCATATTCTCATCTTATCTTCCATTCATTTCATTTTTTCACGACTTAAAATTCAATCTCACTTAACTTAACTTAACTCACTTAACCAAACATGGAGGGATTCGTAATAGGAACAAGAAACGTTCATTGCCAGTGTTGTTAACACGACACCGGAATGTGTTTTGGTGGAATTACTATACAAAAATAATTAAATTATACGAATAAAATAAAAACAGATTAATAAAATAAATACAATAAATAAAAATAATGTTGTTGGTAAAAAATATTTTAAGATTTAAGATTGAAATTGTCTTCAATACATGCGTTGTGTGATCCACAACTCTCCAATTTAATAACGTATACTTTTTAAATACACTTTTGAATAAATAGCTATTTCAATATAAATGTAAAAAAAATGTACTTTTAAAGGATTCATTTGGATTATTAAATTGTCAATATTGTAGTATTAAAGTCTTAGGTTAGGTATAACTTTATTGATCCCTCAGTCTTGCATTGTTATTGGCTTCAAAACACGTACATTTTAATCTTGTATTTCATAAAAATAAATAAATGAGAAAAGTACTGTGTAGAGAAAACCTTCATCGCTTCACGATGACTCCTAACAGAGCCTCTTATATTAATCTCTTTTTCCTCCCTGAACAGATACAGAGGCGCAGTTCCATATCTTCTCCGCGGGGGGCGCCCTTGCTAACGTGGCCAATTACAGGCACGAGTCCCCGCACGTGCCTCGGACACGTCATTTGGCGCATATGGAGCAGAGAAGCGCATCGTGGCGTCAAAAAAAAACAAGAAACAAACCCCGCATCCGTTTCCAGTTGGACGAGCTCAATCGAACCATCGATCCAATTCTGGATCGATAAATAAAAAAAAGATCACCTCCTCCTCCTCCCTTCATCCCTCCTTCCTTCTCTCCTCCTGTGGGAGCAATGGTGTCTGATGGAGAGAAGGGGGCGGGGCGAGGAGGATGCTGTAGTAGGTGAAGGATGAAGAGGAGGATGAGGAGGAGGAGGAGGAGGAAGAGGAGGAGGTGCGACTCTCTACGTCAGCGCAGCATCACAGCGAGTGGACCTTTTGCGCTCGATGTTCTGGAGGTGAATCCCTTCATCTGAACCTGAAAAAACAACACTTTGAAGGTAAGATTAAAAAAACGCGTTAACGTTCATTTTTGTGTCGAGCATTGAATTCACACTTGAGCATCATCTGTGCAAAAAAAAAAAACCCGAATCCCGCTTCTTCAGTATTTGCGTTAAAGGGAATTAGATTTGCAAGATAATACGATTTAAATGACGGATTATTTCTGGTTAATGTTAATTTTGGTGCGTTAATCGATGACATCCTGGAGTGTAACCCCCCCTCACCCCTCATCCCCCTCTTTTTAAAAAAATGAAGCTGAGATTCAATCGGTTTCCCTCCTTCATTTTTGTTAATAGTCGTGTTATAAATGGTATTTGCATTAAACTGGGGGTGAAGGGTGGTGGAGTGAGGGGGGTCTCCTGTCTCTGCGTCGTGCAGCCAGGATGACCTTGTAGAAGAAGCCCACCGGGAAAACGTGACGAGGAGAAAGTGATGGGATGATTCCTCCTCCCCCAGCGCTGCTGCTGCTGCTGTGCAGAGGATCTGAGATGTTCGTGTCGAGGAGACACTGAGGTGAACACTTGTAAAATGGCTTCAGTGTCGCCATCGCTGCACGTTTGTCCGAGTCTTCTCTGCTCTAGATGCTCACCTGAGTGGAGCGTGTTTGAAACCTGCAGGAAAATAATCCAAGGTTTGATTTGTCTACGCTTTGACGAGTTAAGTTGACCCGTTGTGTGAGTAAGGGACTCGTTGTACAATCAAAGCTGGGGCGTGATTACAGCCGGCTGGACGAGGAGTAAAGCAGTTATTACCCCGTTATGGACTCTGCTCTCGTAACCTCTCGTTCGCTGAGATTTCAGACAGGGGGGGAAAAACTTTATAAACAAATACCTTCAAAACATGGTCGTGATGAAGGATTTACTGCAACTTCAAGAGGAAGATTTAAACATTTGAGTAAGTGAGTCAGGAGAGTTGCTTTTTCATATTAGTTGACATTTAAAGAATAAATATAATCACATCTAATGATTATTTATACAGTTAAGTTAGGATTTTCTTGTTGGCGCAAGTGTTAGCTGTGGTGCTAACAGTTAGCATTTCATTAATTTAAGATGGGGGTCCCCCAAACATTTTATCACCACGGACCAGTATGATGTCGGCATTATATTCAGGGAACCCGACGTTCAGATTAAAATGGTAAAATAAATCAATCGTATAAAGGTTGTTTCAACTAGTTCACAAGAAAATAAACTTGACTTCATTATTATATAATTATTATATATTATATAATTTATTTAAGACGTTTTTATTTGTTCAGGCTTTTCCTTGATTTTCTGGAACTCCTGTTGTGTTATCAGTTTTATTTTGACCTTTAAAGTATATACTTTATTGAATATTGTTTTGATTGTTTAAGCGCTTTGTGACCCTGGTCTGGAAAAGCGCTATACAAATACAAATTACTTACTTACTTACTTACTTAAACTGGCGTCTTGACGTGTCAAGAGCCACATGCTAAAATACCATGGTCGTGTCAAAACGAAACACATTTCAGTCGGTGCATATTGTATAACAACTCTTCCTAAACAAGCTGACAATTGCAACATTGCTTTTATTGCAGAAATTAGAAAGCAAACATGACCTAGTTCTCTTGAGCAATACCCTCGGTCACGTGCAACCAACCTATCGGTGATGAAGTGCTACTGCTACTACTACTGGATAATTTGATTCACCTTATAGTGTTTTTTCATTTATTTGCCAGAATAATCTGTCAAGAAAAGTCATACGAGATTTAACTATGAGCTTTGTTTACTCTACTTCCTGCTTCTCTGCGTCTATTTACTTGACGGCCATCTTGGCTCCAGATTCGCCACAAAAATATTGACATTATTTCACCTTTGTAATGACCGTTTGCTAAAAAAAAAAGTCGATTAACATTCATGTGGATCTGGTGACCTGTAAGGATGCCAGAGATTAAGATAAGATAAGGAACAGATAATGGATGTCAACGATTCTACAGAGACCACCAGTAATGGAAGATAAATACTGTTAAAGACAGTTTGGTTAAAACAAAATGTGTTAAAATGTATCGATCTCTTTTCAGATCGACATCCCTGATCTACGGCTAGTATGGTTAGCATTAAACTAACGTCATTTGGGTTCAGTGCCATTTTGAAAATTTGTAAACCGACTTCTTAGAACAGATGTACGATGTATAGGTTATCATTAGTGATGTTCTGATGAAGCTTCGTGAAGCAGTGTCATTATTTTCAGAGTCCACTAGATGGCGGTCTCTGCACTGTTTTCCTATTCTATTCTAATGAAACATCACATAGTTTTTAAACTGATGGCGCCACCTACTGACCTCTAAACAATATCGCTAAGTTATTATATCTACAGATTCATTGGACTTTGCAAATTATATTGTGAAAAATGTAGGAGTTGTTTTTGCATCAAGCTGTCAATTTTATTATAATACTGTTTTATACTGAATCTAAGTTTGAGTTAATAAAACCAACAATCTTTTAGCCATTTTTTCTCCTTTATATTGACCAAAAAAACAAACCATATTCGCTCTCGTTTTCCTCACATTATAAAAGTCTAGTTAGTTATTATTTTCATTGACTCCCGGTCCCGACAACATGGATGCACCTCGCGACCCCCCGTAACGGGGGTCACCGTGAAACACCTCCACCTGAGTTCTCTCCATAAATGAATCAGTCGTCGCCGTCTTATCGCTCCGGGAGATCAGAGAACACGCCGACCTTTGAAGAAGCCTTTGTTTTCTACCCCTTTGGTTTCTACGCTTTAAACAGAAAACGTAGCGTATTCGTTTGTTCATTGTTGTGTGTTTTATCTTTGGTTGTACGAATGTTTCTCTCTCGGCCCAGATATGTCATCTATCTCTATACGCACTTTTTTTTTCAGCCAACGTACTCAAAAGTGTGTCATTCTGAAGAAGGTCTTTTAATGGCTCCGCTGAGGAAGTATCGCGTCGTTTCTTTAAGTAAAAATATTGATCATAGTTGGTTCATTTAAGGGCAGAAAAATGTCCCGGCTGGTTTGACCGGTCCGACCGGGTGTCGAGAATAGATCCCCCCCCCCACCTCAGGTAGGGGTAGCTCAGCTGTCGTTTCCGCTTCCTCCGGGTTGTTGATCCAGATCTAGTCGACCCGCCAGAGATCAGAAATGTCACAAGTTCCGACTTGTTCCCGATGCAGCGGCGCGTGACTCATTAGCAGAGCAGACAGAAAACAGGCTGCGGCACGGAAGTAGGTTCAGACCCGACGTTTCCTACTTCACGCATAAGACGTCAAAAAAAGGAACCAGTTCTAACCAGAAATTTAGAAGCAAACTAAATCGACATTTCCCCGTTTCCTCCTCTTAAACACGAGGTTGTCGGCGACGATATGAATCCCGAGAAGAACGAGCGACGAGCTTTGATGTTTAGGAAGAGCAAACACCGCAGTGGCAACCGTTTAATGCTAAGAGAGGAGCTCCAGCGTTTCTGTGTAGATAACGCTCTGACTTAGTCTCGAGCAGAAATTACTCCCGCAGCATGTCAAGCATATTTAAGCGCCTCGGATCAGACACGACCCCGGGGGCCACGTTAGGTCAAAATAAAAACTATAAAAATGTTTCTTATGGCTAATAATAACTGATTTAAGTCGTTAAAGATCTTTGTCCGAGGACTTTACTCTTATTTATTTCTATAGTGATATTTCTAGTGTTTTTATATCATATTTATAAATTAAATTTATTTTAAATGAACTATTACAAAATAATAGAGTTTATTTGAATGTATTTTTCTATGTTACTGCATAAATACATTTGATATTTTGCATTTAATGTGTTATTGTTTCAAAAATATAAAATGAAAAAAATGTTTTCCTTTATCTCGGGGTCAAGGTGACCCAGTGACCCGAAAACGAATGTGTGGTATGACCCAAAGATAACCCAATGGGGACCACAAACAAAGGGCCCTCTGGGTCACCTTGACCCTGAGATAACACAACGGTTAAGTAAAATGAATGGGAAAAATACACAAAATACAGTTTAAGATTATTTTAAAATGTGCTTTTTATTCTTTTTTTGATATTGAGTTTTCCCCTCGTCCTTTTATCACTCCCTTATTTCTTTCAGCTTGATGGCCTCTTAAAACAGTCACATGTATATAATGTGGCCCCTGTGGGGCCCTTAATTGCCTCAGACTGAGCTATGATAGTCTTTTGGGTTCAATTTTGGTGTCAAACTTTGAGAACATTTGGGCCAAATTTTTGCAGGTCATGAAGGTTTTTAATCATCCTTTATATCAGATGCTTTTCACAAAGTTGAGTCACGTATTGGCGTAAGAACATCAATGTCGTACAGTAGACTTTGCCGAGTTATGACAAGTATTCTTGACACTTTCTGATGCTCAGTCACTGACAAGCATCTCCTGCTGGAGCTTCTGAGTCGGACCACAGTCGCCTCCATCAATCCCTTCTGCAGCGAGCACAGCCAAAATGGACGCAGAGAGAGCTGACGTCACCGTGTTTGGAACATGGTGTCGGCAGCCAGCGTCGGTGCCACCGGGGGTTGACACGCCGAGGGCCCCCGGGCGCCGTGACACGTCTCTGCAGTTCCCGCCACGGGGGACTTGAACATGCGAGCGGCGGTAAAAGGGGAGGAAGGAGGAGGAGGAGCGACTCTGAGCGAGTCTTCATCTCTGCTGTAGGTGAACAGTTAGGAACCGTATCCACGCTGTTGCTTTACCGCTCGAATGTATCACCGCGGCTCTGACACGCCGTCGATAACGGGCCGAAAACAAGAGATGAATCAATGATTCACCGCTGGACTCGTGGACCGGAATGAGACAGAAAATAACTGATGAAATGAAAGAAGAATCTGCAGCTGGAGATTCTGATAATAAGTTCATGGCTCCTGTGAATCCACTAGAAGGACTTTTCGCTCCGGAGTACAAGTCGCACCAGCCATAAAATGCATAATAAAGAAGCGAAAAAACATATATAAGTCGCACTGGAGTATAAGTCGCATTTTTGGGGGAAATTTATTTGATAAAATCCAACACCATGAACAGACATGTCGTCTTGAAAGGCAATTTAAAATAAAAATAGAATAGAGGCGACAACAGGCTGAATAATTGTATGCTTACGTTACACGACACAACTGAGAACGTGCCTGGTATGTTAACATTACATATTAAGAGTTATTCAGATAACTATAGCATAAATAACATGCTAAGAAGTTTACCAAACCATCCGTGTAACTCCAAATAACTCAAATCCAATGAAATCTTCATCCTCGGTTTCACTTTTAAACAACTCCGCTAACTCCGGAAGTAGAAGATGCGGCGCTTCCTCTTCTACGTCGAAATGATCAACACAGGCCCTAGAGCGCCCTCTTGCGGTTTAGTGTGAAAATAACATGTGAAATGATATACCGGTAATAATGTCTTAATAATTTCACACATAAGTCGCTCCAGAGTATAAGTCGCACCCCCGGCCAAACTATGAAAAATACTGCGACTTATAGTCTGGGAAATACGGTATATTTAAATGTAAACGTTTGCAGTGCATTGTGGGTTTTACGGTACGTCTGGATTCCTTGTTACCTCATCGTAATTTATTATAAATTTAAATTAATATATAGTAGTAACTGGCCTGGTGTATTATTGTTGTATATTGAGCAATGAACCTATCTGCATATGTAAACCTGTTTTGACGACCCTTCAGTAGCTCTATAAAGCTTCCGTGGATAAAACGAAAAGGGCGAAGGTGTCTCCGGTGTCTCCGTTAGAAATGTTGTTCAAGTTTATGGCGAGAGCGAAATCAGGATGGAGGCATTATCTGTGGTTTTAGTATCCTTGGAAACAAGCAAAGGTGGTGCTGTAAAAACCTCTCGAACATCACGTTTTCATCATGATTTTTTAAAAAGTCGATATCGGACTATATTTCAAAGTGCAAAGGGAAACGTACTAATATTTTAAAGTTTTAATTATGATATAAGGTTCGGCATCAATCCTTGTTAACTTGCTTTCGCGTTCAGTGAAGGCCTCCCGCCACTAGGTGGCAGCTCTGTGGGTTCCAGTATGTCTTCATCAGTAGTTGAATTCATTAAAAAGTCCCTCAGAGAGCCTTTAATGTTTTAAGCTCTCTTCCACTGCAGCGTAGGTGTTTGTTGACTCGTGTGGGGGGAATTTCCAGGCATCTGACTACCCATAATGCAACACACTGTTGATCTCATTGCTCCCCAAGGGCTAGCTTAAGGAAGATGCAGATGAGCTATTCAAGAAAGTGTTTCTGCTTTCCAATTTAAATCTGAAAGACTGTTGGTGTAGATTTCTTATTTCGAAAGTAAATATTCAGTGTGTAATATCACAAAAAAAACATGAAAATGTGAGTAAGACATCCATTCAAGGTGGGAAAAGTGTAAGCATTTATTGTTGGTTTTATAAAGTAATGTTCAGCTCTTCTTGCCGTGAAGTATTCTGCAAAAGACGCCTGGATCCGGACGGAAACTCAAATGAATCGTATCAATTACCCCTTAACAACCTCCTTAGCAGAGGTAATAACAAACACGTCGAGACAATAATAAATTATTTATTAGTTCTTCTAATGGAAACTCTATACATTGGTGTGCTGGAGGTCACCGTGGATTCAAGACCGCCCGAGGGAAACTCTATCAGATCATCGTCATGGCAGCACGAAAAATCAAAGATGCCACGAGAAATTAATTCAGCTCTTCGTCGCAGCCATCTGCAGCTCTTAAGTGTCACCAATGATCATCCCTCTGCTCTCTCCCTCCATCCCTCCATCCCTCCATCCCTCCTCTGCTGCCACTCTTTGTCATTCATCGCTCGTAACATCTCGGGGCAAAGATGGCGGTAGAAAGTGGGGATGTTTTTTTTTCCTGAGCTTGTATAGTGTTGGTTGGAACTTGAGTCGCACTGTTTTTGAGAGACATGTGTGAAGGTGTTCAAGGTTATATATAAAGCGACTCTTCAACTTCACGCTGATAATTAATCTAACACTTGTCGACTCGCGGGCTTCTTGTTAGGGCTGGAAACATGTGATCTTCATACCATACAAGTCGTTGTATCAACGACCTGAATAACGTAAATTGGTTAAAATACAATATAGTTGTTTAACGTATTAGCTGTTAAGATTAATACCTTAAATAACACAACACTGCACAATATAACAAATATTCATAAATAATTATAAGTATCACACAAAGGTGTGCAAACACATTTTTTGCACTTTTTAATCCAGTGAAATTGGGGGAAAACACTGTGAAAGGCGCTTTGCTTTGACTCTGTCTGCTTTTGTTTCTGCTGCCACCTACTGTTGAGTCAGTGTAAGTGCTTTTTAAATAAATTCTGAAATTTAAAATTGTCATTCTATTAATTCGTGATTTGAACCGATAATCGTTCAAAAGGGTAGTTGTAGTTCCAATGGTTACCGCTATTGCTGCGAATTTATCGTACAAGTGTTACTGTCTTTAGCTGTTAGCCTAGCTTAGCTTTTGCAAAAACAATGTTTGATAGACAGAGACTTTATGGAATAGCAGTCGTGATAGAACAAATAATTATAAGTATCACACATAAGTGTGCAAACTTAGAAATATGCAAACACATTTTTGGCACTTTTTAAACTAATCAAATTGGGGGAAAACACTGTTAAAGGCGCTTCGCTTCGACTCTGTCTGCTTTTGTTTCTGCTGCCACCTACTGTAGAGTCACTGTAAGTGCTTTTAAAAAAGTGTCTGAAATTTAAAATGTTCATTCTATTAAATCGTGATTTTAACCGATAATCGTTCAAAAGGATAGTTGTAGTTCGACTGGTGTTACCGTCTTTAGCTGTTAGCCTAGCTTAGCTTTTGCAAAAACAATGTTTGATAGACAGAGACTTTATGGAATAGCAGTTGTGATAGAACAAATAATTATAAGTATCACACATAAGTGTGCAAACTAAGAAATATGCATACACATTTTTTGCACTTTTCATTCCAATCAAATTGGGGGGAAAACAATGTGACAGGCGCTTCGCTTTGACTCTGTCTGCTTTTGTTTCTTCTGCCACCTACTGGTAAGTCAGTGTAAGTGCTTATAAAAAAATAAAATGCGATTCTATTAAATCGTGATTTGAATCCATAATCGTTCAAAAGGGTAGTTCGACTGGTTACCGATACGTGCTGAGAATTTATCGTATAAGTGTTACTGTCTTTAGCTGTTAGCCTAGCTTAGCTTTTGCAAAAGAAAAGCTTGATAGATGGATACTTTTATAAAAAGTCGAAGACGTTAAAAATAAATGAAAATAGCCCACAGAGCATCCAAAACTGCGTCAGGCTTCTGCTTTCATGAGTAAGAAGTATAAATAATGGTACTGTTGCTACAATAAATCACCCATGTTTATGTTATGAAAGGATAAACTCATTTGTTACTTTGTAATTAGGTGATAAAAAAAACCAGGTGCTACTTAATATAATCTTTTCAACTGCTTCAGAGTTCAACTCGCAACCACAACCGCTAGTTTAACACCATTATAAGGCACTATCTTTATTTGTTTGCTATTGATTAGCCGCGTGGTTTACTTAAGCCATTGTATTACTTCAACTCTTCTATTCCTCTGGCGCCCGCTCAGCACCGCCAACACAAAATAAGATTAAACTTTCATAAGCAGCAAAGAGGATGTTGCTCAGCCTCCGTCAGGAATTTATTATCAATTTACACTTCATTACACATGCCGGCGGATTTCGGAGAATGACTTTGTTCCTATTATGAAACCATCCATGTTGTCATCGCGTCAGAGACAGGTTCGAATGATCTTCTTGTGTAATAAGATTTTTTTTCGTATCCGCTGCAGCTGCCATATGCGACGCACTTGTTTGATTTTCGCCGCCCACAAGCACGTTTGCCAGGGACTAATGGGCTGGTAATGGCTTCTTTGTTGCATCACCATCGGCTTCAAGAGCGTTCGGGAGCAAAGGTTCGAACAAAGAATGGGCGACCAGATGGTGGAGAGGTGCGGATTGATACAGTCGGGCTGATGCTAACTATAGTTCTGGGACGACACTAACTTTCTTGTTTTTACATATGACGGTCCATCGCACAGTGGGCCAGAATCTTGAGAAATCTTGATATTAACAGGAATTAAGAGTCAGTTTTTAACATTTTCTTTTTATTCTTGGAGGCTAAATGTTTCTTAATTATTAGTGGGCTGTGCGGAGCTTGTTATTCTTATTATTCATCCTCCTTCCGTTTATTGGCACTTTTCACGGCCCACACTGTTGAGCGCACACAAAAAAAGAAATACTTTAAATCGGCGGCTCAATTGGACTCGTACTGCTATTAGTTTTCTCACCAGAATATACATTTTTCGCAACACAAGTCATGAAAAAAACTGCGATAAAAATTTCCCATAAGGAAATGGGACCAAGTCCAAAAAGTCGCACATCTGCGACATTTTTCAAGCATCACCTGCTCTGGCATACGTTCACGTAGAAACACCATTAAAACTTTAAAATGTAGATGAAAGTCCAAATTATCAACGTGGGATTTTACCCTTTTGCAGCTTTCATAGTTTTTTTGTAACGGTGCAAAGCGCACAGCACACTCTTGCACTTTCCTGGTAGGGAATTGTCTGTTTTTATTATCCTTTATCAAAATCTCACAATCTAATTCCAAAATCAGTTACACTTTTTGTCTAATGTTTGATATCTATAGTATATTTTTCTAATCTTATCTTAACCTCCGATATATTTATAGGTCACCATATCAACATGAACAATATAATAGTGACCAAGCTAACATTGTGCTTTGGTGCCATCTTAAGTATTGAGTGCTGAAAGCATTATTACATCTGCCAAGGAAGAGTTCTTGTGATGCTCATATTGATCTTTCCGTTTGTTGGCAAACATTACCAAAAAATTTAAGAATTTATTTGCGTCATATTTTGTGATGTTTTGAAGTTCTACTTCACAACGTGAAACCCTGTAGAAAATGCAACACAGCATACAATTGAATAATTAAAATCAACTCCCATTGTACTGTGGTTACAATGTATCATTAGAGAACAAAAGTTAAAGGTCAGCTTAGATCTTAAGAATCTTGGGAATGCTGCTATGCTAACATCACTAGTGTAGTGGTTAGATTGGGTGTGTCTATCTCGTCTATTGTTCTTTTATTTTCCTTTTCTTTGATGTCATTTTTACTTGTTGGACGACTCTGTATAATTGATCCATTGTTTGTTCCTTATCTTATCTTAACCCTTGTTGTCTCTGACCTGCACATCGACGGGCCTTCGGGTCACCTTGACCCTGAGATAGAAGGGTTAAACACCAGCATCTTCGTAGGTCCACCTATAAACATTAACATTTATTAATCTACTCGAATTTTGAGTCAAACAACTTGTGGGCCGCATAAAATGACTAGATAATAGATAATAGATGAATAATAATAAATAATAGATATGGGTTAGAACATCATTCTGTCTGTCTTGTGGTAGTTTTATTGATTCTCCAATCATGGAGGCTGTTTTATTCATTCCATTGTGTGTTTAAAACACAGATGGATATGTCGTCCGAATGCTTCTCCACAACCTCCTTCTCTCTGGCAGCATTTAAAAGCTCCGACATAAAGATGTTCCCTCGTCTCATTGTTTTGTTTTGTACGGGATTTATTCGGCTGGATTCCAGCCCCGTGTTTTCGCCCGAGAAACTCGATCCCTCAAACAGACTTGCAATGTTGTCAGAAATGTGTGCCGCTCAACACCCTCGAGGAAACAGCAGAAGCTTTCAGAGTTTCCCCTCCTTCGTTCCTTACCACCGGCCGCTAACGTTCCCTCATCGCGGCGACATCTGTTTTTTTTTCCGGTGCTGTACTCGCTCCTACCAGGACATTAGCCGGAACAGAGCGTGTTAGTGGAGAGTTTATGTGAAACCTCAACAGGATTGTGGTGTATTGTGTAAAGCAAAATTGTGCCAGAACCAAAGAAGGTGTGTTGTTGTTTACTCGTGTTTATTTTCATGATGGTTGGACTTAAGGAGGACACGTTCTAGAGCAAACATTGTGATGACTCATAGGAACTGGCTCTCTGCCTGCTCCCGCATCCAAAATGAATCGGTGTGTCGCCGGAGAGAGTTAAAGTTTGTTTTTCATCGTCGTCGATCCGCTGTTAGGATTCTTCGTTTTCTAATGTTTCTGCAGCAGTGTGCAGTGGTCCTGTGGTGTCGCCTCCCTCGGGAACAACACTGCGCCTCGCTCCGCCACCTGCTGAGCTGCTGTTTGGATTTAAAGAGGCAGTGTTGGAAAGTACAGCAGTTGATACGCTGTGTATTCAACTCCTGTTGTGGTGAAGGTTGTCTGTCGATGCCCACATGAGTCAGCTCTATAAGTGTATCGACCGGTGGATGTGTATACTATAGTTGTAATATACATAAACCTTGTAATATTGATTTCAATAAACCACATCCATTTTATTATTTTAAATTAATTTTAAATATTTAATACTGAGCTAAGAGTCATTGAAACACGACAGAAATACCATTCGATTTTTTAGGGGTACAGAAAATAGATATTTATTTTCTTACAACCATAATAAAATTCTTTACTAAAACGTTTTTTTTTTTAGTTTTCTTCATACATGTTCTATTTATTACAGAGCCCCTAAAGTGACATGTATACAAGATAGTATTGAGTGTAAAAAAGTTAAAAAAAAAAGTTTTTCACTTTAAGAGTTTAGGTGATGCGTAATTTATGCCCCAAAAATTCATTATGAAAATCTTTTTTTTGGTTTTAAATACACCATTTATCGTACAAAAATGAGCACTTGTTCAAACGGATTCGTTTTCAAAAACAACAAATAAAGCTAAAAAGCAAAAGATATTTTTCTATTTGTTGCATGAATCTATGTTTAAATTATCCTTCTTGATTGTAGTAGATTTTCCCTCAGAATAATTGCGGACAACATCGTAATCAACTAGCTAAGCCAGCAAGTTAGGCATTTAAAGATTAAAGTGTAAGACCAGTAATGTAGAAATCTTTCATGTAGAAAAGTCGACTGTATCCTCTCATCCTCAGTCTTTGTAGGACTCTCACAGGATTTCATTGTTCCTTTTACTGCCGTCATCTTGTGACCGGAAAAGTAATTGTAACGCATACAATGTATATAACTAAGAAACATGTAAAAGAAAAATGTTTTGTGTTTTTATATGTTTTTTAACAATTCAATAATTATTGTTCTCAAAGTATTGTTTACGAACTTGGCATTAACATATATCATGATGAAGGCGCAACGATACAATCTATTATGATATTGTAGGAAAGTATATATTTGTAGTATTGTTGAGTACTTGACTCTGGTGTTGCAGAATTTACAGACCACATGACTCTTGACGAAGTCGTTACTGCTTTCATTCGTAGGAAACCAAAATATGTAAAAAACATCAACTGTATCCTCTCATCCTCAGTCATCGCCGGAATCTCGCTGAATTTCATTGTACCTTTTGACTTTGCCATCTAGCGGCCAACTGTTAAGTGTCTTGAGAAAACTTTGTTATGATAACACACTTTCAATAAAATTGAATTGAATTGAAGAGTATTGCAAATTAAAAATTGTATGTTTTCTTTTTAGAAGAAATTTGCATTTACTGTACATCACATTTAAATAAAATGCGTATAAACTAAATAGAATGTACTGATAAAATACAAATATACTAATTAAACTAATAATACATTATTTTATATTTGTCACATTTTTTTCCTACTTACTCAACTTACTTTTTTCTTTATTATCTGCCTAACTTTTTGGTTGACGGTCCCTAACAACAGTGACATACAATCATTTGAATGAACTATATAGAGAACCTCAGTCCTAATGAATCTGTGTCTTCTTCTGTGTTCCAGGGTCTTGTACTCGGGCAGCAGTGAAGGTGCTGGCCGTGGTGCTGAAATCTCTAGCAGCACACACATGTCCCTGGTGGTGTCGTGATCCTCACGTTCCCTTCAGAATCTAACGGAAAGAAAAAAACTCCACGCTCGACATGGACGACGACGGACGCTACAGGGACGGCCGCTCGGACTTTATCCGCGGCGCCAAAGACATTGCCAAAGTCGCCAAGAAGCAAGTGGGAAAGAAGGTGGGACGGGGCGTGGACAAACTGGGGGACGAGTACACCCGGCGTTCCTACAAGCGCTTCGAGGAGGAAGACGACGACGACGACTACCCCGGGGCGCCGAGCAACGATGGTGGATATTACCGCAACGACAGCAGGGCCAACGACGAGGAGGGCCACAGCGACTCCACCGAGGGCCACGACGAGGACGACGAGATCTACGAGGGCGAGTACCAGGGGATCCCGAGGGCAGACTCGGTCAAGGGGGGCGGCGTGGACGGGATGACGGGCGCGGCTCAGGCCCAGCAGTTCAGGGACGTGGCGGCGTACGAGGCGGAGCGCAGGAAAGACCAGGAGGAGCTGGCCGAGCAGTACGAGGCCATCCTGCAGGAGTGCGGCCACGGGAAGTTCCAGTGGACCCTCTACTTTGTCCTGGGCCTGGCCCTGATGGCGGACGGCGTGGAGATCTTCGTGGTCGGCTTCGTGTTGCCCAGTGCGGAGAAAGACATGTGTTTATCTGAGCCAAACAAAGGAATGCTGGGTAAGTTTTCAAAAACAACAAGATAATGGTTGCATTTGTCATCATAAATGAGAATCCTTGCACCTCAGTTGATACTAGGAGTGTGTACTAGCAAAATCTGCTAATACGATGTGAATCACGATACAGTGGCAGTGATACATTGCGATACTGTAGTAACAAGGATATATTTGTAGTATTGTCGAGTACTTGCCTCTGGTGTTGCAGAATTTACAGACCACAAGACTCTAGATAGAGTCGTAACTGCCGTAACTTATTTGTCCTTAAAACCAGACTGTATCCTCTCGTCCTCAGTCATCGCTGAAATATCTCAAAATATTATTACTCCTTTTGAATGCTGCCACCTAGCAACCGGAAGAGTAATCGCAACACATAAATGAACCAACTCATGATAAAGTTGAAGTTGTACTAGCAAAATCTGCTAATACGATGCGTATCATGATACAGTGGCAGCGACATATAGTGATACTGTAGTAACAAGTAAGTAAGTAAGTAAGTAAGTAATATTTATTTATATAGCGCTTTTCCAGACCAGGGTCACAACAAGGATATATTTGTAGTATTGTCGAGTCCTTGCCTCTGGTGTTGCAGAATTTACAGACCACATGACTCTAGACAGAGTTGAAACTGCTTTCATTTGTCCTGAAACCAGACTGTATCCTCTCGTCCTCAGTCATCGCTGAAATCTCTCAAAATATAATTGCTCCTTTTGAATGCTGTCACCTAGCAACCGGAAGAGTAATCGCAACACATAAATGAACCAACTCATGATAAAGTTGAAGTTGTACTAGCAAAATCATCTAATACGATGCGTATCATGAAACAGTGGCAGGGATATATTGCGATACTGTAGGAGCAAAGATATATTTGTAGTATTGTCGAGTACTTGCCTCTGGTGTTGCAGAATTTACAGACCAAAAAGCTGTTGAGGCTTTCATTTGTTCTGAAACCAGACTGTATCCTCTCGTCCTCAGTCATCTCTCCAAATTTCATAGCTCCTTTTGAATGCTGCCATCTAGCAACTGGAATAGTAATTGCAACACATAAATGAACCAACTCATGATAAAGTTGTGAATATTTCCACGTAAATTGTAAATTAAAAAATGTCATTATTTTATTTCACACAAACTTAATTGAACTATGAACCATAAAATAACTACGATAAAATAAATTCCGAAAAAATATACATTTATGTTTTGTTTAAATGAACAAGAATCGATACAGTGCTGTTAAATATTGATAAATTATCGAGAAAACTAATAGTTTGCCTACTAATATTTTCTAACCCTATTCAAAATTCATATTTACCTTAAACAAAAGTACAAAAAGAAGTCGTGTCTCTGTAAATCTGCAGTTCATACAACACTGTTATTGTCTCATCCACTCCTGTGCTTCGTCGTGAGTTTCCCACTTTACATTTCATCCTCCCCTCCAATCTTCACAGCTTTTTTTTTTTGTTTCATAGTTTATCTGGCAGTAATTGCTTTCCCTGGACCTCTGTTGGCAGAGCAGCCACGGCTGTTTAAGATTCAGCGGAGCGTGCGGCAGCTGCAGTGGAATTACAAAAAAAAAAAAAAAAAATCAACCTGCAGCCGTTTTCCAAACACAACATTCTTTAGATGAGTCGGTGTGTTTTTTTGTCAAACACCTCACGCTTCTTAGTGAGTCCAGCATCATTTATTGATGCTCATGAACTCACTAGTTTGAGTTGAATGTTTTGAAGGAGAAGAGGGAAGCGAGTGAGATCTTGAGTCATCAATCTTTAAATGTTGAGTCAGAGCAGGCGAGTCTGACTGAAGGTCGAGAATGTAATAGTGTAGCTTTCTTACCTTGTTTTCGATGTACCTAACCAAATATTAAACATAAAAACTAACACAATTCAGTATGTAAGTAAGTAAGTAAGTAAGTAATAGTTATTTGTAAAGTGCCTTTCTTGACCAGGGTCACACAACGCTTTAACAATCAAAAGCAATACACAGTAAAAAATAATTTGAAATCTCTAAAATATCAAGAAACATAAGGGTAAACAAAGGAGTCCCAGAAGATTAGGAAAAAATAAGAATGTTTTAAGATGTTTCTTGAAGGAGTCAGTAGATCCATCAAACACAGAGAGAGAGGAAGATCGTTCCAAAGCTTAGGAGCAACAGCCTGGAAGGATTTATATCCTCTCTCTCAGAGTTTTAAGGATCGGGGGAAATGTGAGTTCTTCTACTAGAGCGGGTCAGAATTCTCAGAGTTGTGTATCAACTGCAGGCGAGACAGATCCTTCTTGTTTAGACATGAAAATAAACTTACAATAGTTTAAACAAGAAGACACAAACACATTGGATTATAAGCTCCAGATCATGTTGTGACATCATTTTCCTAAGTTTAGAGATTTTTCTCAGTTGAAGGAAACAGTTTCTGGTCAGTTTTCTGCAGTGTTGTAAACTTTTTTTAAACTATTAAAACTTTGAAACAATTTATCCAAAATAACTTTGAATAATGTAAATTAAACAAAATTTAAACAATACTAATTTCTTACAGCGCCTACTCTATCGCGGGATCTATTTATTGTGACTTTGTGTCAAGTTTTACTTTGAGTAGTCTTTGTAGGATGATCTTGTTGATCGTTCATCCATCTTCGTTTAAGCTTGTTGTCTCGTAACTTCTGCGTCAGTTACAGAGGAAGTGATGGTGCGTTTAGGGTAAATTGATGTAACCATTACATTTGCTCATGCAAAAAAGGGCTAGAGCCGATGCATCGTGAATTCACCCTTAAATTAAATCTGATGCATCTTGAATCTACTGATGCATCTTAAATATTTGTATCTACGCATCGATGCGAATCGAGGAATCTCCACATCCATACAAGAGACCAGACGGTCTTAGTTCCGAGGCCGAAAAAATGTATATTTACCATTTGTGTCTCAGGAAGTCTTTGTTATTGTCTTTCTTCCCTGCGTTTGTCCTCCTTCTCCAAACACTTCCATGAAATTTCTATCCTTAAACATCAGTTTTACTTTAATCGGTCGCCGCTGCATGATTCCTGATATTCATCGTCTCTGCTCCTTATCTCTTCTTCAACACTAAAAACCCTAAAAATATGGAATTAAAGAGGATATTTGGATTTAAACCTTCTTAGATGCTGTCCCAGCTACTTGGGGAGGAGACCCACATACAATACAATGGTTCCTTTAACACCCTAAAATGGACTAGAAACTGAGTTTAATCTAATAAAAAGTAACTTATTATCATTTATACTATTGATTGACATTCTGTTTTTTCGACGTCAGATCTTGAGCGTCACGACTCTACCCCCCCCCACACCCTCCCCGGCTCCTCATTGTCATGTTTGCTGGAGCCAGTGAAAAAACCCTCCACTGGTTACGCAACAGGCCTGACTCATGCTACACAGCCTCTATACTGCCTTCCCATGATGCCTTGCGTGTCCTCTGCCTCACCCAAGTCCTGCTCGTACGTGGCCCACAAGAAGGGGTCGGATCGTATGAAACGCGGTCGTATCTTCTCGAGCTTCGGAGAGTTTGTCGTGTCGATGAAGGATTAGTTTGACATTTTGGCAGCAGAAGAAGGAGAGCTTGTGACACGAGCAGCTCAGGGAGGTTGTCATTGGTTTAACCTTGTTGAGATGCTGCAGCAGCAGCAGCAGCAGGAAGGACACGTTGTTACCACGTAAACATCTCAACAAATATATATAATAACAGTGAGATAAGGAAACTGTTCTTGTGGATATTTGATTCATTTTATGTGACAAATATAAAAGAACACGCTAGTGGAAGCTAACAAATTAGCTTGACCTCCTGAGACCTGCTGTGTCATGATGTCATGATCGATGCCAAACAATACACTTTAATATATTTATTAACTTATTCTCCATCCTTCCTTCCTTCCTTCCTTCCTTCCTTCCTTCCTTCCTTCCTTCCTTCCTTCCTTACTTCCTTCCTTCCTTCCTTCCTTCCTTCCTTCCTTCCTTCCTTCCTTCCTTCCTTTCCTCCTTATTTTAAGCTGCCCTTCTGATACCTTCTTCTCAACTCTTTCCGCCCTGGCTGCACTCTCTTCTTCACCTCACACATTTTCCTTTAGAGCTTGTTCATTGCTTCCTTCCTTCCTTCCTTCCTTCCTTCCTTCCTTCCTTCCTTCCTTCCTTCCTTCCTTCCTTCCTTCCTTCCTTCCTTCCTTCCTTCCTTCCTTCCTTCCTTCCTTCCTTCCTTCCTTCCTTCCTTCCCTCCTTCCTTCCTTCCTTCCTTCCTTCCTTCCTTCCTTCCTTCCTTCCTTCCTTCCTTCCTTCCTTCCTTCCTTCCTTCCTTCCTTCCTTCCTTCCTTCCTTTCCTCCTTCCTTCCTTCCTTCCTTCCTTCCTTCCTTCCTTCCTTCCTTCCTTCCTTCCTTCCTTCCTTCCTTCCTTCCTTCCTTCCTTCCTTCCTGTCCTTATTATTAGCTGCCCTTCTGATATCTTCTTCTGTACTCTTTCTGCCCTGGCTGCACTCTCTTCTTCACCTCACACATTTTCCTTTAGAGCTTGTTCATTGCTTCCTTCCTTCCTTCCTTCCTTCCTTCCTTCCTTCCTTCCTTCCTTCCTTCCTTCCTTCCTTCCTTCCTTCCTTCCTTCCTTCCTTCCTTCCTTCCTTCCTTCCTTCCTTCCTTCCTTCCTTCCTTCCTTCCTTCCTTCCTTCCTTCCTTCCTACCTGTCCTTATTATAAGCTGCCCTTCTGATATCTTCTTCCCTACTCTTTCCGCTCTAGCTGCACTCTCTTCTTCGCCTCACACATTTTCCATTAGAGCTTGTTCCTTCCTTCCTTCCTTCCTTCCTTCCTTCCTTCCTTCCTTCCTTCCTTCCTTCCTTCCTTCCTTCCTTCCTTCCTTCCTTCCTTCCTTCCTTCCTTCCTTCCTTCCTTCCTTCCTTCCTTCCTTCCTTCCTTCCTTTCCTCCTTATTTTAAGCTGCCCTTCTGATACCTTCTTCTCAACTCTTTCCGCCCTGGCTGCACTCTCTTCTTCACCTCACACATTTTCCTTTAGAGCTTGTTCATTGCTTCCTTCCTTCCTTCCTTCCTTCCTTCCTTCCTTCCTTCCTTCCTTCCTTCCTTCCTTCCTTCCTTCCTGTCCTTATTATTAGCTGCCCTTCTGATATCTTCTTCTGTACTCTTTCCGCCCTGGCTGCACTCTCTTCTTCGCCTCACATAATTTCTTACTCCTGCTTTCGCTCAAACTCCTCCTTACTCTTACCATATCATCTGAAAACATCACGATTCAGTCAGACTCCACAGATAGTCTTTCCCTCGCCATATCCAAAAATTAAATTTGATATTTGATCTTACTTTCTTGTTACTGTATCACTGTTTCATATTAGTGCTGCGCAACCCTCACATACTTCTTATATAATACTTTCTCCCTGGATGCGATTTTATTAGCTATAGCTTTGTAGTGTGTTTAAGAAAAAACATATTTTACTTTATTTTGATCTGTGATTTAAAAAAGTTTCCTCCCAAGATTAGAAAATGCTCTTTTTGACATTAACAAACATTACAAATCTGATAATAATATAAAAGAAACGTGACAAATGTTGCAGTGCATTATGGTATAGATTATTTCAAGGGCAGATAATGTGAAAACCCAACTCTTCTAACTCACTCACATGTTTCAGATGTTGAAGTATTTCTCTCCAAGGTCCCACACCACGACCATGGTTTGAACTTATTACTTTATAAAGTTTTCCCCCGTCTTGGCGAACGAGAGGTTACGAGAATCTATTATGATGTTATAATGGCTTCACTCCTCCTCCAACCAGCCAGCTGTAATTACGCCCCGCTGTGTTTATACAACGTGTCCCTTGGAGTTGGATACTTTTCGATACTATTGATGTTTGACCAATCACAGCAGAGTGGGCGTGGTTATGGTAAGCAAACGGAAAAAAAAATGTTTTCAGTGGGCTGGGCTTGAGATCATTTTCCAAATATTTAAAGGGCACCTAATTTGAAAACCCAACTCTCCTGCACATTCACATGTTGTAAATGTTGCAGTCGTCCTCTTCAAAGTGCAGTAGTTCATTCATCATGACTTTGCTCCGTTGTGAAGTTATTACTTAATAAAGTTCTCTCGTGTCTGAAATCTCGCCAAACGAGACTACGGTTTAAATTAAACATTCTGATGTCACTCTGGTGCAGGTGTCCTCCCCTAGAAGCCCTAAATCAGTTAAGTACTTAAATGTTAGTCGTGAAACAAAATAAATATTTATGTATGAGAGTTACTTCTGCCTTTAGGTGTTTTTGTGATGTGTACATTAAGCAGCAAACCTTATTTTTATTATTCATTTTTAATATACAAAACGGGAGTTTTAGGGGTGAGTTTGAAATTTACGTGAGTCCTTGAATGCAACTCGTGTTTTTGAGACCAATCAGAGCAGAGTGGGCGTGGTTGCTTGGACGAGACTTCTTGTCAGCCAAAACTGCGCATTTTAAGTGGGCGGGGCTTAAGTGTATTTTCTAATGTAAATATCTTTATTAAATGAGAGTTTTGTGCAAAAAGAAACATACTGATGAGTATAATAGAGGTCCTAGAACAATAGCACATTAGGTGCCCTTTAAATGTAAAGCGAGTTAAGTACAAACAGACACATACTGATGATACAATAGATGAATTCAAGAGACATTTAAATCAACACATCGGTTGCTTTTTAAGACTTGTGTGTCATTCTTAACCCAACACGGGGTGAGGTCTCCATCATCAACGACCAGTTCTTTTTATTTTTGGGATGGAAAGCGTGTCTCTGCCGATTACCTCGGTCGACTGACGACAGACCTGTCTCTGCCAGTGGCTTCATTCAAACAGCTCAACACGCTCCACGAGAAGAGGAAAAACCATCTATTAATAGCTCCTCCCCCTCCGCCCCCCCCCCCCTGTTCACCAAACACACACTCGCAGCAGAAGGACACACATCTTTTACATGTAGCACACAAACACCCTGGAGCCGTACGCTCTGTATCAGGGTAGATGTGTCACTCCTCCCTTTTGCCTTCTCTTTTTTTTTTTTTGCTTTCTTCTCCATCCTTTCCTTCCCCCCACTTCCTGTCCAGAGAGCAGACAGTTTGTTCTCTACTTTCCCATCCCTTTTTTATGTTGATTGACATCATTTATTTATTATTATTAATCATTTTATTTGGATAGATTGAGATAAGAAACAGAAATTTAAATCTGATTGAGATATTGACGCCTTTGGCCCGAAAATTGAGGCTGATATTTAACTGATAAGAATGTATTATGATTAGTAGCAGTAACTATTGTGTAGAATATAGCGACTCTAGACTTCATGGCTTCATATGAAGTGGATCCGGTCGTGTCCTGCTCTCTGACTGCAGAGTCGCCTTCAGTCATCGCCCTGATAATGAGCCGGTGGTGACGGCTGAGCTCCATCACTGCATTGCAGCAGCTCCCGGAGAGACTGACAGCAGCAGCAGCAGCTCCGGACTGTTGCTGCGAAGACCAGTCAGTCTTCAGCGTCAAGAGAGTCTCAACCTCCATCCTTCCTCTGTCAGATATACAGCTCAGGGAAGAATGATGAGCCAATTATTGTGACGGGTTATTGACTGAAGGAAGTGGTCTTTTCATGGCTCAACAGAGAGACTTTTTTAGTTCACTATTTCTTTGTGTTATTGATTGAAACATTTGCATCATATAATTAATCAAATACTCTTTATTGAATTTTCAAAAAGGTCTAATAATCAATGTAAACCAACAGGAAACGAAAAAGCCAATACATTTACAGTAGTTTTATCTTCCGGCTCGATCCAGGTCGTCTTTAAAATCAATCGATCATATAATTTAGATACTTTTTTTTTTTTATTCGAAAAATGTATTTGTTTAAATTAAAAGGGCATAAATCTTTGTTCTCAATATTTTTTTATTTGAGAAATGTAGCAAGTTTGTTTGAAATAGCAATATTCTCATAGTTGTTTGCTTACATTTCTTCAGAATGCAGTTGTTTGTTCTTTTTTTTTTAAATGATTTTTAAATGCCTTCAGATTTCCTTAACATGATTATTATTTTATTTAACTAAAAAGATGTTTTTTAAATATTATTCTGTGTCAATATTATATTATTTGTACAGTTCTTTTTATGTTTACATAATAATCAATTCAATAATGATAATAAAATTCCTCCTATTATGATTTTTTTTAATTCTTGCAGGCTTTTCCCTTATTTTCTGAGACTCCTGTGTTGTTCTCGGTGTTATCTTGACCTTTTAATTATATATTTTATTGAGTATTGTTTCGATTGTTCAAGCACTTTGTGACCCTGGTCTGGAAAAGCGCTCTATAAATATAAAAATTAGTTACTTACTTACTATGATGTCTTTTTTCAGGTTCATATTATCTTAACTAATCAACTTAATGGTATATACTTTAATGTATCGTGTTGTTAAAAAAGATAAATATACAAAAACTCTATGCAAAACTAAAAACCATGAGATATATATATACACATAGTTTTTGTAAAAGTAAATATGTTAACTATGATTTTGGATATATCTATTTTGTCGTCATTTATTCCTCAGTAATGTCATGAATAAATCCAGCTCCAAACATAGCAACATAAGAGGTTAGCGTCTCCCTCAGTACACTCAAGTAAATCCATACTGGAAAGTGAAACTCGGTTTAATTGAGGGCAGAGACATCACAGCCTCTGTTGGTGTAAACATGGATCAATGTCGGTGTCATGCACACACAGTCTGTCCCGTGTTACTCAATCCTCCATCACATCGTCCAACAACACAGCCTGAAGGGATTATTGCCTGAAAGTGTTGAGTCGTGTCACTGACAGACCTTAGATCTGTTGAAACATTTTTTAAATGTTTTTTTAACAATACTTGTGGAATTGTTTTTATTTAAATATTTTGTTCATGACATGACTTTTCTCTTCTATATATCAATTATCTGTGCAATGATTAATTGAATATATTTGACCATTGAATATATCCACAATAAATACAATTTTAATAATACTTTGATACCCTTTACAATAATTTGAATTTCATATTGCAGTTGTGACATTTTGAATTATTTAGATCTAAATCAAAACTAACTCTATTTATTCAACCTTCATATTTACTTATTTGGTATTTCTTAATCTAATTAATAATATATAAATAAATTATTCCAAGTACTTATTTACCCGCTTTTTAATGACAGTTTTAATATAAATGCACAACTTTTTAACCCTTGTGTAATCTCAGGGTCAGGGTGACCCGAAATCCCGAAAATAAATTTGTTTGTGGTATCACTTCATTTTGACTCACAAGGGATACCACAAAAAACATTTAGTTCTGGGGCCTTTGGGTCACCTTGACCCAGAGACAACACAAGGAAAACCACAAACACATTTGATTTTGGGCCTTTGGGTCACCTTGACCCAGAGACAACACAAGGAAAACCACAAACACATTTGATTTCAGGCCTTTGGGTCACCTCGACCCAGAGACAACACAATGGATACCACAAACACATTTGATTTTGGGCCTTTGGGTCACCTTGACCCAGAGACACCACAAGGGATACAACTGACACATTTGATTTCAGGCCTTTGGGTCACCTTGACCCAGAGACAACACCAGGGATAGCACAAACACATTTGATTACGGGCCTTTGGGTCACCTTGACCCAGAGACAACACAAGGGATACCACATACACATTTGATTTCAAGCCTTTGGGTCACCTTGACCCAGAGACAACACAAGGGTTATCAGGAATAAAATAACAACAAATATTTAGCAGATCAACAGTTCCGTCACCTCAGCAGCAGCTGCTACAACAAGACATTTCAGGAGGAGGAAGGTTGTTGACAGAAAGTCAATACAGCAGCGACTGAGAGTGTGAAACTAGTGTGTGTGTGTGTTTGTGTGTGTGTGTGTGTGTGTGTGTTTGGCAGCGCTAACAGCACAGAGGCACGTAAAAAGCTGATTTTCATTAGCGGGCAGTGAGTCACGCTCTCACCTCCAGTCCAGAGTCTGGATGAGCGAAGGTGCAGCTTGTTTCATCAGCTGTGCTGCGACAGTCGGATCGTTTGACAGACAGGATATTTTTGCATGATAGTACACTTTGTTGAATATTGAAATCAAACATTCTGGTCGCCAATCTGATGTTTTGCACCGGAAGATACAACGGACAGGCGGCGCAGTTGGTCACAGACGGCTCACGTTGGCTATTAAAGCCACTGAAATGTTGAATAACAGAGTAAATATCAAGCCTCGCTTTCAAGTTTCCACCTTAAAAAATGGCTTTTTATAGAAAATATACACAATTATATGGATTCTAAATCTTTAGTGACCTTCAGTCTTGATGTGTATTGGTAATAATCGGGTGATACGATATGTAAACAGTAGGAACCATGCGATATGTTGCAATTTATTGTGATACTGTAGCAACAAGTACTATATATGTCAATCGCCAGGCTCTCGTTGTTCCTTTAACTGCGGAGGACGTAATGAAGTTTAATTGCAACACAAAAATATTAGCAGTGAATGTTTGCATGTTAATTAGAAAAATGTCATTGTTATATTTTATTGTAATATTAACAATAAGAGAGCTATTATAAAAATAAAATGTTATTTGGGCCTAAAGTATTAATACAGTATCCGAAAAATAGACATTGTCTCTGAACTCTAGCCTTTAATAAGACTGTAATAACTACTGCAATGTCTGTTTATATCCGTAAATACTTGTTATAAATAAAATAAAATAAACCTTTAATTGATAGATGGATGGTGGGTGGGTGGATGGATGATGGATGATGGATGATGGATGGATTATGGATGGATGATTGATGATGGATGGATGGATGGATGGATGGATGGATGGATGATGGATGATGGATGATGGATGATGGATGGATAGATGGATGGATGATGGATGATGGATGATGGATGATGGATGGATGGATGATGGATGGATGATGGATGATAGATGGATGGATGGATAATAGATGGATGGATGGGTGGCTGGATGGACGGATAACTTTATCTTTATCTTACACCTAATAAATACTGTACCAACAACAATATTTTACCCAAATAATCAAATAAACAAAAAATTGGTCAAATAAAGGCATTAATAGATCTTTTATTTAATCGATTCATTAGTTATAATCTGTAATGAATATTTTTCCACCTAAAGAAAGCTGGGAAAAGCCCTCAAATTTATTTAAAAAACATCATTAATTTGAGGATTAAAAGGCAAAAAGCAAAGCACTCATTATATACAGTCTGTAATTGATAATCGTGATTCATCTGATGATAATAACCTTTTTAAATTGCGACTATTGACGTGCATCATTTGTGTCTCCGCACAGGTCTGATCGTGTATCTGGGCATGATGGTGGGCGCCTTCGTGTGGGGGGGGCTGGCCGACCGCATCGGCAGACGGCAGACGCTGCTCATCTCGCTCTCCATCAACAGCGTCTTCGCCTTCTTCTCGTCGTTCGTCCAGGGATACAGTTCCTTCCTCTTCTGCCGGCTGCTCTCCGGCGTGGGGTGAGCGGACATGAGTCGTGGGTGCTGCTGTGCGCCCCTTGATCGACCTCTATTTTGAGAAGACATGAAAGGAAGTGATAAGATAAAAGATACTTGAGGGATGAAAGTGAAATGTACGCAACATAAGTCATGATCCATCATGTGAGCAGTCGCCTGCTCCTCTGCAGAAAAGTCCATATTCTCCATCGATTTCAACTCTCGCGCCACAACAGCAGATATTGATCAGAAAACAAAGACTTAATTATCTTCATCCAAAACTGCACCCTTTTGGTCGATTCTGTTCTTTTCTCTCTCTGATGATAATAATCCTGGTCCTGGTCGTTCCTCGCAGCATTGGCGGTTCCATTCCCATCGTCTTCTCCTATTACTCCGAGTTCCTGGCCCAGGAGAAGCGAGGGGAACATCTGAGCTGGCTCTGCATGTTCTGGATGATCGGCGGCATCTACGCCTCCGCCATGGCCTGGGCCATCATCCCTCACTACGGTAACCAAAGACATCATGTGGCACCATTGTTTATACGAGATAACAACAACTCCCACACGTGTCCACCGTCTTTAAACTGTAGTAAAATGCAAATTTTGTCCTTGGACTTAAAAAGGCTGAATAATGGGTTGACTAACATGGGGGTTTAATTCGACAATAGCAGTGATGGATTGAGGCCTCGTGAGACACTGTGTGATGATACAGTATTTTAATTTTTTATGCCACTAGATGGCAATCTCTGCTTTATAATGGCTTTAATCTACTAATTCAGGCAAAACCTGGAAACATTTTCAAACTTGCTCTTTTAAAATCATAATAAAATGTATCATGATACAGTCTTCACTGTAACTGTATCATGATACAGTCTTCACTGTATCTGTATTATGGTACAGTCTTCACTGTAACTGTATCATGATACAGTCTTCACTGTAACTGTATCATGATACAGTCTTCACTGTATCTGTATTATGGTACAGTCTTCACTGTAACTGTATCATGATACAGTCTTCACTGTATCTGTATTATGGTACAGTCTTCACTGTAACTGTATCATGATACAGTTTTCACTGTAACTGTATCATGATACAGTTTTCACTGTATCTGTATCATGATACAGTCTTCTCAGTGTTTACACTACGAACCCATCAGTACCCATAGTTATTTACGTGAAAAGGTTTTGGTTATGTAGTATAATGTGGGTTTAGTAATGATTTTCACGTACTGGTTTTCGTTTTGATGGCTTCAATGCGATGCTGGTCATGTGGCCCTGTAGAGCTTAAAGGTCGTAATAACTTTTAGTGGACAAAATCTGAGAGGAATTGAGACAGGACTCACTGTTAGCGAGAAATTACAAGAAGAAGCCAGTTCATTTAACCCTTGTGTTATCTCTGGGTCAAAGTGACCTGGTTGGCCTGAAAACAAATGAGTTTGTGATATCCTTTGTTTTATCCAGAAAACAAATATGTTAACACAAACCTCTTTCAAACATCTACACTCCAAAAACTGCAATATGTAAATACACAATTTGTAAATTTGTTAATTGTAAATTTTATTGTACTTATGTTTCATTTTTGTATTATTTAATGTTTGATGTTGATGCTCCTCAGTGGACCAAAACAAATTCCTAATTAGTGGAGCCTCTGTTTTTGTGGTATCCCTTGTGTTGTAATACATAAATACATATGCAGTGGTGGAGGTCGTTCACTTACGGGCTGCGGGGTCACCTTGACCCTGAGATAACACAAGGGTTAAGGAACTAAGGAGTAAATACTGTTGGTTCAAAGACAAATAATGGTCAAGACGCCATTGTTAAAACTATTAAGGCATGTTACTCAATTCGAGCTGCGATCAAAAGTGTACAAAATCTTGGAACAATTCAGGTCTGGTGAAGATGAACCTTCCTGTCCACTTGGTAGATACTTGCTATAAAAACGTGTTCACAGAGAATCCGATTTCGAACACTAGAGACCAAACTACTGTCTCTCAAATCACACCAAATAAAGCGACCTGGGAGACGGGTCTAAAGTTAGGAGAAAGTCCAAATGACAGATCGGAGAAACAGTTTATCGAGGGTGACCATATTCAGTATCCCCTTAAAAAAAGGACACGTCTACGTGGAATAGAGTCGTCACTAAATGTTGAGAGCTTTTCGGGTCAGGCTGATTGTTTTGAAGATGAAAAATCTTTGCACAAAGTTGCTCCGGACAGCCACTAAAAAAAGTCACATCCGGGGGAATTGAGGACGTACGTATGTTCACCCTAGTTTATCAAACATAAAGAATGACCAAAAGTTACAAAAACGAAACTGGGGAAATAAGCTTCTTCTTAGACAGTAGGTTAAATTAGATCCTTTTTGCACATTCCTAAAATTCGGTATTTTTTGGGGCTACTGAAACAATGATGATGTCCAAATTTGACGCAGAGTTGACCCAGTTTATTCACCTCAACAGCGACACTACACCACGTCGTTTGAACGCACACCAAGAATGTCCCAGATTAAAGCTTTTTTTTCTTTGTATCACATCTCCAGGCTGGAGTTTCCAGATGGGCTCGGCGTACCAGTTCCACAGCTGGCGAGTGTTCGTGTTGGTGTGTGCCTTCCCCGCCGTGGCAGCCATCTCCGCTCTCACCACCATGCCTGAGAGCCCGCGCTTCTACCTGGAGGTGAGATTGATATTCACTGATGTGTTCTGGTGCTTAACATGCTGTGGATGTAACAACCAAACAACAGACACAAACAGAATTCATAACAAATGTTTAACCACAAAAAACAAGTTCATATCACAGTCCAAAGGAAATGCAACACAAGTCGGGTGGAACACAAAAACTGAAAGGAAAATGAAAAGTCAAAGAGAGCGGTGATAAAAAAACAACAACACACACGCCAGATAAAACGACAAAAAGTAGGCTCAGGCACTAGGAGAATAAAACGACTACAAACAAGAAAAATGTAATCCACAGAGAGAGGATAGAGAACGTATGTTCATAGGGAGTGACGATTATAAATGGGCGCCTGTTGCTGAAGGAGGTGGTGATTGTCTGGTGAGCGTCAACTGCTGTGAGAGCAACAGGCGCCTTGGAACTCAGGAAACGACATTCAAAACAAGTTTCAAAATAAAATCATGAGACAATGACATGACATATTTATTTTAAATAAATTCACATGGAGGATAAAAACACTAAAAACAAGAAAAATGTAATGCACGGAGAGAGAATAGAGAACGTACATCAGGGAGTGGCGATTATAAACGGGTGCTTGTTGCTGAAGGAGGTGGTGATTGTCTGGTGAGCTGCAACTGCTGTGAGAGCAACAGGCGCCTTGGAACTCAGGAAACAGAAACCACATACAAAACAAGTTTTAAAATAAAATCATGAGACAATGACATGACATATTTATTTATTTTTTATACATGGAGGATAAAAACACTATAAACAAGAAAAATGTAATCCAAGCGGAAAAATATAGAACATATGTAGATAGGGAGTGGCGATTATGAACGGGCGCCTGTTGCTGAAGGAGGTGGTGATTGTCTGATGAGCTGCAGCTGCTGTGAGAGCAACAGGCGCCGTGGAACTCAGGAAACAGAAACGACATTCAAAATAAAATCATGAGACAATGACATGTCATATTTATTACCTTTTTTACACATTAACGTCAAATACATGAATGTCTCCCACAGAATGGAAAACATGACGAGGCCTGGATGATCCTGAAGCAGGTCCACGACACCAACATGAGAGCAAAAGGTTACCCCGAGAGGGTTTTCTCTGTAAGTCTGTCCTACGATACATTGTCGTCTTCATTCTGTGTGAGAAAGTGTGTGTTTACCACTACATGAATTTGCATCTAAACATGGAGACAGTTAATTTTAACAAAGCAATCTGCCTCCTCCACCTGTCCAGGTGACCACCATCAAAACGGTCAAGCAGATGGACGAACTGGTGAATCTGGGCGAGGGCGCCGCCTGGCACGAGAAGTGGAGGGTCAAGCTGATTTCATTGTTCCATCAGGTGTGACGCGGAACTTTCCTCCGTGTGCGTCCACTTTTAAATCTAACGACAAATCTATCTTCGTAGGTGTGGAGCAATTTCCTGAGCATGTTCTCGCCACAGTACCGACGCACCACCTACATGATGATGGCCGTCTGGTTCTCCATGTCCTTCAGGTGCGTTTCATTTACGGTTGAATATTGACTTGAATCTCTACGACACAAAGTTATATTTTACAGTTGACTTATTCATCGCTTGATAGCCTAAACCTACTGGTTACTGGTCCATGAGGCTTTTATCACTAGAACATTTATCTTATATTGATTATTACTGTCTGAAAAGTGTTTTATTTTGTAAAAAACCCGGGTTTTCTCTGAAGAAACATTAGCCTGTGTGACTCTTGACACTTCAAGACACTCTTTTACTCAAAAAATGATTTGTTAATCAGCAAAAAAAGAGTAAAACAAAAGCTTGACGTGATTTTTAGGCACTTAATGTTTGTTTTTTCGCTGATGATCTGCTATTTGATGTTAGCTCTTTTTATGGTCGTAAATAAATATATTGGTAAAGTAATGGCTACATTAAACTGTGCAAAAAAAGGTGATCAATGATTCAAAGCACAGGTGTGACTGAATATATATATATATATATATATATATATATATATATATATATATATACTGTATATATATATTATAAATATATATAAGTATCAAACCAGACAAGATATTCCATTAAATGTTATTCAATAACTAATATTGTAAGTTTCTCCATATTGAATTCCCTGAGGTTTTTTGTTCCAATCTCCCACAGCTACTATGGCCTGACGGTGTGGTTCCCGGACATGATCAAGTACCTGCAGAAACAGGAGTATTCGTCTCGCACCAGGGTCTTCATCAAGGAGAAAGTCGAGCACGTGACCTTTAACTTCACCCTGGAGAACCAGGTCCACCGCCAGGGCGAATATTTCAATGACAAGTGAGTCGCTGGCTTAGTGATGGGATGTTAGAGGCCGAGATTTTTATTTTTTAAACAGGGTCACCACAATTCAATTCATAGTAGAAACTTGTTTTGTTTATTTATTCAAGGTTCATTATTTATCCAAAATAAATGAACAATTTACCACCTTTTGAGAATACACCATCATTTCCAGACTATAATTTAAATGTAACCATACAGTCCATAAGCCACATCCGTTTAAAAGCTGCATCCTATAATTTAATATATGTATTTTGTTCAGAGGCTGTAACACAGCAGTAACTCGACCTCTATACATTTATTAATTGATGCCAAGTGCAGCGGATCGATTTCTCTCTACGACAGAAAGATCAATAATCTTTAACTTTAAAACGGCATCGTATGGATTTCTCCTCCATCATGAGGGCGTGTCCTATGGAATACCAGGAGGGCCGCAATTAGGTTGTAATAAAGTGTTTGTAAATAGCTATTGTGAAATAAATACACAAATAATTGTGTATATCAATGAAATACGTGCATTCTGTATTTAAAAAAAGGGAATAACCTACAATTATTTTTTACCAAATGGTCTTGTTTTACCTCATTATGTTTTCCTTTTCAAATTGTAAGAATTAAACGAAAAAAACAATAGTTAATATCCAGCTTTTGGCGCCACCTCTTGTTCTGGTATATATTGTCTTCCTCTGCTTGAGCGCCCCCTGGTGGCCATTAAACCATCTATCATAGATAAGCAGCATCGTTTATAAAAGGGTGTGAAAAATAAATAAACTGCCTATTAATTCAACATCTCTCGTTCCAGATTCATGAACTTGAAAATGAGGTCGATGGTGTTCGAGGACTCTTTGTTCGAGGAATGCTACTTCGAGGACATCACCTCCAGCAACACCTTCTTCAAGAACTGCACCTTCATCGCCACGCTCTTCTACAACACAGGTGACGCCGCCGTCAAACACCCGCCGCCGCCAACGCCTTCTCGAGCGCGTCGCACGACCGTGACTAAAACCCTCACGACTCCATGAATCTTTTCTTCATTATTTTCCCAACAGTGAATATAAATGAAGATGTTTCACTTCAGTAATTAAAGTCCAAACCATAAACCTTGTAGTCGGGATTATCAGGAGGGAACAGACCTTTCTTTGTTTAAATGTCAATCAACTTTTGTTTGCTCATTAATACTCTTATCTCGCCGCTTTATTAAAGTTTGGATTCTCCTTTCTAAGCAGTTTTTGTAGGTCAAACAACGACACTGCATAGCAACCAAATGAACGTGTGTTTCCTCAGATCTCTTCAAGTACCGCCTGGTCAACAGCAGGCTCATCAACAGCACCTTCCTGCACAACAAGGAGGGTTGCCTGCTCAGCGACGTCAGCGACGAGAACAACGCCTACATGGTCTACTTCGTCAGCTTCCTGGGCACCTTGGCGGTGCTGCCCGGGAACATCGTCTCGGCGCTGCTCATGGACAAGATCGGACGACTAAGAATGCTCGGTAATACACTTTTTTTTTGCAACTGATACCATTTAAACAAATGAAATGCTCACATATATATTTATTAACAATGTTAATGATTCATGTTGAATCGGTTTAATCCACTGTAATTACTCAAAATGTACAAGTTAAAATGAATTAGCAAATGTTACACGTGTACTTTTTTGAGTCTTAATACTTGTTTTTTTTCTTAATGTATCCAATATTTTGTGTTATTTAAATATAAAACCTGTTTGATGACAACTAATAACACATTTAATGATTAAATATTGCATTTGATAAGTATATTTATATATATTTATATTATATGATTTAAGAGTTTTGAGTTTAACACTTTTTTTACTGAACATTTAATAATTTATATGATCTTAATTTCAATTTAACTACCAAATTAATAGTGTAATAACCATATACAATTAATATAAAATATTGTAATATTTCAAGTGGCTTTTTACAGATTTAATTAACCAAGTTATTTGGTCATTATATCTTTAAAAAATGTTGATTTTTCCTTAATATATGTTTTCCATAAAATAAGATATTGTATATTTGATTATCTTGGTAATATTGTGTTACAATATTATTATTATACAAATAATTACAAGGGCTGAATAGTTGTTATACCATTATAATGATAATTATTGAGTCATTATTCTCATATTACCTCAATAAAAAAATTGTTTCCAGGCAAATAATCATCGTCCCAGATTCTGACATCCATCTTCGCTGTCTCTTCTACAGCCGGCTCCAGCGTGATCTCCTGCGTCAGCTGCTTTTTCCTGTCCTTCGGAAACAGCGAGTCGGCCATGATCGCTCTGCTGTGTCTGTTCGGTGGAATCAGCATCGCCTCCTGGAACGCCCTGGATGTGCTGACGGTCGAACTCTACCCTTCAGACAAGAGGTAAGGCCTGGAGTTCTCCTCGACACTGGGATGAAAACCATAAACTGATTGACCAAAAATACTTTTTTTTTTACATCAATTCCAAATATAACCCATTAAAATGTTTGTTTTGTGACTCAATTCTTTCTTTTATCTCCTCTTTTCGTTGGTCCTTTTTGTCCCTCAAAATAAATTGCAATGGAGTTGAAAAAAATATTTAATATATTTGAAATAAACAATAACAAAACTAATTTTGACTTTGGCTGCAAAGACATTGGTTGGACACTGAAACAGCTCAGACAGAAGAATGGATTAAAAAAAAATCAACTTTTACTGACATAATCAGAGATCCCTCGTTTTTAATAATATTAACATATTCAATAAACTATTAGAATTCTCTGACTATCTCCTGTACTTTCATGGACCACCAGCTCAGTGACACAAAATGTATTGTGATTAAGAGTTTATTTCGGCATTTACCCTGTGTTATAATTCTATTTAATAGAAATTAAATCCAAAATGTTTGCTTTTAATTCTTTCACTACTATTTAAAAAAAAGTGTTATGTAAATGCTTTATTTTCAATGAAGGCAATGAATGTGTTCTGTTTTTGGAATTCATAATACAATAGTGAAAGTAAAAGTAATATTCCATTTAAATGTTTGCATTCTTTTATAATTTAAGTGCTTGATTACACTCACATGAAAAGTAATTGTATGTCATAGTTATATATATTTTTAATATTTGATCTTGTTTGTATGTAAAATTCAATAATATCAATGTATCAACTTGCTTGATGTCATTGAACATTTCATTTTGTTCTTTAATTATTTTATTTTATCATAGTGTTTTTCTTACCTTTGTCTTTATGGCACCTTTTCTGAATCTGATGATACAGAATAATAAAATATTTAAGAGTGAACCATAAATATCGCTTATTTTTGTCACACTTTCTAAATCTTCCGTTACTTGTCGATTCAGTCACTTAGTGTTTTAACAATTAAGTCCTCAACTCGCATGTCCATCATTTCATTTGTGGAGGGATGTCGCTTTCGCATTTGTTGTGAGCTTTGTCGGCCACTATACGAATGCTGTTAATATTTGCACCCAAATATTTGTAAATAGATAATAATAATTAGAATGAAGAACATTGGATTACTTTATTTTACACAAACTCGAGTCATATTTAAACCATAAAATATTATTTGAAAGTCAAATATTAACTCACCAAAAAATATATAAATAAAAGAATATTGATGAATATCGAAAAAGTGGGGGACAATTTTTTAAATATTTTGTCACAACAGTCTCTGTACAAAATGTGGCCTTTATAAGTTATTTCCTGATGTTAATCCGTAGTGTGTTTTTCTTCTTGTGTGTTTTTATTTTTTATTTTTATTTTTATTTTTATTTTTATTTTTATTTTTATTTTTATTTTTATTTTTATTTTTATTTTTATTTTTATTTTTATTTTGTTAATAGTGTTAATTTTCTAATATTGTAAATAATTTGTATATTTTTAAGATCGTTTTATTTTATTTTATTATCTCTTTTATTATTTTTTTTTTTTTTTTTCCTTGCACTTTATTTTCAATTGTGCTGCTGTTGTAAAAGTGTGTTTCCCCTCTGGGGATGAATAAACATTTTCTATTCTATTCTATTCTATTGTTATTTGCCCACACAGAGGGTGAGGGACTTGAAAACGCCACCTTGTGTTCGTGTGCGGTATTGACCGTTGCTATTTTTTTCTTCTTTTTTCTTGACTCTATCTTTCTTCCATCCCTCCAGAACGACTGCTTTCGGGTTCCTCAACGCTCTGTGTAAACTGGCGGCAGTGTTGGGCATAAGTATTTTCACCTCCTTCGTGGGCATCACCAAGGCCGTTCCCATCCTCTTCGCCTCGGGGGCGCTAGCGGCCGGCAGCTTCCTGGCCCTCAAACTCCCGGAAACCCGGGGTCAGGTGCTACAATAACGAGGCGTCCACGTCGGCCAATCAGAGGAGGCGGAGGATTTGTTTGTGCCACACTGTGACTGAACATCTCGAGAGTCTCTCCACATTCTGCCCTTTAACCCCCCAAAAAAAACGGTCGGTGAGAATTTGGCTTCAGTGGTTTTTAGTCAATCTGTTCAAAATGTGATCTTTCATTTTTAGCGGACGTCAAACAAATGTAGATATTATGACAATAATATGTACATACTTGGGAGTCGGAGGTCGGAGGTCGAAGGCTCTTGTTGTGACACGGATAGACATAATGACGACTCAGCATTGTTGCAAAGTTCTCTGTAGTCACCACCATCTTGTCCGACCGCCATCTTTGTCTTCAACACAAAATGGACCAGAATCAAAAATGCAACATTCTCTGCCTTTTCTTTTTTGTAGCATTTTTGACTTCAAAGACTTTCTCGTTAGAAACGAACTGCCATTTTGTGATTAAACAACATTCCAGGTTTATTTTCACACCACAGCTGAGAAAATCCCTTTAGATTTTCGTTTATTTTTTTTTAACTCGGTCATTGCCAAGTGTATCTTTGGATCAAATATCCCGTCGAGATATTTAAGAGTCAAACATTAAGCACAAATATTCAAGTGTGTTTTATTATTTCATACAATCTTTTTTTTGTAAGAAAAACCTTTTATTTTTTATGAACTTTAATTAAGGATGCAAGATAAAACAAAAACGTGTGGCTGTTAAAAACTTTTTCCCAGAATCCACTTCAAATTCAACAACGAAAAAACCCCCAATATTAAAGTATAATGCATGACGTTGATGGAAAAGGCACAAGAAAACCAACTATAATCGACAATTGTGTAAATTGAATATGTATATAAAAATGTGTTTTTTTTATTATTTTTTTTGGCAAAATTGTTTTCAACCATCAATTGATCAAGTCATTTTGCACCAAAAATAAAAGTAATACACTCGGGTTTACTTGAGATTCACTACAGAGAACTCACTGCCAAGGGCTGATTGTCGTATTTACAGCAACGGAATTTATTGACACAGATTTCCTCACATCAGGCACAATCAGTAACAAAATAGTCCAAAACTGCCATGTCGTAGGATAGCAGCCATATGTAGACTCAAGACAAGTTAAATACGCAGACAGCCCATTGCACTAAATGTACACACTTAGGGAGTACATGCACAGTTGGGGGTCCTTAATAAAAAAGACATAAAAGGGGTGAGCTTGTAGCACAAAGACAAATCACCAAAATGACTCAAATTCAAAGAATCCGCCCACTTTTATTTTCAACCTCTCATTTCCAAAATTTGTGTGCCATCCATCGCCAAACTATTCTCTGTTATAGATATGAAAATATGATGTATATAAAAAAAAAGGTGATTATGTAACTAAGATACCCTTGTTATCGCTGAAAATACGCTTTCAAGTCTGTTTGCAGGCTCAGGTCATGTGATCACTTTTTTTTAATTTTTTTTATGTTTTTATTTAAATACATGTAAGCACATTTGGAGAAAAAACGCACACTAATTGTATAGAAATCGACAAGTCGGCGGTTCTGTCACTCAATTCTAAGCGAAGGATGTCAAGGTCGCTGTCGGAAGTTGCAGAAACTGTTAAAAAAAGCGCCTCAGTGACTCGAAGAAGACGATCACCTCGCGTGGTCACATATCTAAAACCTGCGTTACAGGGTCCATTTATATTTGTTTTAGTGTTAACCTTGTCGCCGCGGCGACGGTTAATCGCGAGTGCGACTACTTAAAAAGAAGCAATAAGTGTATTTGTCTCTCGAGTCGGAAAGGAATTTAAAAACACATTATTAGTGACTTTGCTGGCCTAACGAAAATGTTGTTGGCGTCACGGACTAAAACCGCTAACATTCATGTGTACTTTCTTTGAAGAAAAAAAAAACATACAAAAAAAAAACAACCTCTAGGCTTTTGTCAATAAGATTGCATTGCCGATTATTAAATGTAACAATGAATTTATCACATTTGTCATTGTACCGTGCTGTAGAAAGTGTAGTTGATCGTTTGTAAGTATAGAAACTGTGGAATCATAACTCTCTATAAGAAATAATCTACTCGAAGAAAAAAAAAAAAAGTATAAATGGAAGATGCTGTCTGTTGTCTTTGAGTTTGTGTATTTTGTAAATGAGAATGAACTAGAATAAAAACTACATCAATGTTAAATACTGATTATGACTCATAGTTAGCCTAAATGTGAAGACTTTCAATTCTGTTTAAAGGTGTGTGAGATTATATTTTCGTTCTTTCATTGTTCATATTTTCGAGTGGATTTGCACTTTGACGTGCAGCTGTCCCTTCACAGATGATAACAAAGAACCAAGAAGAATAAAATATATGAAAATGAACAAATAATTGTCCTTTTTCCTTTTTTAAAACACAAAAGTATATCATATTAAATGAAGCGTTCGCTGTCAAAAGGAACTACAAGTCCCAGGACCTCGACTACTTCCGGTGTGTCACACTCAAAGTGGTCGGACGCGTAGGTAGCAGTCCTACCCACGACTTTGCTCAAAAGGTGAGTGATTATTTTTCTCACTTAATAAAAAACGTAGAATGTTTTTTAATATAATAGACTCGATTGATTTAAAAAAAAAAAAACTGAATTGCGTATATTTCCTTCTTGCGCGTATAATCTTAAGCATAAACATGTTAGCGCTAGTGAGTTAGCATGATGCTACACCTCTAGATTTGTTGACGAGGTTAATAAATCGAAATATTGACTTCAGATAATAATATCATGAATAAATACAGGTTGGAGTCATTGATATTAATGCTATTACTACTGTCATGTTACTTCTATACAATACGTGACAATGCAATAGCTTCTAAAACAAGAATCAGATATATTAATAACAGTTATTGAGCAAAAAAATAAATAAACAAGGTCACGAAACACGATATTTTGGGTTCAAAGAGGAAAACATTCATTCAGTGAAGATGTTATGTCAATTTAATTGACAATACAATTTTGTTTGTCTGACTTGGCAAACAATATTATTCATGAAGTTCATGTTATCAGTATATATTTCATAAGTATACGAAGGTGTATCTATTTTTATTGTACTAATGGTGTACAAAAAACATATTTCTTCTGACTAAATTGGAATATTTTAAGTTTACTTTCAAGTATACTCATCTTTATACTACCAGGGACTACCGGGGAAGTATACTTTAAGTCTTTTCAAAGTACACTATTCTCTATACTACCAGTGTTTTATGTACTCGTACTAGTATTTTGTAAAATCCACTCCATTTAACAGACTCAAGCAGTCATATGCTCAGAGATCTACGCCATTATATGTCACGTGTGGATTTTTGCGTTTGGAAGTACATCCTTTGATCAGTTATTTCTGGATAACCACAATTATACACTTTCTCAAGTACTTCACTTTACCTAAAGTACATTTCCTATAGTATACTTGAGTATGACTACAAGTATCAGTGTATTATTTTGGTGTAGACTTCAATTTTAGTATACAATTTTAGTATATCGGCAGTACACTTGAATATACTTCTTTAACACTCAAATATACTTCTCATACACTTCAATATACTCTTTTGCTATGGTATGCCACAGTTAATTCAAAAGTATACTCATTTTAGACTTGAATGTTGTTTTTATTTTCTTAGGTATGCCAAAAGTAAACTACAAGTATACTACTTTAAATTTAGTATAAAATAACTATACTCATCGTAGACTTGAATGTTGTTTTTATTTTCTTAGGTATGCAAAAAGTAAACTACAAGTATACTACTTTAATTTAAGTATAAAATAACTATACTCATCGTAGACTTGAATGTTGTTTTTATTTTCTTAGGTATGCAAAAAGTAAACTACAAGTATACTACTTTAATTTAAGTATAAAATAACTATACTCATCGTAGACTCGTATGTTGTTTTTATTTTCTTAGGTATGCCAAAAAAAAAACTACAGGTATACTACTTTAATTTTAGTGTAAAATTACTATACTCATCGAAGACTTGAATGTTGTTTTTATTTTCTTAGGTATGCCAAAAGTAAACTACAAGTATACTACTTTAACTTTAGTGTAAAATAACTATACTCATCATAGACTTGAATGTTGTTTTTATTTTCTTAGGTATGCCATAAGTAAACTACAAGTATACTACTTTAACTTTAGTGTAAAATAACTATACTCATCATAGACTTCAATGCTGTTTTTATATCCCTAATGGAGGCCGAAAAGTAAACTACAAGTTTACTACTTCAATTTTATTATTAAATAAGTAAACTCATGAATATACTTATTTTTGCTATGGAAGTGTATACAGATGAACATTTTCCTGTTGCTTACTCAAGTAAATAAATAAAATATATGGTTTGGTTTCAGCCAAAATATATTGTAGTTCTCAGAAACTGTCATGACGAGGAATACTTTTTCAAAAACAAGAACAAAAGATTCCGTTGCATCTCCTTCACCCAGGCGATGGTACCGTCCCACCTCTTGTGATGCTGACCCGCCTAAACCGTTGTCTCCGATCCTCCTTTACGTCTCTGCCCCTGAACCGAGTCCTGCTCCACAACATGGCTCCCGACCCGACCCGGCCCGTCGAGGCGGCCATCAGAACCAAACTGAGTGACTCCCTCAGGCCCGAGCACCTGGAGGTCCACAACGAGAGCCACATGCACGCCGTCCCGCCCGGATCCGAGTCGCATTTCCGGGTCTTGGTGGTGAGCCCGCTGTTCGACGGCCTGTCCCTGATACAGCGCCACCGTCTGGTCAACGAAGCGTTGAAGGTGGAGCTGAGCACCTGTGTTCACGCTCTCGCTATCCAGGCCAAGACCCCGACCCAGTGGGGCAGCAACCCGACCCTCGGCAAGAGTCCGCCCTGCATGGGGGGATCTAAGGGGGATCATACCGTGGAGGAGAAGCTCAGGTCTGGACGAGAGTGATGCGTCACAACCATAGACTTCCTATTATTTAAGACCTAAAGATGTAGATTATTATCTTCAACATCTGAGATGGTCGTAAATGATGGTTTAGTTTTGAACGCTTGTAAATGTAATTCTGAATTTGTTTTAAATGAATTATGTTTGTGATGAATAAATGTTTGTTTGAAATATGTTGCCATGAAGTTTGATTCTATATGGTGTTCTACAGTTTATTTTTCATATCATCTCATCTTTTTAGTGTAAGTTTGGGTAGAAATGTAAACCAAAGCGTCCATTCCTAGATCCAACGCTAGAGGGCGGTATACGCACGACTAAACGCGCACTAAAGAGTGAACCCATGACGCTAAAGTTAGTAAGTTTAGTCCCTAAAAAAAGCTATTATTTATAAATGTAATGCAGCATGAGACATTCATTATAAAAAATAATTATATTGCTAAAATTAGTACTTGAAAAATTAAGATCTATTTTAAGTGTTTTACATTTCCATTTGAAAATCCAATAAAAGATATTTAAAAATAAATGGTATAAAACTATATGTTCAACAGATACATTATGATGATCACGAATTATATTTTGTTGTACATTTTACATTATCTTGTGTGTCTTACGGCGGCCTGCTGACATGTTCAGGGTGAAAATATCTATACAAATGTTTGATTTCAAAAATATTTGATTATGTTATGTTATATTTTTAAGTTTCCTGTTAAGAGTAAAAAAAATTAAAAAAAATCTGCTAGTAGGGTAAGAAGGTGAAGTTTACTTGCTATTTTTTTTTTTTTTTTTACAAACTTCACTGGTAAATTTTATTTTTTAACCACTGATAGAATTGTATAACTTTTAAAAAAGTACTTGTATCTTAAACCAAGATCCCTTTCCGGACTTTTACTTCTACTTTCAATTTTTGCTGTGGGTCTCCTGCCTCGTGCCCTGAGTAGCTGGGATAGGCTCACACCCGGCAGAGGGAAGACAGTAAATGACTTTACACACAACAAAAAGTCCAAGAAACAATATTTAAAGATGTAATAACTTTCCCAGATGACCATCTAAGTGTCATCAGTACTGACATGAAATCTTCCCAGCAGGAGTCGGTGATGTACAACTTCATGCTAGTTCCCGGTATATGACCTCCTCCTGACAGCATGTGTGCGTGGGTGGGCGTCTATTTTCGTCGGCGACTTGTGTGTGTGTGTCACTGTGAAGGTCTTCTTGTCTTCTCCACCCAGATGACCACCGGAAAATGACTCCTTAAGTCTCCGTGAGTGATAAGACAATAAAAAAACTGGAGGACGGATGAGCAGTGGGAGTCTTGATAAACAATGATCTCCCAACTCTCATCATCGTTAATCCACTCCAGATATTTTTTTTTAAATCTATTACTGCCAAGAGTTCCTTGCGAGAGCAGAAGACCCCGGGAGAAGCAATGTCACTCCATCAGCCATTCAAAGTTGTTGTTGGCCCATAAAAAAAAAAAGAAAAAAGAATAACGGCCTTCAGTGGAATGTGGTGTCACCTCAAGGTAACGCTCTTCTGCTCGGCGTCCTCCTCGCCAGTATTGACAGCCTGTCAGGCCTCACAAAAGGCTCCGGTGAAGAGGGGGAACAACTGGTGTCGCTAGTTTGGAAAAAAAAGAAGAAGGAAAACAGTCACACAAACCACTTTATGACCCTTGCTCACCCATTAGAGCCGGAGCCCGAGGGGTCGGCGAGAAGGGCCCGGGTCCACGGCTTGGGAAAGAAAGCAATAAGCCCGGCTGTGCTGCCTGTGCACGGCCACGGGCTGAGATTTACGTGTCACCGTTCCAGGTGCTGTTATGATAGAAGACGTCAAGTCGTCAAAGGTGATGAGGTGGAGTGCACGGACTTGTCCCGCACTTAAAAAAAAAAAAAAAAAAAGTTGGACGTTACGGCATGTGGGAGAGTAGATAGATCGCTTTGTTCTGGGGGGGGGGGGGCGGTTACAGCACGACCGCCGGGGTCATCCGGGTCCAATGTAGCACGAGTTAAATACTTTAAAAGGTTTTCATTTACGTCACCTCTTTTAGAGGTTTTTATGTTTTTTTTTTGATCACGTACACTGGGGTTTATTGAAAAGTGGCCTATTTTAACATTAATTTATCAAAAAAGATTGTCTTAACTGTTGCAGTGTACTTAGCTTTGCCAGGGTCGATCGTGTTCTTTTCAATTTTATTCGCTCCTATTTAAAATTATTATTGTTCAATTGTCCAGATATGTTGGAGTAGGTAGTACGATTATATTGGCCTTTTTAAAGTATTACACCACCAAATATGAATCCAGATATAAAGCCACGTTTTTATATATATTTTATTGAGTATTGCTTTGATTGTTTAAGCGCTTTGTGACCCTGGTCTGGAAAAGCGCTATATAAATATAAATTACTTACTTACTTAATTACAAAGACTGCATTCAATTTGTAACCTTTCTGTTTTTTTACACCTTGAAACTGCTTCTTATAAACAACAAACTTTGATTTTCGTGGTTTCGTGAAGTATTTAAAGATGGCGTGCATAGGCAGGAGTTTGGCGATACGTATCACGATACAGGGGCGACGATACCATATATCGCAGTACTGTGGTAACGAGGATATACTCATAGTATTGTCGAGTACTTGACTCTGGCGTTATTTACAGACTTCCTGACTCTTCACCAAGTTGTACCTGCTTTCGATAGTTTTGAAACCAAAATGTATCCTCTCGTCCTCAGTCATCACCGTGGTTTTCGGAAGTTAAATTGCAACACAAAAATGAAAAAAGCCTGAATGTTTGCATGTTAAAATTACTTAATAAATTATAATACTTTTATTTTATACACAATTTATTGAAATGATTATTGTTAAACCATAAAACACAAACCCTCCCCTACAAGGTGCTAGGTTATTGAATATTGTTTTGACTGTTTAAGCGCTTTGTGACCCTGGTCTGGAAAAGCGCTTTATAAATATAAATTACTAACTTACTTACTTACAAAGACTGCATTCCATTTGTAACCTTTCTGTTTTTGTTTACACCTTGAAACTGCTTCTTATAAACGACAAACTTCGATTTTTGTGGTTTCGTGAAGTGTTTAAAGATGGCGTGCATAGGCAAGAGTTTGGCGATACGTATCACGATACAGGGGCGACGATACGATATATCGCGGTACTGTAGTAACGAGGATATACTCGTAGTATTTTCAAGTGCTTGACTCTGGTATTATTTACAGATTGCGTGACTCTTTGCGAAGTTGTACCTGCTTTCGATAGTTTTGGAAACCAAAATGTATCCCCTCGTCCTCAGTCATCGCCGTGGTTTTCGGAAGTTAAATTGCAACACAAAAATGAACAAAAGCCGGAATGTTTGCATGTTAAAATTATTTAATAAATTATAATACTTTTATTTTATACACAATTTATTGAAATGATTATTTTTAAACCATAAAACACAAACCCTCCCCTACAAGGTGCTAGGTTATTGAGTATTGTTTTGACTGTTTAAGTGCCATGTGACCCTGGTCTGGAAAAGCGCTATATAAATATAAATGACTTACTTACTTACTTACAAAGACTGCATTCCATTTGTAATTTCTCTGTTTTTGTTTAAACCTTGAAACTGCCTCTTATAAACGACAAACTTCGATTTTCGCTCAGGCTAAGAAGCTTCAGAAGTGTTTAAAGATGGCGTGCATAGGCAAGATTTTTTGCGATACGTATCACGATACCGGGGCGACGATACAATATATCGTAACGAGGATATACCTGTAGTATTGTCAAGTACCTGACTATGGCGTTATTTACAGACTTCCTGACTCTTCGGGAAGTCGTGCCTGCTTTCGATAGTTTTGAAACCAAAATGTATCCTCTCATCCTCAGTCATCGCCGTGGTTTTCGGAAGTTCAATTGCAACACAAAAATGAACAAAAGCCGGAATGTTTGCATAATAATAGTGAATAATAATAATTTTAAATTAAAATACTTTTATTTTATACAAAAGTTATTGAAATTAATGAACCATAAAACATAGGTAAGTCATGTTTATATAACTCTTAAAATATTTAAACCTTAAGGTACTTTTTGCAGCTCTAACCTCGTTTTAATGTCATTTATTTTCTTAAGTCTAGCTTCTCCTGGTCCGCACCACAGCAGTGATTGATCAGCCACTGCTTTCAGGTTCTGGCCCTCAGGTCTCGGAGGGGGGGCAGCGGGTCACTGGGAACCCACCTTGCCAGGGCGTCTCTGTGCGTCACAGCCGGGGGACAGATGGTGCCAGTCCGGGGCTGAGACTCCGGCCAGGACACGATTCCCGCGACAAGCAGCCGCAGATTTACGCCGTCGACTCCGGGGGCCCCCGAGTGGCCGGAGTCGTCGGGCTCCTTCTGCACAGCTGACCCCGGCTGGATGAAGGGGTCATACGCTCCGCTGGGGGGAGGCAGGGGGGGGCGAGAGAGAGGGCCCGGGACGACAAATGGGTGTCTGAGAAAGGATGGTGTGTTCATCCCAGGGGACGGGCTCCGTCCTCGGGCCCCATGGTCAGCTGCAGGGTCTGCGCAGCATGTGTGCAGGAGCGCAGGCTGTTAAACACATTTCACCCCAAAAACCCCCACAAGAACAACAATCTTTTCATTTACTGGCTTCAACAAAATCACAATGTGTTTTTCTTCACCCCTGTAGAAGGCGTTTGTGGGTCACAACGCTTTTACCTGATTACCCTAAAAAAAACAGAACAAAACCCCAACAACTTTTAAGCAACTTTGTTCAGACAAATAGTACGTGGTTTTCAAGTACTTTGAAGAGTACTAGCTGTGAAATGACTTTGCATTTTCCCCATGAGTTTTTTTAAATGTAAATGTATACAATATTTGTCCTTTTTTTTCCAAACCTCTAGCTTTAGCTCTGGAGTGTGTGAAAGTATTTCTTGCTAAACTTTAGTTATTGTTAAATTTAGTTGTGGACCAAATGTGAATAAATCCCGGTCCAGATGTGGCCCACACTCCTTGCGTTTTTAGTATTAATAACAGTATTAGCAGTTAAACAGACTTGTTTTCTCAGGTCATGTATTTTGACTCAAATAAAGTATAAGACCAAAAGTATGAGCATGAGTACTAATTAGTTAAATAATATATTATACAAAGAAATATTGCAAGGTTAATAGTACAACTTTGTTAATGTTCCAAATGTATTGATTTCTATTGAATCTTGATTTAACTTTATTTCTATATATTGCCATTTATATTGTGTGTATTCCTAGATCTGTTCCATTTTTTTCTAGCTTAAATTCAAATGTATTGACTTTTAATTTAATAAAACCAGCTTCTTATTACAAAAAAACAACAACAACACTTCCTGCTCTGGTAATAAGTATCAATACTTGTGTTATCACTATAAAACGTCCAGAATCATTTAGTTATTTAAGTGTTTTTTCCTTCATTACACCTTTTTTCAGTTGAATTTTCAACTTTTTTTAGAGCTCACAAAATGAATATTCAACAACGTTGATACGTTTGAAACTTACAAGCGCCAACCAGCGGTAAGTCGTGACACACATTTGATGCAATCGCGGACGAATGGGTGACTTATTGTTTGTTTTGGATTAGCTGCCTCTTGCCCCAAGTAGCCTGTTCAAAAAAAGTGAATAAGGAAAACGTATTCATGCTTATATACACACAGAAAACATCGTCAATTATCAGAGAGCATTATAAAGATCATAAGAAGTTAGAAAAAAATCTAAAGAAGTTAAAAAAAGATCTCGAGAAGTTAAAAATGACTGAAAAAATTCAGTTTTATTTTTGGCCGCCCCCATAGGTTGCTGTTAGTATTGCGGAAAATCCGACGTTATGATGTAGTCTTGAGAGTTATACCCGTCAATTATCAGATTTAAATGGGAATATATTGGCGTCGGACGATGTTCTCGACAATTTCAAGAACTGAAATGACGTCTGTCCGAGTTTAAAAGTAGCATTTGACTGATTTATGTTCCTCCCTGGTCAGGAATGCTGCTGCAGAGAACCGGTCACTGCGCTTCATAAAGTTCTGCTCGGACACAAAGTCGACAGGTGAGGTGAAAATCCAACAGTACTTTGGTAAAAAATCCATCTGTTTATTCATCTATACACAACATAAGAAATATTTCAATTTCTTAACATAAAGGTAAATAAAGTTTAGAAAAAAAAAGATTATTTTGGTTCATTAAATGCATTTAAAAGTGATTAATTTGTCACTAAAGCAGCCTTAAGAGCCTTTACACTAATTCTTAATCTTTTAAAAGGGCCGCCGCTGCTGCTTCTTCTTCCCCTCGACTCGGTTTCATGTTGTTAAATGGCAGTTAAAACCTAAGGTAATGGTAATAGGCTATTAAGGCCCTTTAATTGGAAAACTCCCCCCTCGCCAACTTTCTCTCACCCCACACCTCCGACTCGTGAAATGAGTGAATAGGTGGCTTGAGCGCGAAGGACAAAAGGCGGAGATAGAGAGGAGACAATAACCTTGTGTGGGAGAATTAGTTACACTCACTAGTCTAAGTATTCAAAGCCCGGGCAGGGAGGAAAAAAAAAGGGGGGTGAGAGGAGGATTAAGATAAAGTCCACACAGGTGGGTTTCTAAGGGGGAGGATGAGGGGGCGGTCACATGACAGGATGTTACCTCTGGTTTGATAAACAGCAGTTCGGGGCCCACAGGAAGAAGGAAGGCAGTGGTTTTATAGGTGGCATTAACCACATCAGGTATTCATTATGGGGGCGATCTCACAGGTGTGCTGGGATCCCCCCCCCCCCCCCCCCCGACCGCCGAGGACGTTTTGATAATAATATTGAAATGTATATTTTGATCCAGAACAAATAGATTCGGCATCAAACAAGGAGCAAAGGTTGAAAGGTCGAAAAAGGTTATTTCTTCTATTTTAATCGCATAAAACTACAGACCCTAGAGGAAGAGGAAGAAAGATGGGCAATAGATTTTGCTAAGTTAAAATTGATCTTGAGAAGTTCAAAAGATCTTTAAGTTAAAAAAAGGTCTTGAGAAGTTAAAAGTTTGAAAAGATTTGTTGAAGTAGTTCAAAGGAACTTGAGTAGTTAAAAATACCTATGGAAGTAAAACAAAGATTTCTCGAAGTTTATAGATAGATATCTCGAGAAGTTTCAAAGATCTTTAAGTTAAAGATATCTTTAAGTTAGGAAGATATTGAAGTTAAAAATGTCCAGAAGTTTAAAAAGATCATGATAGGTTTAGAAACAAGATATTGAGAAGTTAAACAAGATATTGAGAAGTTGAAAAAAGATTTTAAGAAGTTAAAAATGATGTTAGGAAGTTAAAAATGATCTTAAGAAGTTTAAAAAGACCTCGAGAAGTTAAAAAAGATTTTGTAGTTAAAAAAGATTTGAAGTTAAAAATGATTTTGAAGTTAAAAAAAAGATCTTAAGAATTTCAAAATGATCTTAAGAAGTAAAAAAAAGATCTTAAAAATTAAAATAAAGATCTTAAAAAGTTCAAAAAAGATCTTAAGAAGTTCACAAAATACCTTGAGAAGTTAAAAAAAACACTCCATTATCGAACTGTCAACACATTGAACTTAATATTATTATGGTGATAAAAAGCATAAATAAAAACTACTCCAGAGATATTTTTTTAAAGATCTACATTTTTTTTCAAGATTTTGTTAAAGTTTTCTCGACTCCTAAAGATCTATTTAACTTCTAAAAATCTTTTTTTTTTCCCTTCTTCTATGTCCCCTCAGGCGCTGCGTTTAAAACCACTCGTGAAAATATCTTGCCAAAGTTGACATTTTTTTAAAATACTTTTCATGTTTCTAGATGTGTTTTCCAGAGAGATCGAATGCAATAACTAAAACATACAAATACAAAAAAAACAAAAACCATGTAGAAAAGAGTAGAATAAGACTATAATCTTTCATTAAAAAATAAAATTCTCCCATGATTCAAAATGCATACTTTAGTTTAGCAGTATTTCTTACAACTATACTAACCATATCATGTATCAAACAAACCTAAAACAATGTTGAAAGAACACATTGTGTCACTTGGAAGTTGATCAGTGATCGAATACATGCTACTTTTTTCTCATTTGTTTTTTTGCTGGTTCTGATTAAAGGTCAGAAGCCATACAAGTCAATACAAGTGACGGTTCCTTCAAAAACTTTTTTGAATTTTCATAGAACTAAATAACTATTTAGTAGTTTTTGTCAGAATTTCCCTAATTTTTTACTTTCATTTTTTGCAGACTTCCTGCAAAATTCTATTTTGACACTTGATTGACAGCATCAAAAATCGTTTATTGTCACAGAGGGAGAATTTATCATCAATATCTGACAACAAAATCTATCTTGAAATACTATTTTCATCCATATTTTCGATGGAGATTCTTGTTATTTGAATTCTAGACTAAAGTTGTTGACGTTGTTGGTCTCCAGGTTAGAGGACAGTCATGTGACTCATTTAGAAGCGACGGAAACATCTCTATTGTCGCCAACGTGACCTTCTTGGTGTTTGTTACGCCTGCACGTCACATCCATGGGTGTTTATCTTGAGGGGGGTTGTCGAGGCACGAGGCTGGTCCGACTGGTTTTTGTCCAGAGTGCACAGGCCAAGGCCTTCGCCCTGAGCCCTGACACACACACACACTTACACACACTTACACACACACACTCATAGAAACCAGAGGAGCATGCATGTCAAGACAGATGAGTTACAGATAAGCTTCTTCAAAGTTCTTCTTCTTCTTGAGATTGTTCTCGGCTTCAATCACTCTCTTCGATCACTCGCGACTCTTTCAACCTGCAGCGAGTTACTTCTGACCGCCGACGTGCAGGTTGATGCTGCGGGTCAAAGGTCACACTCTTCTCTAGTGGTGTGTGTGTATGATAGTTGATTAACAGATTCAGCTTTGTGTATGAAGATCAGACATTTGATGTATAGCTGTATACAATATAACAATTATAACATATTACATTTTTATTTATATTTTTCCAAAGGTATTTTTATTTTACATGGCTCTCCTGTCCCTGATTTATTTTAATTTTTTTGGTTAGATTTTTCTTCTCTCAATACCTAAAATAAAACAACAACTTACTTTTAATTCATTATTTTATTTTATTTTACTCTTTTATTATATTAATTTTGGGAAATTGAAAAAAAAAAGTTGTTTAGTCAAGATTTTTGGTTTAAACAAATGTTCATACTGTCACAAATATGCTTATGTATCATTTAAAGATGATTTTCAAGAACACAGTTGTGGTCACATGATCTGTTTTAACCCTTTCATTGCTCTGATGATCTCCGGAAGAGAAGTCCTGGTGTTTAAAAATCAATCTTCTGATACATAAAGATTAAACATGTTTGTGTCTGAAGCTACAAAAAACCTATAAAACTACTGAGATACTTTAAATTTTCACTGTATGTACATACAACCGTATGTTGTCAGAGGATGTTCCAGGAATATATATATGTATTTTGTTTATTTATTATCAATGAAAAATAACTTTATTCAATGAAAAATATCTTAAATAAAAAGAAAATCTTTGATCCGATAATATGTTTTCAATAAAAAAGGTTGCTACCAGCTAAGAAAGAAAGTGCTTACTTAACTTAAAACTTAAACTTAAAAATAAATGCTTCAATCCAAAAATTTTATATAAAAAATATATAGTTGCTTCTATCAAAGAAATATTTTATTCATACAAATATATATTTTAAAAAAAAGTATGCAGTAAGTACATTAGTAAGTTAAAAAGTCTTCTTTTCTTACAGCAACTGCTTACATTTATTTTAAATATACTATAGGATTACTTTAATGACACAAATTTGTTAAAAAAAAAAAGGTTTGTCCGTTAAAAAAAAAAAAGAAAAAAAAAAGCATTAAATAAAAGTTGCCTCAATCAAAACAAAAAAATAATAAATAGTAAAAAATGTGATTAATCAAATAAGATAACAAAAAAAAAAGACTGGTGTTTGATTAAATCCCCAAAAGTTTCTTCATTAACCCTTGTGCTATCTCAGGGTCAGTGTGACCCGAAGGCTCGAAAAACAAATGTGTTTGTGTTATCCCCTGTTTTGTCTCTGGGCCAAGGTGACCCGAAGGCCTGGACACTAATGTTTTTGTGGTTCACTTTGACCCAGAGACGAAACAGGGGATACCACAAACACATTTGTTTTTCCAGCCTTCGGGTCACCCTGTCCCAGATATAGATATATAGAGTTAAAAACCTTTTTTTGGTTTTTCTAACGAAAAACAACTTTACCGTCATGAACTTAAACTCATTTCAAGACACACTGTCGATCCATGTAAAAAAAAACGTCTCACATACATGTCTTTAGCGTGTCAAGAAGGATTTAACTCACTTAACCCTCCTGATGCCACCTGATCGTGTTTCCACCTCCTCTCCGCCTGGAGCTGAAACCACAGAGCGGCGTCACGTCCGTGCTCCTCCCGCAGGGAATCACCGAGCGGCCATGTTTACGAACACGAGGTTGTAAGTTATTCAAACACCAGAGATCGGAATCGTTTTCGCCCGGATTTGATTGACAGCACGTGTTCGGGATGGTCACGCACCGACACGGCAGCTCTTCTCGTAAAAATACTCTCTCAGACATGTTTATTATCGTAAGGGGTTCAGATGTATCGAGGAGTTTTACAATAGTCTGGAATATCATAAAACAAATGATGAGCGCCGTGTTATCGTTGTAAGAAAACTCTCAGGCTCACTCATGGCTGGAATTATTATACCTGTTCCTGTGACCAGGGATTCATTAGAGATATTTAGCTTTTTATGTCATGAAGTCTGACTTTTTTCCATTTAAGGATGCGATAATATTACTTTTTATTCTGTTTTTTTAAATTATTTTTAAATTTTTTATGTATATATCATGCCGTAGTTCTTTTTTTTCATTTCTAGGTACATTTTCTTTTCACGTCCACACATTTATTGAGTTATTTTTAGACATTTAATACTATTTTTGTGGTGCCTTTTATCACCAAAATAATCCTCCTTTTTTATATAAACTAATAGCATTGTTAGTGATGTCAATAGATTAGAAGAAATTAGGGATAAATTAACCATAATCTCTTAATTGATTTTATAACGTAGCTGAGAAAATGCTCGATTTGAGTTTTTTTTTTTAATTCATGATTGTAGCAGATGAACAGATTGATGTATAAGAAAAAAGTTACTTTATAAATTAATTTATTGTTTTTAACAGACTTGAGTCATTTATATTTTCTGTGTTTTAGAATCAAACTGCAATCTTTAGTTTCCACCAGCAGGGGTGATAAAATTAAGTAAACATCATTCAAATTTGCATTTCTTTTTTCAACTTTTTATATATAACATATTTTCTGTCATCACTAATGTGTTCTGTTGTTAATATATATAATATTTGAATATATATCTGTACAAAATTATATTTTTGCAAAAATATCAATACCCCGATATATAGCAAAACAACTTTTACAATACTTTGTCGAGATTTCTATTCATATTTGAGTATTATCATAGTTTTTTATGGTTTAAATTCCAATGAAGTGTGTGTAAAATAAAACAATTCCATGTTCTTATCTACATTCAAATATTCAAGTCAGCGTTTGTTCATTTTTGTGTTGCAACTAAACTTCCGTCTGCTAGATGGCAGCAGTAATTTTGTCTTTAGCAGCTAAAGGAACGATAAAATCCCAGTGATGACTGAGGACGAGAGGATACAGTCGACTCCAGCAGCTGTTAAAGCTGATGTTTGGACATAATTTGGTTTCAAAACAAACGAAAGCAGTTACGACTTCGTCAAGAGTCACTAAATTCTGCAACACCAGAGTCAAGTACTCGCCAATACTACAAATATGTCTTTGTTACTACAGTATCACAATATACCATAATGTTGCACCAATACACAGTCATATTTCTAAATATAAAAACAAGAAGCGCGGTCGTCTTGCTATTAAAAGCGTCTCCCGTTCTCCCATGAATCACGTTTTTTTTTCCTCGAGTCGTCCATGAACCCATAAGAGATATTGTCCAGGCTGCCGCTGGAGGGGTCAGCGGGGTCGGCCATATGCAGGCCAGTAAACGCTAGGGTATAATCTGCGTCTCTTCCAGATGTACCAGCCAGAGTCAAAAGATCTGCGGCGGCTGCACTCGGACTTCCACGGACCACAGATCCATTGTTCCTTCTGTCAGCGGCGCCGTGATATATTCCATCTTACGCTGGCGGACAAAACGCATCCCGGCCATTATACGAGCGCCGGCGCTGGTGACTGTGGACACCAGGCGGCTTGACCCGAAGGGTCCTGCACTTCTTTGTTTGATCTGACCTCTGTTGCTTTTACCCCCCTCTGAACCTAAATCCTCCATCCTCCCAACCCCCCCCCGCCCCCCTTCACTCGGTCTCCCACACACTCTTCACACACACAAATAAAGAACCGGGCCCCCTCCAGTTTGTTTTATGAGCACTTTGAAACCCGGGCCCTTAAGGAGGGGAATGGAGAGAAAAATAATAGCGAGAGGCTTTAATTAGGAACGTTATTAGGCCTGAAATGAAACAAGAGGGTCAGAGGGAAGCGGCGGGTCAACCCGGGAGTGTATGAGGGATAGTGTGAGGACTTTTGTCGTCGCTGGGGGTCAATATCGTGATGAAAGAACACACTTGATATGACTCGACAGCTTTGTGTGCTTAAGTGTCGACCAGAGTGTGATTGTAGCAACAGCCATTCAACGCCAGAACCACATATAGGGAGTCGTGTGTGTGGGAACAAGCGTACATGCTTTTATACTAATCTGCCGTTACATTATGACCACCTACCTTCAGTGTGAGGGGCTCCATAAAGGAAAGTAGTGACCAAAATTGGCCAAATAAAGCTCTTATAACAAGGGGCCAATATGTTCTAGTAGTATTGTGATGTTGTGATTTCATTCTTGGAGACTTAATCTATCTTTTTATATTATCTGTTTTTCATACACGAGGCACACCCGACTATAAGCATCAAGCACAGTAAGCTCGGAGTATTAATGCTGACTATGGCTCCTCATGGAGTAATACTAAGTGACATAGCGAAAAAATATTACAGGGCATGGCAGAGTAATACTACATTGGTGGTATCGTGGTAATTCTACGTATTGTAGTGCAGTAATACTAAGGCGCATGGTGGCGTAATACTACGGTGCATCGCAAAGTAATATGTCGTGTTGCGGTGTAATACTAGGTCGCATTGCGGAGTAATCCTACGCCGTATCTCGGAGTAATACATCATTGTGTTGCGGAGTAATACTAATTTGAATTGCGGGTAATACTACAGCGCATGGTGGATTAATACTATGTTGCATCTCGGAGTAATACTATGTAGTGGAGTAATACTAAGGTGCTTGATGGAGTAATACTACGTTGCATCTCGAAGTGATATATCGTGTCGCGGAGTATTACTATGACAGATCATGGAGTAATAATACATCACATTGTGGAGTAATACTTAGTCGCATCGCGGAGTGATACTACCTATCACTGCAGGGTAATGCTACGTCGCATCGCGGATTATTGCTATGTGGCGGAGTAATACAACGTTGTACAGCGAAGTAATACTCAATACACAGTAGGCTTTGTAGTATTAATGCTGACTACAGTTCCTTGCGTAGTAATACTAAGTCGCATTGCGGAGTAATACAGCGATGCCTCTCATAGTTATTACGTATGTTTGATGAGAAATTCTATCGTGCAGAAAAATACTAATTTGTATAGCGGTTAATACAACAGCGCATGGCAGAGTAATACTATGTTACATCGGGTAGTTATACTACATTGCGTTGCAGAGAAATACTACGTAACATCACGGAGTAATACTAAGTCGCGGCGCAGAGAAATACTACATCAAGCAGAATAATATTACGTAGACTTGATGAGTAATTCCATGGCGTATAGCAGAGTAATACTAAGAAGCCTCACAGAGTTTATCCGACACACCACGCGAGTAATACTGCAAAGCTTCGCAGAGTAATTCCATTGAGCCTCGTGGAGTTATTCCGCCACGCCTCTTGGAATAATTTCACGGCAAAATGTGTTGCTTTTACGGTCTATTTATAACCATCAAGTATCCGTTCCTACATACAAGTATGTGTTAATGCAACCAAAAACTATTTGTAAAAAAAAAAAAAGCATTTAAAAGTTTCTATTCATGTTGATGAACCTGCTCAACATGAAACGCGAGTCTCTTACATCATTCTTCAGTGAATAACTTGAGGTCGTAGGATTCTGATTTTAAAGTTGTCTTTTTTTTCCTTTGAATCTCAACTTATCTCTTTTTTTCTTTTCCTCCCTGACCGAACACATTCAAGTTTTACTCATATTGACATCAAAAACCATTGTCCCTTATCTTATCTTATCTTAAACACCAGCATATGTACAGGTCACTACATCAACATGAGTACTACGGACTAAACCCAACAGTTTATTTCATAATACACCAGTTAGGAAGCGATCTTCCACTCATTAGATACCTTCTCCACCTCCTCGTCTCTTCCTGTCGTACTAAGTGGCAGCTCCCTCCTGCTCTCACACTGTTTACTAAACACACCAACAACCTCCTTCTGCGTCCTGCCTCACCCATACCCCCTCACCCCCTCACCCCTCTCCCCCTCACCCCTATCCTGCACATCTTTGTTTGTGCCCATCTGTGGAGAAAACTTTCCCAAGCACCGATGCAGCTCTATGGTGAGGCAGGAGAAGTGAAGTGGTGCTTGCTGGACAGAAACGGGGAGACTCTCGAATTCCTCACACACACACACACACTCACACACACACACACACACACACACACACACACACACACACACACACACACACACACACACACACACACACACACACACACACACACACACACACACACACACACACACACACACACACACACACACACACACACACACACACACACACACACACACACACACACACACACACACACACTCCTCAAGGGGCGCATCAGTGGAAGGAGTGTGAGAAAAAAGAGAAGGGGGTTCCCAGAGTTTGACACATTTTTTGGGGAAATATTGAAAAATGATTTTCACCCATGAACCTCTTTGATTGATTCCATCCTCCCTATCCTTGAATCTTTTAATCTTAGTTTAACTGTTGATGAAATTATACTACAAGGTACTTATTCACATGAGTATATTGGCATGTAATTTATGATAATAAGGCACTTATTCACAAGGGTATATTAGCCTGTTATTAATGATAATAAAGTAATTATTCACATGAGTATAATAGCCTGTTATTGATGATAATAAAGCACTTATTCACATGACTATATTAGCTTGTTATTAATGATAATAAAGTACTTATTCACATGACTATATTAGCTTGTTATTAATGATAATAAAGCACTTATTCACATGACTATATTAGCTTGTTATTAATGATAATAAAGTACTTATTCACATAAGTATATTAGCCTGTTATTAATGATAATGAAGCACTTATTTATATGTATATATTATTCTGTTATTAATGATAATAAAGTACTTATTCACATGAGTATATTAGCCTGTTATTATTGATAATAAAGTACTTATTCACGTGCGTATATTAGCCTGTTATTATTGATAATAAAGTACTTATTCACATGAGTATATTAGCCTGTTATTATTGATAATAAAGTACTTATTCACTTGCGTATATTAACCTGTTATTATTGATAATAAAGTACTTATTCACATGTGTATATTAGACTGTTAATAATGATAATAAAGGACTTATTCACGTGCGTATATTAGCCTGTTATTAATGATAATAAAGTACTTATTCACGTGCGTATATTAGCCTGTTATTATTGATAATAAAGTACTTATTCACATGTGTATATTAGCCTGTTATTAATGACAATACAGTACTTATTCACATGTGTATATTAGCCGGTTATTAATAATAATAAAGTACTTATTCTCATGATTATATTAACCTGTTATTAATAATAATAAAGCACTTATTAACATGATTTTATTAACCTTTTATTAATGCTAATAAAGTACTTATTCACATGATTTTATTAACCTGTTATTAATAATAGTACAGTTCTTATTCACATGTGTATATTAGCTTGTTATTAATGATAATAAAGCCCTTATTCAAATTATTATATTAACCTATTATTAACGATAACAAAGCACTTATTCACATGTGTATATTAGCCTGTTATTAATTATAGTAAAGCACATATTCACATGACTATATTAGCCTATTATTTATAATAATAAAATCATTATTCACGTGATTTTATTAACCTGTTATTAATGGTAATAAAGAAATTATTCAAATGATTGTATTAGCCTGTTATTAAAGAAAATAAAGCACTTAAAGCACTTGGAAAGAGGGAAATAACTGTTAAATAAAATGATGACATATTATTTTTATTATTATTAGTATTATTGTATTTCAAGCCCTTTTTGGAATTCCCATTAATACAGTGTAATAATCTTGTTGAGATTCAGTCTTGTGCTGACTATCGTCTGTCAACAAGTCCATTTGTACTGCAGTAGCAGAGAATAATAAACAGAACAGATGATGCATTCGTGTACAGCTGGAAATTCTCTCCATTACCGCTGCAGTCAATGTGGTCGCCGGCTGCAGATGCGAAAACACGTCTGAGATCTCATGGGATTTGGACGGAAAAAAACAAACAAACAAAAGGATTGAGCGGCGGATTTTCTCCAAATTCTTTGAGCGGTCAAAAACAATATTCGGCACAAAGGGATTATGTGTTTTTTTTTGTTTATCTCTCAACTTCGGCGTGGGTCACAGTCGGAGGGCAGGATGGGTGGGTTGGTGTGGGGGGGGCAGATGTAGAAGACAGATGTGTGTGTCGCTGGAGAAAGTGTGTGTGCTCCGGGGTGACACGAAGGTATTATAAGTGGCTTGCTCCGGGATGACCAAGTAGGTCAAGAGAATCACAGCGGTGGCGATGGGGCTCACAAAGCCGTGAGGGGAAGGTCAAGCGTGAAATCCACCCCCCACAACCCTCTACGATGCCATGGTGACCCCCCAGGGAGAATCTCTGGACAAGTATCGAGGTATTTTTATTTGTCTGAGGGGAAATGATGGGAGTGTAAACGAGTCATATATTTGTGAATGTATTTTCCTCGTGGGTGAATCGGGCGCCATCATCTAGCAAACACACCCGGCAACAGAGCGGAGCCGCTCGTGTCCTCCGGCCTTAAAACCACCTCGGACGACTTCCTGGTCATACTCTCGGTTTCTTGCCCAAGTAAATATCAACTTGGAACCGGGTCAAAGGTCCTCGAGCCCTCTGTCTTCCTGTTCCTCTTCTGTGCTCCATTTCCCACTCTCTCTTCTTTCAACAACACACATTTTGTAATACCATTGATAGGAATGCTAAGCACTGAGGAAGCACATACCTCTGCCAAGGAGCTTATTCATTTTACTTTAGTTAAAAAACATCATACAATCAAACGGATAAAACAACTTCCATGATTCAAGTATTACATGATGACTCCATGATAAATATATATTTTTTGTGTTCCTGAGTAGGACTCGAACTCACACTTGTAATATTGTTTATAAATAGTATTTATAAACGTTACTTAAAGGTCAACTAATGTTAAAAACCAACTCTCCTGACTCACTCTCATGTTTCAAATATTGAAGTCTTCCTCTCCATTATGCAGTAATTCCCTCATCATGACCATGTTTTGAACGTATTACTTCATAAAGTTCTCCCCCGTCTGAAATCTCAGCGAACGAGAGGTTACGAGAGTCCATTATGACGTAGTAATGGCTCCACTCCTCCTCCAGCCAGCTGTAATCACACCCTTCTTTGTTTATACAACGAGTCCCTTTGGAGGTGGAGACTTCCAGGTCTGATGGCCCGCTATGATGGCAGCCATACGTGTATGACAAATCCTTCAAAAGGTTCGTAAATCCAGATGAAACAACAGAAAACTACCAAAAAGTGTTAACGTCCCTGATGAGCTCAGATTGAAAACATATATCTATTTATATCAATATTGAAGGGAAATACACAGACGACTAATACATGTATTTAACCATGGAATTCTTTTTTTTGGGGCCAAAGTGAGAGCTCCACGACGTGCGTGAAAATTGCATCTGTTATCCACCTTGAATACCACTTGATCCCTCCAGTCCGATCACTCCTCCTGTCACAGCCTGTCGCCTTCACCAGACACTGGCTTTCTTTAGTGCCCAGCAGCCACGTCACACCTACTGTCACTCAAGCGGCTTCAGTGCAACATTAACTTAAAAAAAGATATCCTTATTTATATATATATATATATATAATATAAAAAATATTAAACAAAAATAAGCTTTCTAAATATGGAAATAAAAGCGATAATTTGACTTTTTATTTCTGCGTCTTATTAATAAAAAAGTTGTAGTAAATATTACTTATTATTTACACAAAATAACAATCAACACTTTCTATGGAAGTTTATACTGTAAGTGTAATGAAGAATGAAGAATTGATTTATTGAGTTATTTTCCATATAAACTTAACTTTTTGTTTAATTGTTTATATATATTATGTATTTATATATTCGTAAATAAGGAGATTTAAGAATACATTGTTCGATTTAAGAGTAAAATTGTTAATTATAATGTTGTGTAAATGTATGTTTTTAAATAATTTAAGAAGAAAATTGTAAAATTTTTCCAATTATTATATTATATAATAATTATATATATATTATATAGTTTTATAGTCTAATACAGATAATTCCAAAATACATTTTTCATTCATAGCTATTTAAATTCAATATAAATATTTTGGAATACTAGAGCCACAGTTGCCATTTGACACGTCACGGCTTCAGTCGTCATGTGATCGTCTGAGTGTCACATGATTGGCTGACCGTTCAATAAGGTAAGGTAAAACTTTATTGATCCCTCAGTCGAGTCTTTGTCTGGTGGCACTATTATACTAACATATTTATATTGAATTTAAATGGCATTTCATTAAAACAAATCAAAATGAGCAAATTCATTGAATTATTGGATTTAAAATATCAAAGTCGAATTTTTTATTTTGTTCAATTATAATAACTTCAATTCAAATAAATAATTAAATTTCTGAAAGAAAACCATTTCAATAAAGAAGGTTCCAACATTTGACATGTTCAATTAAACTATTCAATATTCTTAAAGGCACTGATATATTTCCATGAGTCTCTAGAACGATTATAAACCACGGGAAGTAAAAATGTGTTCTGACCATCGGCGACCTCTCTCTCCGCAGGGGGTCCATCTATATAGTCGTAGCCCCTGACCAGACCCACACATGCTCGCCCGCAACCATAATCCTCGCCTTTTAATTGACGGCAGCTGCCCGGACTTTAACAACCCGTCGGCCTCGACAATTTTTATATCAAGTTGACATTTACAAGCCGGGCGCGCTGTGGGTCCGTCTATTGTGTCTCCGCTGATCCGGGATCTCAGGATCTGGCTATTACTCAACAAAGGAAACAATTACTCAGGTTTAAACCGGGATCAAGTCAAAAAGTCATGGGACCGGGATGAAAGGAGGAAGCGGACTTACGGAATGGAAAAAAATAAGAAAAAGTTAGTTTCACAAAGGCAGCTGATCGAGTGTGACCAGCTTTCTCCTTCAGTCATCAATTAACACAGAATCACATGCCGTGACTCTGAAGAGCTTCATTGCAATTTTTTAAGGACTGTTTTCTTTTTGTGTTGTCTTTACTTTAGCTGCAAAGTTTAAACTACAGTTAAAAGTATTGCAAACATTGTGGCCCTTTGACTGGGTTCAAGTGGGCGTCATGAGGTCAAAGATCATGTTGATTTTATTTTTCATTTATTCCTATTATTCATTACTATTTATTCATCTCTAAATATGACTCTAGAGGTTTTTTTTTCATTTTGTGAGTATTTATTGCCCCTTAAATATCTGCAAAAAGGGCTTTTATATTCTTTTTTTTTTTAAGTTATATAAAATCCAATAAAATTATGTATTTTTTTGCATGTTTTAGATCACATTTATCACCTGATTTTATATTTTTCATTCCTTTATTTTTGCTTGATGACCCCTTACAACAACCACTTCAAATAAAATGTGGCCCTTAGAAAAAAAGGAGCTTTAAATCAGTTTAATAATTTAATAATATTTAACAATGTCCTTATCGTTACCATAAAAAATGACAATAAAAGATTGACAAAAGCTAGACAGATATACAGAAAAGTATATGGTGGTCTCGCACGTTTTTATTTATTTATTTTTTAAACAAGGTACTACATATTCATCGTAAAGCTATGATTGGTTGGCTGGGCGGCAAAGCCTTATGGTAGCGGTTCAGGTTTGTCAGAGTTGTTGAGAGGAGTGACATCTCTATATAAAATGTTGGTTAGGAAGTTGATTTAAATGTTGTTGATTTTAAACAAGTGAAAAAAAAACAACTTTCGTTTAATTATTATGGGATGTTAAGGAATGTAACCCCTGCGATTATCAAGGGACCTCCATACCTAGCTGTGTGGCGTAAAATCTTTTCACGATGCCGCCCTGACAAAGCTACTGACAGAAATACGGCGCAGGAAAAAATGGATGGAATTACAGTTAATAATTTTTTTAAAAATCACTTATTTAAAGATAAAAAATAGTCTTTAAGTGCGTTAAATGACCACCTGTCAGTCAAGTATTTGTCTGGGTTGTCTGAACTCGTCTAAATGATTTTATTGCTTCTCTTTAAAAAAAAGTTGAAGCGAATCCTTGTCCAGGAACATTCAGAAATTAATAATTCAGATTATTTTAAGCATTTAAATCGTAATTAATTAATTTAAAAGCGATGGTAACGACTATATTAAGAAGTGATGGCCGTCATCCGATTGTTGACGAAAACACGACGCCCCCCCCCCCCAAAAACTGTCCGCCACGGGAGTGAAAGTGTTTACCTGCGTGTCAGTAAGTGGGGGGCGGGATTGTTGGTGGAACAGGTCAGCGGGCAGAAAAGGCGGTGGGCCGGTCTGGGGGATGCGGCTCCTCCCGGGGGTCAGGGCGAAAGAGGATGAAACCTGTCATTAGAGGGATGAGGGGAAGAAAGCTCCCAGCGGGGGAGGGCATTGTCCCGGGGGCGGGCGGGTGGGACGGCTCTTTAGTGCCTCAAATAACACGGCCCCCGGCAGCCATTGTTGTGCGAGTGAAAGGGCCCAATGGGTGGGTCACGGGGGTGAGGGGGCAATTCTGAACAGTGGTCAGTGGGAGAAAGGAGTCCGGCAAAAGAAGAGTGGGGGGGGAGAGGGGAGACTTTTTATACAGTTGTTTTCCTCTCCTTTGTTGACGGCTCATCCAGAACCGACTGTTCTGCAACTTCAGCAAAAGAGTGGGAAGAGTCACCACCCCGAAAAAGAGTCACCACCCCGAAAAAGAGTCACCACCCCGAAAAAGAGAAAAAAAATTAAATAATAAATGTGTCGACAGGTTGTGACTTACTTTCCCTGTTTGTGTGTGTGTGTGTGTGTGTGTGTGTGTGTGTGTGTGTGTGGAGGCTCAAAGGTTGACATGTACACCAGGAGGAGTCGAGACCTTTCACTGGTCCAAGTGTTTTTAAAGGGGTTCAGGTCACGCAGATAAAGGAGGGAACCCAAAAGAAAAGATTAAACACCAAAGCTTCCCGGCTTCAGTGGAGGTCGGCGGAGAGTTTGACGCGTTGTCAGTTCTGAATGCGTTCGGTTGACAGCATTTGTAGCCTCAATTATACCTCGATGTTGAGTCGAATAAAGTTGTTTTTTTTCCCTCTCTCTCTCTTCTGGTGCCTCTTTTCGCTCGGCCACTAATGATGTATATTTTACTTTAACGTCCGGCAAAGCTGTTCCCACAGCCAGAGCAGCTAATAAACTGATAAACCGAACCAATTACTGACTCCATTAGAGGCCTGTCGTACGATCCCGGAGCACTGATGACTTTAGAGGGCCAATAAAGCTGCTAGGTTGTGACCTTAACGTTAAGGGACCTTAAGAGAACGAGAGGGGACAGACAGGGGTCAACAACATCTCACCCTGTCACACCCCGGTGTGAACGTGTGTGGGTACATCTCTGCTGGGATGCCGCTATTTAGATGTCACTCCGGAATGATTCTATTCACTCGGGTCTGAGGTCAAAATGTTTGTTTATTGCACACAAAAAAGCAGTTTTTGAAGTAGATGCTAGATAGAGATGCAGTAATTGATGAGAATATTTAATATTTTTTCTTAATACATCTTAATTCTACGTGATTTAATTGTCGAAAAACTTTTGATAATATTGTATTTCATGTTATATAGAACACTAATAATATTTCTGAAGTGTATCTAATATTAAATTAGTAAAAGTTGAACTATTAATACTACTAGTCAAAAGTAATATTGAATGCAATATCTATGTGGTAAATTTGGTAGTTGTTGATTAAGTACTAGAAAAAATATTTAGAGTTTTCAAGGTAGAAGTAGTTTGAAATAAAATAATTTCAGTCGTGGCCAAAATAGAACTTAGCATTAATATAACTTGACTAAGGTCAATTAGCATATATTAACTTAAAGCAAATGCATTTTATTCCATTAATATATTTTTGTTGATGTACATTTATTAGCATGGTTTAATCTTGTAAGCGTAAAGGATTTATTTAAAAGTTCTGAGCTCTAGAATGTTTCCTACAAGACAAATGTTGAAGAATATGTTGTGAAGGACTTTAGGAGGGAAAGCAGCCAAGCAAAGTTTCAGTGAGTGTCTATTTTTCAAGTAAAGTATGGTAAGAATGTAATATTAGCAAATTTAGTATCGGTCACTTTTTATATCTTGAAGTACATCAAATTGTATCATTAATCTCATTGAACTAGTAATACTACCAGTCACAAGTTATAGCAATTTGGTACATCTGTTGATGCAAGTGGTGGCAGCGATATTCAAGTAGTAGAGTATTTAAGGTAGAAGTAGCTCTAGTCTTACTTATGGTTGTTGTAGTGGTAGTAGTCACTATAAAAGCGGTAGGAGGAGTACTATTTGCTGGTGGTAGTTATATCTCTGATAATAATAGTAAAAGGGAGCGGTTGGAATACTTTGAGTGGTGAAAGTAGTTCTAAAACCTTTAAAATTGAAAGTAGTTGCCAAAATACGACTTTGAAATACATACTATTTTGTATTACTTGTTATAGTACTTAGAAAAGTAGTCTAAAAAGAAGTAGTGGCAGCAGTGGTACTAAGAGTAGCACAGGTAATTTAAACACTTGTAGAGTTTAAAACAAGTACTAAATATCAAGTTGTGTGAGTCATTAAGCTACTTCAGTATTGACTAGTTTGAAAGTACGGGGCAAAAAAATAAAATATAAAAACTTTTGATAGGCTTTTAATATTATTTTTCACGTTATTACTATTGGTATTTAAAGTACAAGTAGTGGAACTTGGGGTTGTTGTCGTGGTAGTAGTGACTACAGTGGCGGTTAAACGAAGTAGCATTTGAGTGGTGAAAGTATTAATAAAACATTAAAATGGGAAAGAAAATAATTTAAGTAGTTGCCGAAATACATCCTTTTTTGAATAACTTGTTAAGTACTAACTAAAGTAGTTTAAAAAAGTAGTAGCAGCAGTGGTACTTAGATTAGCACAGGTCGTTAAATCACTTGTAGAGTTAAAAATAAGTCAGTAAATATCAGAGGTGGTACGAGTCACTGAAGTATCCAAGCGTGAGAGGTAGTACTTCATCAGGGTGAAACTCTGGTCGTGTACGACGGTGTCAATATTTGCCGAGCGGTCGCAGGCGTGAGCTCCGAGGCGGAAGCACATTAGCTGAGGTGAGGAAGCAGCAGGACTCGTTTAAGAAGTCCAACACTGTTACAACTTTCATTAGAAGTGAAAATGGAGGGAAGGAGGAGGTGGAGGAGGAGAAGGAGGAGGAGGAGAGGCAGGACTAATCACTTTCCCTGCTGACTTCACAGGAGGGAGGGAGGCAAAGATCACAGCTCCGGCAGCACATTGCAGCCGTCCTCCTCCTCCTTCTCCTCCTCCTCCTCCTTCTCCTCCCTCCTTCTCCTCCTCCCGCTCTTTTGATAGAAGGCCCCCGGGTGCTGCTCCTTCTCCGTCGTCCCACTGGGCCATTGAAGGAGTGATGGATGGCTTCATAAGGAGACATGATCCATCTCTCCTTCACCGAATCACTTAATCTTTAATTGACACGTCTCCGTGGCGCTGCCTTCCTTTCATGTCCGCCACGAAAAAACCCGCGACATCATCTTCACCGTCCGTCCGTTCGTTCGTTCGTTCGTCTCTCTTTTTTTTTCCCTCCTCTATGAAGGAATGTTTCGTTCCAGATCCCTCCGTCTCTCTCTGGCCCCCGAGGCTGGGGACAGATGTGAAGGCCTTCTTTTCCCAGCATTCCCCGGGGAGAGCGAGGGACAGGTCTTAACACCCTCTTGCAGAATGGAAGGGGGGGTCAGTTTGTTGTCTGAGAGGTCACGTATGGGGAGTCAAGTGATGCATAAGTAATGCTTTGTTTGGACGGATCTGTGGCCAAGAATGTACTGGATTTGTCTGTAATTGGGTTATTTCATTTGAAAATGGCTTAGGAAGGACCCGATTCGGGGAGGTGACTGAAGGTCATTAGGAACGGGAACAGAAGTTGGATTTTGAAAAACCGATTTGGGGAGTTTGAGAAGCCTTTTGATGTTTTTTTTTCTGTTTGACAAATATTACAACATCCAGTTAAACAAGTTCAACTTTGATCTTTCTCCCGTCGGTGTGTGAGACCGGACGCAAATCAACGAAACTTTCTCAAACTAATTCAAAAATACTGTTGTTAATATCTAGTAGGTTATTATATTGTTGATTCATCTATTTTGCACTTGCTTTAAAATACAAGAATCAACATGAAAACTACAAAATCTCAAACTCAAGGATTGGGGGCCACATTTCGTTGTGGCCTCAAATCAAAGGAAATAAATGTTTAAAATCATAGAATATCTTTACAGTCAAATAATAACAGTAACTGTTGACATTGTTTCTGTGCAATGAGATTCTGTTTTGCGTCTCTACTCAACTGACACTAAATGATACAATACAAAATACCATATATGAAATTTTGAATAAAAACAAAGTAAATAAATATAATTAATTAATTAATTTAACCATACCAGTTTTTATGATAAGGGCCAGATATTTTCCAAGTCAACAATTTTACAAAGACTTCCAATAAGAGTCAAAGGAGAGAAATTTGATGGTAAACAAACAAACAAACAAACAAACTCAAAGATAATTGTGTTTGAAAACTACTATGATCTTGATTCAGGAGTTGCCTTTGAAATATTATTTTTAATAAATAATTAAAATCAATAGTAGTAAAAACCAATTTGAACAAGTAGCCTTGTAGCATTTGCTTAAATACAATCTTTCTCTCTTCTTCTGTCATTTAATATTTTGCCAGGGGCCACATCATATACTGTGACTGTTGTAAAGGGGCCGTCAGGCCATTAAAAGGAAGAAACAAAAACCATAAAGAAAAAACGTTTTCGATATAACATTACATGTTATAAGGTAAGGTAAGGTAAGGTAAAACTTTATTGATCGATTGATTGATTGAAAATGTTTTTTTCCAATAGCCACAGCAAATACAGCAATTTTTCATCCAAAATAAATCAAAATAAAATAAGAACAAGAACAAAGATGATACAATCTAAGATTAAAGATAAAGATAAAGAACATAGATCAAAGAAAAATAACAAAGTCAAAGGATACAAAGCCTAACAAAGCTAACAAAGTTAACAAAGCTAACAAAGCTAAATAAACTAAAGTTTGTCTGTTTTTAATATACTTACAAAAAACGGCAAATAAAAATGAGGGGAAAAAAGACCTTAAACAAAAAAATATATATATATTTACGTTTTACATGATGGAATTTATATCGAAAATTCGAAATAATAACTGCCTTGTTAAACGTTCATGCTTTTTTAAGGGCCGCTTAAATACAGTCATTGTGGCCCCCGTGCTGCACTTTCCCAGGTCTGTTCTACAGTTTGCAAGAGTTTAAACAAAACAACAAAAATAACTTTTAATGAACTCGAGAAAAACATTTTGTACAAGGTCAGGAATTTAACTTAACTCGTATAGTGTGTTAAGAATGTTGCTCTGAGTAAACTGTCAATCTCATGCTGACGATACGTTCCGGAGCGAAGCGACGAGACGAGGACAACACGGCGTTCACGGTGATGGTGATAACTAGTCTCGCTCACTGTCGGCTTGCATCTTAAACAAACCGCGGCGCAGCTTTCCTTTATTAACTCAGCAAGAAGCGTGCTGGTCGATCTGCTCTGGGCTGTCAGGGCGACGGCATGCTGTGGCGACGCTGTGAGAAGCCATTCAGGCATCGGCGCTATCCTCAGCTCAGGCGTGAAAATTGACTACATTTAATCAGCCCTGGTGGAGGGTTTTAGGACGTGGATCAAGAGAGTTTTGTCTGAATGGATTGGATACAGTTGAAGGAGGGGTAGGTGGTGGTGGTGGTGGTGGTGGTGGGTGTGGGGGGGGGGGGGGCGACACACGGGGGTTAGCAGCATATCATTCACTTATAATCTAACTCAAACCACATGCGACTTCCCCTGAAACACATCTCGAAAGATGGGACCGAAAGTGTACTTAGGTTTTATGTTTCTTTTGAATTGGAGCAGATTTTTTCCCAGTCGATCATTTTGTACACAAAACGGAAAAAAAAAGGAGGGAATAAATCAACTTTTGTTTCGCATGGGGAAGAGACCGCACAGTAGTCCGATTCTTCCCGAGGCCGGTCTGTACATTAGAATTTCAAGCTTACGGCCATGGCGATTCTAACCGACACAGTACGGCCATACAAGTCGGAGGGGACATTCACGGAAGGGCCAGTGCACTCAAACAAAGCACTAAATCAAGTGGCCTGACACATGCTCACCAGACAGTTTGCCGTTTGTCACAGCGCCTCAATGGAACTAAAAAGCAAAGTTGTGGACGCATCGGGGTGATCGACATTGCTCAGATTGCGCATAAGAGGCCTTTTCAGACAGCTGCAACACTGATTACATTGTGCGAGGGCCAATCAAAGGGGAACATGACGAGAGCAGTTATGTCGGACGCACACAATGCACAAATGGCAGCGGTCAGATGGCGGATGAGAAGCGAGGTGGTTGTGGCCCAGGGTTTTTAGGACACCATTATGTGAAAAACTGCCATGGTTTCACTTCCACTTTTGCATTTTTTGGACCTTATGACACGATAATCTTCTACCACAATTTTCAGGTAAAAAGCACCACAAGTTTGAAACATAAAAGGCATTTTTAAGGTAAAAAAGTCTTTAATGAAGTAACAAAAATAACACACAGAGCGATGAAACCTTTCGCTGTCTTAACAGGAAGGATCTGTCTCGCCTGCAGTTGATTCAGAACTATGCAGCGAGAATTCTGACCCGCTCAAGTAGAAGAACTCACATTTCTCCGATCCTTAAAACTCTTCACTGGCTTCCAGTTTCTTTCAGGATCAACTTTAAAATTCTGGTTCTTACTTTCAGATCTATTCATGGTCAGGCTCCTCCTTACATCACTGATCTGATCTCTCTCTTTGCGCTTGATGGATCTACTGACTCCTTCAAGAAACATCTTTTTACGTTACGTAAAAAAAATAACGTTTTTATTTGTTTTTCCTTGATTTTCTGGAACTCCTGTTGTGTTCTCAGTATTATCTTGATCTTTAAAGTATATATTTTATTGAATATTGTTTTGATTGTTTAAGCGCTTTGTGACCTTGGTCTGGAAAAGCGCTATACATATAAAAATTACTTACTTACTTACTTACTTACTACCTACGTTCCCAGGTTCTTGGGTAGAAAGGTGGGCGACATCCAGACCGAACCCTAGTACCTCACAGGACAAAAAACACCTTTTATATTTCAAGAAAATGTGGTGCGTCATGAAAGGCTCAGCATGGATCAAACAAACCTGCAGTAGTACTTATACCTAAAGTGGTCCCTCTGGTCATTTTGCATTTCTTTTACAGCGTACAGTATGAATTGCATTCTGTTCTGCGGCTGTGAAATAGTTACTGGTAATAATTAACTGGGTCAAAACTCGTAGATTGATCTTTAAAATTAAATTTGTTAAAAAGAAAAATTGGGGCTTGAAAACAGGTTTTGATCTTTAGTTTCATTTGCTAATATTGTACTTGTTGTTTTTTTTAATCTGGGAAAGTTTGAACTTTTAATTGTTTAAATAACTGTGAGAAAAGTGTATAAAAGTGTGTGGTTAGGGGGTTTACGGCCTTAAAACATTGTAATAATTGTAAAAAATAAAGCTAAATAATGGGACCACTGTATTGCGTTGTTACCCTCTCTTTTCCCCGTGTGATCAGGTCGTCTGAGAGGAGGAAGGTACTAAGAACCAAATGTTTCTTTAAAAAGTTCTCAAGGGACGAGGTTAATGCAGCTTTATATCGGCAAAGGACTTTGAGGTAAGCAGCCAAGCAACGTTTCAGCTGGGGTGAGAATCAGCATTTCTTTTCAGTGTGACGTTACCCCTTTTGGAGAGCGCTTTTTTTCTGTGAAAACAAAAATCCACATATACACTTATGAAGCAAGAACCGTAAATAGGAGACCAAGGGGTCGTATATTGTCATGCAGATCAGACTTAGGGGTGTAAGAAAATATCGGCAGACGTAAATATCGGGAATTTACCGATATTCAACAGCACTGTATCGATTAAAGATAAAGTATTTATGAGGACGAGAGGATACAGTCGACTCCAGCAGCTTTTAAAGCCGATGTTTGGATATATTTTTGTTTTAAAAACAAATGAAAGCAGTTACGACTTCATCAAGAGTCATGTGTTAAATTCTTGTTCAACATATATATCGTGAAAAGTATCGTATCGCCAACACACACCTCATCCGAACATGAACACGACTCTTGTCACCGCTCCGCGGAAAAGCAGGACAATGCCGGCGGTTGTGCGAGGCAGAGACGAGGTCATGAGCCTGATATCTTCTGGTGATAACCGCTAACAGTTGTCGAGGTAATTGCCCTCTTCACCGAAACTTCTTAACAATCTCGGGGCTCCCATCTTGACATGAAGCCTTCTCTACCTTTCAGATCATGGAATCGTTTGTGATCTCGGGGGTTAGTGTTTTTTCGGACGCCCCGAACCGGGAAACCCGGCGTGTTTGTGTGTGTGTGTGCGTGCCTGTTCATGTGTGGGAGGGCTGCGAGAACAGGGGACTTTTTTGTGTTGCGGAAAAGAGAGGCTTGGGCACTTTATCTTCTCTTCTGTGCACTGCCAAAAAAGGCCAGAGGTCAAAAGTCAGGGCGATTGGAGAATTCCGTGCTGCATGCCGACAGATCCAGTTTCAAGGGTGGGGGAGGGTCGCGGATGGCCCCCGGGGAGGGATAGGTGCCTGTTTGTGCGTCCGTGTGCGCACAACTGTGTGCGTATGTGCCCCAGCATGCACGTGCACGGGCCGTCCAGCGTGTGCACAAAGGTGTTTATGTGTGAGCTTGTACGGGCAGCACCTTTTTTCTTTTTTTTTAAAAGATCTCGTCGTTGCTTTAGAACCCAAAGTATTTGGAACTTTCTCTTGATGTTTACTGCCTGGTGGGAGAAGGAGGGACTCGACCCATCATAAGGCAACACTTAAACTTCACGACCTCAGTGTCACAATGTCTGAGTTGAAATCCATTTTGAAAAATATGCCTCTGATCCATTTTTGGAGGAGCAGGATTAGAAGTTAGTACAATATATGAAATAGGTTTAGCACAGAATGTATTACGTTAATAACAAACACCAATGAAGATGTATTATTTATTTAAAGTAAGTAAAATAACTATAGTGTGTCTTTAAAGATAAAAGTTACCAACCAAATCTGACCTTGTCTACTCCCGTAAAGTCAGATTAACTTGTGACTCCGAACCAAAACGTCGCATTAATGCTCGAGCCGCACTTTAAATCGGGCAGTTGTGTAGCCGTCTATATTTAGTCAGGACCTCATTAGTGGTCATGTGACTCGAGGCCCCTGTGAAGTCTGCAACAGGTGCTCAATTGCACTCAAACAAATTGAACAGCTTTGTAAACAATTTTGACTGTTTATTATGATAGACTTATCTTGTTTTTAAGTCATAGAATTAAGCTTTAACAAAGGTTTCTAGAACATCTGATATTAAAAAGCGAATCTTTTGTCAGAAGAATAATATTATGGTTATCGCAAAAACTTGCTTTTTATTTTAATAAATTATTTAAATTTAAATAATTATTAAGTTAATGTATATATTTACTTGTAACTAAAACATCTTGGTTATAATTAGAATTTACTGAAATATTATATTATTATATATGTATTCACTATTTTCTAAAAGTAGCGTTTTGATTTTTGATGCTAACAGCCAGGAAACAACATGGCCAATATATACTTTTTTTTTATACATTTTACAAATGTGTAAATTAATTCAATTTAACATAGCTACCAAAAACTTTGGTTGAATGATGGGTATAGTTTCTAAATTGTGGTTTTAGAATAAAACGACACATTTGAGGATGTTTTTTACGGTTAGCATCAGTAGCTAGTTAGCATCACTAGATCCCTGTTTGCATAAATTAACAGAAAGATAATAAACAAAACTTTTTCCAGGTGTTAAAATTGTGTAATCCAGAACTTTCTCCCTAATATAAAATGAAAAAAAAAATGAATTGAATTGAAAAAAGAACACTTTTGTTAGACTTTAGACTTTCTTTTATTGTCATTGCACAGAAAATACAACAGTGAAACTGGCAACCGAATTTCGTTGCTCGGCAACCGCTAAAAACACAGCAAAATGAATGTATATATAAAAAGTACAAATATTAATAATTAAAAAATTGTGAAATATAGTATAAACAGAATAAATAAATAACGTTTTAAATATTGCATATAATAATTAATTTATATAAAAGTATAACTATAAATAAGTAATAAATAGTTATGTTACAAGACATTTCTACCTAAAAAAATAATGTTTTTTCCTGGATAGCTGCTTTTTTGGGGTTTGGAACAAAAACAAAATGAGTTCAGATTATAAATAAAAATTTCCAAACAGGTATTCCTAGCATTTTTGCAAGTGTAATGATTGTTTGAAAGTTAATGAGCAGCAACACTTCAACCGCGGGTAGAAGTTTCAAACTGTCGAGTCAACGACCATCAATCCACAGTGTCACATCCAGGGTTTAAACATTCAGCAGAAGGCCCAGTCATTCAAACGCCGCGAGATGCAGGGAGAGTACAGAGCTCAGCAACTTGTTGCTCTCATTCAGGCCTTTGTAACTGATCATTAACGAACATGTGCTCCGGGGCCTCCGGTGGCTCCTGGGGAGCCGGGACTGATTACCACAGCTGTGTTTCTATTGTGCTTACCCACGGTGCCGAAACATAACACAACACCCCTTGCTCCGTCTATGTGCCGGAATTTATTGTATTTACTCTCCAAGGCGTAAAAAAAATGAAGGAAAGGTTGAAGAAAAGGAGGGATTGTGTTGTCGCCGCGTCTGTAACGCCGAGATGGTGTTTACGGAACCGGCGAGTGATGAACGATTGCACTTAACTAACCATCATATCAGTGACATTCAAGTAGTTCAGTGTAGCACGGGTCATTTTAGCATCGTATAGAGCAGTGTTTCAGTGTAGTATTTAACATGTACTCTCTCCCGTTTCATTTTGTCGCTTGATAGTTACCTCTGCCAAGGAGGTATATTTAGAATGTGGAACACATATTAACTATTACTAATTGAGTCATTCATACGTGTATTTACAGCAAATTAGCCACTTATTAAACATTATAAAGTACTTACTTTCTTCCTTTTTGTTCATTGTAACAATACACAACTGTAATAGCATGATAATTACGTATTATTAACAAGATATACAAAAGTAATAAGATATTAACCATGATGATAACTAGCTTCTCTCTTTGTATTAGGTGTCAGAGATATGAGAGACAAAGTAATTCACTATTTATAATACTTTTTTGTCTTTTGATGATAAACTATTATTAGCATCCTTGTTACTAAAAAACAAGTCTTTATAATTAAGTTCCCTATTCTAAAGTGACAGCTTGTTCATACTTCATTCACAAGTCTCTTGTCATGATGTACTTTTGGGTAATTAGGATACTATTAATAGTTAGAGATTTAGTTTGTGTCTGTTAGCAAAAATAGCTATCAAGTTCTAGACATCTCAGGATAATTAAAGTATAAGGAACACATACTATTTTAATTTTTGCAGTGTCACGAAGTTCCATTTCAATTAAGGAAGGACTCGTGATTTGCTTTACTGGCTAAAACTTTTTTCACATTGTTTAAGGGTTGCTAGATAAGAATATTGCTAAGCTAGCACCACTAGTATCCTTGTGGTTAATGAATTCCCAGTGTAAGCACTTATCTTTTAAATGAAAATCTTGAATCAATAGAGTATGTTTTTGATTGTATTGTGTGGTTGGTCTTTGGTGGATGTATGTCAGGTACTTTTCTGGTTGTTCATTAAAACATTTTGAGCAATATATTGTGCAAAATCTCAGCAGAGATTAGTTTGAAAAATGTGTTTATTCATTTGTTTTTATATATATTGACAGTTTAAATCGACTTCACCAATGAACTAATTGACTGGACGTTGTACTTAAAAACAACATTGTTAAATCCATTACAAATATTATTTGACGATTATGTCCTTGAAATGACCCAAACATTTGTCTTGAGTTTGTCCAACATGTTTATTGAAGGTGCCAGCTGTCGCAACCCCAAGGCAAAATAGTCGATTTTCATTAGCTTGTCCCTTCAAAAAAACACCTGTGTTACTCACTCATATTTAAACGGTGTTGTGTTACCCAAACCCACAGATCTCGACGTGGTCTACCTGCTTTATTTAGTCGTCCATAATCGACATTTCTATCACTTTTACACGTCTAAATGGAGCCCGGGCTCTGATTTCACTGTAACAAGTGTCCGGTAGGACACACATGTTCACACCTGTGCACCCCAAGTATCTTCACGTTACGCTCTCACATGGCTTTTGTTAAACTTGGGACGTTGAAACGTTTGAGATGCTTGTCCCGGTCCGGGTCTTTATGACGGGTATCAGATCTCTTACCGCTATTTCTTGACACCAATGGATCATGGAAAAAGTTGCAAACGGGTCATTGATGGATGGAACAGGCCCGGTTCTAAACGTCGGGGTCTGACCTCCCCCCCCCCCCCCCTCCCTCCTCCTCCTCTGTTGCGGATCAGCACCGGGACCCTTCGCTTTCGCTAATGGACTAATTTTCCGTCGGTCTCGTATCTTCTATGCCAAGCTTGTTAACAAAGCATCCTTTCTGCGACGGAGCGGGGATTGTGCGGCGGGGTTCCAGAGCGAGGCGAAAAAAAAAAACGTAAACGGGGGGATTAGCTGGACTAATGGCCCCCGACTTGTCGTTGATGTTAATTAGCGTTAATTAGGACGGAATGGATTGGAAAAAAAGGCGCAAATTTCCCTGGCCCCTTGTTTGCGCGCACATGGTTCAATCCCCCGAACACACTTTTTCACACTCGCGGGCCCCGGAGGAGCCTCTCGTTAATTTCCTCTTTTGCGCTCGTTTCTTCCGTTTTTGTTCTCCGCTTGTTGTCGGCGTCGTCACAATGACGCTCTTTCAGCCTCGCTTTGATCTTCTTCATCCACTCATCCTCCTCTTCTGACGGGGGAACGAGGGGAAGAGATCAACTCTTTTCGCTTAAACTACCTTTTCCACCGCGTTGGCGCCTCCATTGATCTTGAGGTGGCCCAGGGACTTGAGATGTTCCAGTTTTTCAAGTTTTCATAATTGGCCACTTAGTCGCGTGCTTTTGACCCCCCGTTTTCGTCCTTGAGGGGTGCGCTAAAGGCTACGTTTAAAAAAAAAAAACAACCTCTCCGCTCAGTTCGACCGATCGGTTTTTGGTAGCGTTACACAACTTGTCCCCTTGTTCTTTTGGTAGCGGCGACACTTGTATGTGCTAACACATAATCAGAAGCTGGCGAGTACACACACCTACACACACACACACACACACACACACACACACACACACACACACACACACACACACACACACATCGAAAGCTTGTTTATACTCGGACATGCTTGGTCACTCTTCCCAACAGGCTCGCTCTCCACTGTGGCGTCCCAGCAGGATTTCGCTGGTGTGAAATGAGGGGGCCCCCAAGTTTGAGCGGAGAAAAAAAAGGGGGTAAACGCTCCTCTCTGGTCGACACCTGGTATCACTTTATTAAACCTCAACAGTTCTGACCCCTGAGAGCCGGGGGAACAGTGGGCCCAAAAAAAAAAGGGGGTTTGCGAGGGGAGGGTTTGGGGGGAGGAGGAGATGAACTGCAACGGGAGTACGGACATCGTCGTCCTTTGAAGATGGAAGCGATGCCCCAACATCCGAGCCCCTGCGATGACTTTACCAGTACCGTGACCCCCCTTGACCCTGACACCCCCCTAACCAAAAAAAGAAAAAAAAAGAAAAAAGTTTTTGGTCGCAGCTGCTTGTTTCTCATTGGCCTACACCAAAGATCGGAGTCGAGAAAAGAGAAGAAGATGGAACGGAGGGAGAGGAGAGAGAAGACTGGGGGGCAAGCAAAAGGTCAACTGTTGGTCAGAGGTTTTTTTATTGGAGGGGAGCATGATGGGGAGAATGCGTTAAAGACCACCGTCCGAGATTTTAACAAGAGGGAGGGGAATTTAGGCTTTTTTTTCCAGCTCTGCACATATTAAGAAGAACTTCGATGAAGACGATTAGCCTGGAAAACTGAAGACTTTCCAAAGAAATTAAACGTTTGTAAATTTAAGTTCCTTAGTTAAAAACACAAATGTTTGACAATACGGTTGCTTTGGAATCCTCCACGATGAATTGACGCAATTGTCTGTTGATTGGCTGAAAAGTTTGATCAAGTAGCTTTTGGTATTGTCTGTCGGCACTATAATTGATACTACACTATAAAAATAAGTTTTGTGTATTATCTTTCTGTTCATTTATACAAACAGGAAGCAAGTGATGCTAACTAGCTACTGATGCTAACCGTTAAAAACAGCCTCAAATGTGTCTTATTATTCTAAAACCACAATTTAGAAACTATACCTATCATTCAACCAAAGTTTTAAGTAGCTATGTTAAATTTAATTAATTTATACGTTTGTAAAATGTATGAAAAGTATATATTGGCGATGTTGTTTCCTGGCTGTTAGCATCAAAAATCGCTACTTTTAGAAAATAGTAAATACATATATAATAATTGAACTTAAAAGGCTAAGAATTAAAGTATATAGAATTTAGGACATTTATTTAAGAGTTATTGAAATCAGAATATAAAACTCTACGTGTAACTCTATGTACAAAACCGAGAGTTTGTTGCTAGCCGTCACACAGGCATGTCACCTCAGGGGTCATATTGATTTGGCCACATAATGCAAGTTAAGACAGGAGACAGTATTGCATAAGTGAAGGATATTGCTCTTAACGTACTTTAGCTAAAATGCTAATTAAATGCAAACAGTTTTGGTTACAATAATAATAATTTAAAAAATAATGTCGATGCTATGAACTACAGTCTCTATGTGTAACTTAGCATTCATGGCTATGGTAATTGTAGCGATACGATAGCGAAACATGTAAATATTTCAAATTTCGTGTTTTCCGAGGTACTAGGAAGGTTTTTACCTCTTTGCACATGTTTTTATTTATCACATCAATCTTTGTGATTAACCTCAATCCATGGTTAAGCCCCAAAACTCTAGATAACACGTGGAAAATTGTAAATAGATTGTCACAAATGTGTGACACAATAAATTTAACTTGCAGGGCTTGTACTGATGCTATCATCTGAGATTGATGTTGCCACTGATCAGATATTATTATCTATCGATCTAAATTGAACATTTCAATAGACAGCTTTGTGTCTTGAAAATGCCCCTAAGCGGACGTGGTATCACTATCTCAACCGTGTATCAAAGAACGAGTCCTACTTTCAGTCGTCTGATGACTTTACAGATTGTGCTTTAGATTAAAAAAAAGGTGAAAACCCACTCCAACGCCTTTGAATCATCAAATCTTTGACGGTTGCCACAGATGTGTAAACAATTTATTTTCCAATGTTATATACGCACATTTCTCTTAAACAATTATTATTACCTGATATTTCTTCATGTTTCTGTTCTAGCCAATCAATACTTTTTCATAATTTCAAATCAAATATATACTGTATATATATTTTTAATCTAAGTATCTTTAAAGGTGAAAATATTAACCAATAAATAACTAAAATAAAATTACAACATCACTACAACTATCTACTACTAACTACTACACTATAACTATGACTGCCCAGTCTGATCCTTCTGTTGACCTTAAAGTTGAGTTCTTTTTCTTTTTCTTAAATTGTGCTCGGATAAAATAGGTAATATGTTATGACTTTAGAAAACTGGCAATATGATTTTTTTGTTAAAATATAAACTTTATTTCAGGAAAGCCATAATGTTGCTGCTAATTCATCCACAAAATATTCTCTTTTTTATTGTTATCTTTCATCCTTTTAGCTAAGTGATAAAAAAAGAGATGAATTCCAGAAGAATTCCTTCTTTATTATTATGCAATAAAAGCAAATAAATCAATTTGTTAATGGAATTGTGAGTCTGATCAGCAGCACACGCATGCGTGAGGTGAATCAATGACCCTTCGCTGCACATCCCCGCACGACCCCTCACAAGTAGAGCACAAGTCAAGGCGACACGGTGTTGCTCGGAGGTGGAAAAGATCACAGTGTCGGCTGAGTTGAAGGAGACTTTGGTCCAGATTTGTGCGTCCGTGACAGGCCACGCAGTTGGAAAACGAGGTTATCTTCTGACTCATCCCCCGCAGTGCAGCATCAACATGCTGCCGCTCCTGCGTCCAGTCACAAGCACTCAGCCTCAGTCGAGGTCCTGGGGTTAATTTATTGCCTGATCTCATGACCAAAGCCAGAAAACGTGTTATGTTAAAGAAGGCAACGGAACATTTAGTTTTCTCTCTCTCTCTCTCTCTCTCTTTGTTTTGAATTATAGCACGACCAGTTCAATTAATCATGTTTATCTGGTATTTATTCCTGTCCTTTAAAATAATAATAAAAAAAATGTATTGTTTAATTTATTACATGTTACTATTGGCTATAACAAAAAATACAATTTAGTTTTCTTTTAATGTAATTTACTAAATTAACTACTTTATATTTACATCCATTAGGCGATTTATTGTGTATTTCATTGACGCTGCAGACTCACAATTGGTCAGTGTTTTACTCGGGCTATTTTGGGTTTCCACTGGAGACTCTGATTTCCTTCCAATGTTCCAAATGTTCTGATAAAAGAGCCTCATTATGTGAAAAAAATACAACTAAATACAATGTAATTACACTTTGGCATTATAAAGTATTTGTTATTGTTTATTAAAGTTTATCTATCTATCTTATCTATCTTATCTATCTTATCTATCTTATCTATCTAATCTATCTTATCTATGTAATCTATCTAATCTATTTTATCTATCTAATCTATCTAATCTATCTAATCTATTTTATCTATCTAATCTATCTAATCTATCTAAACTATTTTATCTATCTAATCTATCTAATCTATCTAATCTATTTTATCTATCTAATCTATCTAATCTATCTAAACTATTTTATCTATCTAATCTATCTCAACTATTTTATCTATCTAATCTATCTAATCTATCTAATCTATTTTATCTATCTAATCTATCTAATCTATTTTATCTATTTTGTCTATCTAATCTATCTAATCTATCTAAACTATTTTATCTATCTAATCTATCTAATCTATCTAATCTATTTTATCTATTTTGTCTATCTAATCTATCTAAACTATTTTATCTATCTAATCTATCTAATCTATCTAAACTATTTTATCTATCTAATCTATCTAACCTATTTTATCTATCTAATCTATCTATCTATCTCATTTTGCACACATTTGAATCATCATAATCATCCAATTATGTAAATTAAAGATTTTACTGAGTTGTATTTAGAATCGAACACGAAACAAATGATGAAAAAGAAAAAGTTAAAAGGCAATAGATATGAGTTTTTCTTGTGGGACTCAAAAAAATACAGTTTACGAGCCTTATCTGGCCCCTGGGCCACCATTGACCCAGTTGTTTTTTTTTCAATTTTATTCGTTTTATATGTAAGGTTAAAACAACATTTAACAACTTTAATAATTCACTTAAATAAACGAAATAATTATATTTTTTACGTGTATAGGTTGCGTGTTTTTTGACTGTTGCAAACATCTGGTCAAGCGTGTCCCCTGCCTCTTGCCCTGTGTAGCTGGTATCAGCAAGCAGGAAGGGCATCCAATGGTGGATTATAAGTCGCTTATTTTTTTGGTTTCAGAATTTTTTGAAACTAAATTAATTTCGCCAAAGTAGTGTTGAAGATGCTAACGTGGCTAATGGACATTAGCTCGGAAGGTGAAGCGAAAACTCGGACGGATGGACGGGTGAAAGGATTGGGGGTGGATTAGATAGTTAGGTAGAAATAAAGATAGATCCGAAACCTCCTGTCTTTTCTCCCCGCGACGCATCTTTTTATGGAACTGACATTCCTGGAGTGGTCGAAACAGAAGCCCTTGTTTAGAGGCCAAACCCTCCCCACCCTCTCCCCTTTTTCATCTTCCTAGTTTTGGAGCCCGGGGTCAAAGGTGAAGACCCCCTCCAGCTTCAGAGACATGTCAGGTCATGCAAGCCACATAGCATTCCCTGTAAAGCCCCCCCCCCCCCCACCCTCACCCGAGCAAAAGGCCCTGTGTGCCTCTTAAACAGTGACAAACCCCCTTTACACAGGAGGTGTGAGAGTCTGTATGGCTGACTAAGCGTGTGTGTGACATTTGGAGAGTTACTGAGCTCTCACAATCACTTGAGGATTTTACTTTTCTGCAGGATTGGACGGCAACACCATACAGACGGAGGAAAACTCTTCTGGCACCAGTTAATCAAATAAAAAGGAACATAGAAGAGAGAAACGTTTGATGGATGATCTAGAAATAAAAAGCATAAACATGGTCACTAAATGAATGTTGATACTGTCTTAAAAATGATATTTCATCATGTCAGCGTTTAACATATCGTCCTCTTTGTCCAAACACGTCCACAGTCGGACACAAAAATAGGAAACAAACACCAATAAATTCAGGCGACGCTGGATTTAAACCGCCGGGAAGTCATTAAGAAAACATCATCATTCATCCGAACGAGGGGGGGGGGGGCAAAGTTGAGCTGATAGCAAAAATACGTGTTAAATGAATCTTAACTAAATTTGGGAGTCTATCGTTGCAAGATGTCGAAGGTCACGAGACTCGCCGGGGCCTCAGCCTTTGCGTCCGTGTCGCTGACTCGGCAAAACGGAGCCGCCGTCGTCGTCGTCCCCAGAAGAAAAATAGTCTGCCGACGCACAAACACAGGGGCTGATTTGTACGCGACCTTTTTGGGGAGCAGATAAACAAATAACTAAATAAATCCTGGGACGCTCGGGGGTTGAGAGGGAAGCTTCCCTGGAGGGGTCAGAGCAGGAACAGATAAATCTTCCTTAAAGACGCAGAGGTTCTCTCCATAGTTAACCTCTTAATCAACCCCAATCGGCCCGAAGGAAACAACGCTGACTTTCAAAAAATGAGAACACTTAGGAGAAAACACTGACACATGTCCTCACTTTTAACTTATTACTTCAAATATTTAGCACTATCTTCATACAGCGTTGCTACAAACTTACTTTTTTTTAATTTCCTTTTTTTTTTGTCTCACCCCTTTCTTGTCATAGCAGCTGGGCCCACCATTAATAAAAAGGTAACTCGACTAATCTCTGGTTAATCACTTGTTTATTTACACGGCAGAGTTCAGTCAATCATTGGGGAAACACAATAAAAATGTGTAGAGTTTGGACGTTCCTCTGTTGTTGCGCGGGTTTCCTCGGGGCACTCCGGTGTCCTCCCACACGCTAACGACATGCAGATGTTACCAGGTGACTCGTGTGTCCGTGTGAGTCTGTTCGTACGTTACCTCGTGATGGACTCGTGTCCAGGTATCACCTCGAGTCACTGCGACCCCAGTAATAACCCAATTATGTACTTTAAGTTTGTTGTTTTTTTAGTTATCATGTAGCTCTTACTAATAATTAACATGATATTAATGACATGTTTATATATATATATATATTTGTTAGGTGTTTGTGTATAATCATTAAGCATCTTTTGTTATAAACTATAATTCACACAAGTCTGTGTGTATATATATATATATATCTATATATATATTTTTATTAGATGTTTGTTTGTGTACAATCATTAAGCATCTTTTGTTATAAACTATAATTCACACAAGTCTGTGTGTATATATATATATTTTTATTAGATGTTTGTTTGTGTACAATCATTAAGCATCCTTTGTTATAAACTATAATTCACACAAGTCTGTGTATATATATATATATATATATATATATTTTTTTTATTAGATGTTTGTTTGTGTATAATCATTAAGCATCCTTTGTTATAAACTATAATTCACACAAGTCTGTTTGTATATATATATATATATATATATATATATATATATATATATAGATATACATATCTATATCTATATATATATATATATATTAGATGTTTGTTTGTGTATAATCATTAAGTATCTTTTGTTATAAACTATAATTCACACAAGTCTGTGTGTATATATATATATATATATATATATATATATATATTTTTATTAGATGTTTGTTTGTGTACAATCATTAAGCATCCTTTGTTATAAACTATAATTCACACAAGTCTGTTTGTATATATATATTATATATATATTTTTATTTGATGTTTGTTTGTGTATAATCATTAAGCATCTTTTGTTATAAACTATAATTCACACAAGTCTGTTTGTATATATATATATATATATATATTTTTTATTAGATGTTTGTTTGTGTACAATCATTAAGCATCTTTTGTTATAAACTATAATTCACACAAGTCTGTGTGTATATATATATATTTTTATTAGATGTTTGTTTGTGTACAATCATTAAGCATCCTTTGTTATAAACTATAATTCACACAAGTCTGTGTATATATATATATATATATATATATTTTTTTTTTATTAGATGTTTGTTTGTGTATAATCATTAAGCATCCTTTGTTATAAACTATAATTCACACAAGTCTGTTTGTATATATATATATATATATATAGATATACATATCTATATCTATATATATATATATATATATTAGATGTTTGTTTGTGTATAATCATTAAGTATCTTTTGTTATAAACTATAATTCACACAAGTCTGTGTATATATATATATATATATATATATATATATATATATATATATATATATATATATATATATATATATATATATTTATTAGATGTTTGTTTGTGTACAATCATTAAGCATCCTTTGTTATAAACTATAATTCACACAAGTCTGTTTGTGTACATGTAACATGTAACGCTAACTGAATCGCTTCTCAGTCTAATGGTAAAGTTAATAAAGACATAATGCTGATTTTAAAAGAATAACTTTGACTTGATACTGAAGCAAACGCTTGTCTCGCTCTTGACATATATTTCATTTATTTTATGTCATGTTTAAACGAGTAGTTTAAACATATATTAAGTTTTAGTTAGTTGCAACTGTTCATTAAATTTCTGAGGTTTCAATTTCACTCATTTATTTTCTACCGCTTATTCCCTTATCAGTGTTTCAGGGGTTGCAGCCCATCCCAGCTGCTCAGGGCGAGAGGCGAAGGACTCCCTGAACAGGTCGCCAGCCTGTCACAGGACACACAGAGACACACGGTCAATAACTCGTATACAGGTACGAACATTCGAGGCTTTTTAGTTGACCTTTTGTTTTGGGACTCTGGGAGGAAATTCTAAAAAGAAATCTAAAAACTAAAACATTTTTATCGTGTTTTATTTTTCGCTTTTTTATTATGTCTTCAACATGTAATTTGACATTGTGTTCTACACTTAATATTCTACTTTTTCCTTTTCCAGCGACAATATGATGTAAAAATGTACATCATATTGTCGCTTAAAAACCATCATGTTGAGTTAGTTTACGACAATGACTGATCATTTAAAATACTTTTCAGGAGCTCTTTTGATGGACCAGACTTATTCTTTTTAAAAATTATATTTATTTATATTATATTATAAAATTGTATCTGGTCTTTTGATTGTCTTATTATGATCAATTGTAGTTTTCTAGAAGTAGCTGGGGCTTAAGACGTTTCTATTTGTTCAGGCTTTTCCTTGAGTTTCTCAAACTCCGTTGTGTTATCAGTATTATCTTGATCTTTAAAGTATATACTTTATTGAATATTGTTTTGATTGTTTAAGCGCTTTGTGACCCTGGTCTAGAAAAGCGCTATATAAATAAATATTACTTACTTACTTACTTACTTACTTAAAGAAATGGACAACACTTCTCCACTTATTTTCTTCTTCTATATGTCATTTAAATTTGCATTCTTTACTCTGGACTTCACATTTTCCTTCATTTCACATCATGTTGTCAAGCGCTCTACAAATATTACTTACTTACTTACTTATTATTTACTATGAAAGGGCTTTGCTCTGTTGTTTTTTTTAATTTTAGATTAAGAACAAGTCTGTCCGATTTCTTCCCATAACTTGAATATGTAACTCATATTTCAACTTTACTCATGAAAGTTCAACAAAAATTCAACTGCTAAATGCAACATCGGGTCATTAACTATTAATCTATCTGTATTTTTTTTATAAGCTTCCCATTTATAAATCTGTGTTACCACTTAGCATTGTCAGCAAACATTAGCATTAGCCAGAATGACGACTGAGGTTCAGTATCACACAAGTTAGCGCTTCAGTTAGCTTAATATATAAATCTACAAACATGTTCATTTATATACATACACGTATGTATGTTTTAAGCTAACTAAAGTGCTACTGAACCTCAGTCGTCATTATAGATAATGCTAATGTTTGCTAACTATGCTAAGTCGCAATTCAAATTTGTAAACAAGAAATTTGATCATGTTGGACTTCATACTTAATCTATGTCTTGTCTCACTGTTAACATATATTTAATTTTAATATATATTCATGTTTAAACCAGTAGTAAACCAACTAGTAACACTGACCTAAACTAACTTTTTTTCTATGCTCCAAACATCTACCATGACCCCCTTGCTCAGGTGACATGTGCTTAATTCACACTTTTATTTCTTCATTAGGATCATGTTTTGGGCTGAGTCTCCAGCTCCTGGTGTTGTCAGCCTCTACATAAATTAACAAGTAAACCGGTGGCCTCTGCATTTCCTAGGCCAACCTGGTGCGGTCATGTTTACCACCCCTTGCCCTGATCCTGACACCCCCGTGTGTCACGGCCTCCTGCACCAGTTGCTGCAGCCATCCATCAAACACCGCTTTTAAGAGACCGTTCCTGAGATAATATTCATTATTTCTGTGAATGTTCCGAACCTTGACAATAAACTGGAGCTGATGCATGAACCGGAAGCTTTATTTTAACGCATGACCCAAAATCCAGGACTAAATTTTAAATATAAGATGAAGTGAAAACTTTTTTTTTTTTTTAAATAAACAACACAAGGTGACATTAGATGCGTCTTTACCTGGAAAAACACCTTCTTGATTCGACGTATTTGCTCGTAAGGCTCTGACGACCGCACTATCCTCCAGAGTCGAAACCACTTCACTTACAATGGAATCACATTAAGACTCACACGCGTGTCCTTGGCGAGCATGGAATGAATGCTGAGAACCTCCGCTGTGTTCTTTTTGTTCTCCGCTCGTGAGTGTGGATTACATTTTATATAGCCATCAGTCTTTTCACTTCAGGCTGCATCTCTGTCTCTCTCTGAGGAAGCTTATAAAACTATCATGTGACTCCAAGGTTTTTTAAAATACTTCTTACTACTTTATTGCCTTCAAGTGTGAAAATATATATATGATTTACCGTGGAAACAGGTGTTTAAATAGATATACATTTTACAAATTTAAATTCATATAAATATTTACTTTAATCACCATATAACGTTAAAAAACCCTCTTTACTATTAATGTATAGTTTTGTTAAAAATACCCACTTTTGTTTTCAACTATAAGCAGCAAATTGAACAATATTTAGTATTAAATTCAAGAAATAAAATGAACAACCAACAAAGAGTTAACTACCAAAATAGTAAAACAATTTAAACAATATAAAGATAAAGTAATAATGTAACTTAGATTTGATAACAAGTCTCACTCAGGGGCCACATGTGGCCCTTTATCTAATAGTCATCCACGTTTTTTTTTTTATTGTGCTTCATTATTAGTCGTTACTATTTTTATTCTCAATATTACTTTACACATTTTAATATACATTTGTTTAAGGGCTTTGTTTTATTTTTGTCAAATTTTCCTCTCTTGTCTTTTCAGTTGTTTGTCTTTATGAAGCGAGATTAATCTGACAAGTAATGCCTTTTTTTTTAAAAAACATTTGAAAGAAATGTATTTTATTTAATAAAAAAAAGAATGTTTTGGATTAGAGACCATACCAACTTTGTTAGACATATATGTTTTACTTAAACTGATATTTTCCTTCATGTATTGATTTGTTATAATATAATAAAATTAATTCAATTAAGTATGAAGTTCAATATAATTCTAATTTAATTTAATGTAGCTTCTTTCTAGTCAATTATTCTGCCCCTCACAACTTTACATTTATATAATGTGGTCGCAATGTATTTGCCAAAAAATAGTGCATTTTGCAGATATCTTGAATCTAAATCTAAACAAAACAGACTATAAATAGTTTAAATATGTTATTTAAAACTAAATAGCCCTTTTTTTTACCTTATATTTAGAAGAATTTTCATTTGTGTGGTCACTTTCTTATGTGTTTTGGTTTCATCAGTCTGTCCCTCCCACAAGTCTCCTCAGTATTTACACAAATGTATTCATTCTACATCACTAAGAAGCTGAAAACATCATGATAAACAAATGTAAGAAGCGGCATGTGAGCACGTGTCGCCTTTATTACTGGGATTAATATGTGGAAACCACCAACACTAAACCCTCGACTTGATCCTTGTCTAATAAGCTGCTTTTCCTGGTCAAATTCATCATTGCCTGCCTTCGGGATAGAATTTCACTTTAATTATTTTGGGTCTTAGACCCCGAGGTGCCCTTGGTCAGCGGCCTACAGCTTGTGGAATCTCCTAATAGCAAGTCACGGGGCTAATTGGAAGACAGGTAGGGTTACATGTGATAGCAATTTAGTCGAGAGCAGGGGCAACTTTGTGGCCTCTGGCTAGTCCAGACCACGACCAGGACCTCCCTAAATGAAGTTTTATGCTTTTTTTTTCTCCCCTCAGAAGAGAACTGGGGATTACAGCCACTCTTGTTTTTCTATAGCAAAGATAACAACTAATCAGTCCCTCCTGTGAATTTGAGTAACACCAATGATTCTTCTTTTTACTGCTTATTATTATAATGAATCATATACCAACGTTATTACCAAACCTCTGATTTATTATCACAGACTGAGCAACACATTTCATTTATATCAATAACACATTTATTTTAGTTCCCTCATTTTCAAACCCGTATGAAGAGCAAACAAAAGTTTGAACATAATGTGATTCATTTCTTAATTAATTTCTTATTTATTAAGTCACTGAACATAAACTAATTAAACTACAGTCAACAATTCTTCTTTTGAAATGTCTGGATCATTTTAAGGAAATAGACTCTAACTAATGAAGAGTCAGTTAAAAAACAAGAGATTTTCTCATATTATAATAACAATGTTAATATAGAAAAAGTAGTTTTTAATGGCTCTGTGGGACACAAAAAGTAAATCTTTGGCCCCCATGCTTCAAGGGTCCAACTTTGTGGTGAGTTTTAGTCACAGACTTTTGTAAAAAATTCTGCCTTTTATAGGGAAAACTATTACATGAAGGCATCTTTGATCTTTAAATCCATATTTTAATGCAATAAAAACATGTTATTTTCCAGGAGTTTATATTTAAAAAATAAATGTAAGCAAACAACAGTAATATGATAATAATTGTAATTACACTTAATTTCTGTATTTGTCGTAGTTGTGAGAAAACTTAAAATTAAATTGAAAAATAAAAAAATGATACTTGAAAATGAACTGCTCTCATGCATTTTTAACTAATTTAATGTCTTCTTCTTATTGGCTGTCTCAATTAGATGACATTTTCGTCGCTGTCACTCAAATATATTCTGACTCATAGTAAGAGACCACTTACTGACTTATTTCCCAAATCTAAACAGGTTTTCACTTGTCAGATTGACTCCAGCGCTAGGAGAGAGAGAGAGAGAGAGGGAGGGAAGGAGGGAAGAAGAAGAGGAGGAGAGGAGGGGGAGACATAAAAAAGATGCCCCTCGAGCTCCAACGTTGTTGTCAAAAAATCACCTTCACGTGACGTATCTGGCCACAGAATCGGGTCCCACTGGAGAAACAACGCTGTCACTGGGAATGACATCCACCGCCTTCTGTTCTCCGAGACTTTATTACTTCAGCAAAAGCGACAAAACCAACACTTTCTCAAATGGTAAACGATCGAGGGGTTGAAGAGATCTGGCACCTCTGGTAGTGACGTCGACTCACTGAGCAGAAAATAAAAAATAATTAAATTGTGAATTATTATTGACTTTGTAATAAGCTTGTCGTTTCTATTGATTTTTCAATCCACCTTGTTGGAATATTTTTTTTTATCCTCATAACGCTTGTCTTGTCAAATCTGCCCCTAATAGCCCGCTGTCCAATCAGAGCGCGCTTTACATTTTAATAGCCCGCCCTGACCAATCGGACGCGTTCACCGCTGCGCCTAAGGACCCGCCCCGTGACCATATTTGGCTTTGTTGCCCGTATTTGGAGCGACGTCAGTGGGGGGACGTGAGGGGGTAGGTGGGTGTGAGTGTGGGGGGGTCAGGCTGCCAGTGACACTTTCTTTCCTCTAAACTGAAGCTTTGATTCGAAGACACAGTCGAGTCGGTGATTCATCCGCGGAGCGTCAACACCGCGAAGTTCGAGGATACGTTGCGTGATTTTTTATTTTCTTGATATTAAACGCAAAGACCGGGAGAAGGAACTTTTTGACTCTCGGCTCTTTCCAGCGCTGGATGGGACTTTACGATCCGTGTTTAGACAGAAGAGTCTTTTTGAATTAGATTCAATTTTAGATCCATTTCTTCGGACGGTTCGATCTCGGTTTTTTTTAATGGATCCGTGCGCCACCAGAACCGGCGGAGCCTCCGCTTCTTCGCGCATGATGTCTTTCGAACTTTAACGAACTTTTTTTTATTATTTCCCCCCTCCTTCCTCTGAAAGGCGCCAATACAAACTCGATATTCGAGTCCTAGAAGAACCAGGACCTCTTTTTTTTTCCGATCGTGACCTTCAAGTGAATTTTTTTTGGGGTGGAAGACAGTAGCATGGCAATGGTAGTAAACCAGTGGTCAGAGAGCATTTCGGCGGACCCGGGGTCCCAGCTCCAGATCTGCGGGCAGGATCCCGGCGGCGCGCCGGGGACCCCCAACGGGTCCACCCCGGGGAACGACGCGCTCTCGGGGGACAAGATCCTCAACGTGGACTGCATGGTGTGCGGGGACAAGTCCAGCGGGAAGCACTACGGCCAGTTCACCTGCGAGGGATGCAAGAGCTTCTTCAAGCGATCCGTGAGGCGGAACCTGACCTACACCTGCCGGGGGAACCGGGACTGCCCCATCGACCAGCACCACCGGAACCAGTGTCAGTACTGCCGCCTGAAGAAGTGCCTGAAGGTCGGCATGAGGAGAGAAGGTACGCGTCGCTACTCTTGGTCCTTCCTAACCCCCTGTGCTGTGCGTAAAAGTTTGGCGAAATCCAACGTGACACTTGTTTATCATCGCTCATCTCAAGTGTCACCCTGGAATTCGGTGCGTAAAAACATGTGCGCACTAATGCTTTTCGTGCGTAACAACTGAGCACCACCTGCGGCACCACAATCCACATTCATGCGCCCCCCCCCCCCCCCCAGAAAAAAAAACACAAAAAAAATCCCTCTTTTGTCTTTTCTGTTTTAATTATGCTGTTTGCTCAGCGACACCCACAGCCGCCAGAAGAGGATGCCGCTACATTTGTTGTATTGTGTTGGATTAACAACGGGTCACTTAATGCCAAAGGGGAGCAGAGCGAACGTGTTGGTGGAGAAGAGAGCTTCCCATATTCATTATCATTCAGCTGCGACACCCTGGTGCACGAGAGAGGGGGCGCACATCCAGATTTTTTTTTTTAAAACCCCCCCCAAAAAAACCCACTTCTCTCCCTAAACATACCTCTGTTAAAATAAAAACAAAAATCTTATTTTTATAATCCAATTGTCTATGTTCTTTGGCACATTTCCCGAGAACTTTTTCCGCTCTGACTCAAAAGGGTCAGCTGTCTTAGCTGTCTTGCCCGAGGGCACTCAGGCAGAGGACGGTTAAGGACACAGACACGGCCTTTGATAGCGTCACCAGCGAAACATGTAATGCAAAGATGCTGCAGATAGACCCCCCCCCCCCCCCCCCCCCCCACACACACACACACCCCTGCCCCACATGATGGGTTGATCCCCCGGCGGTCGCCGGGCATTACTCAGTCTGCATGTGTGTGTGTGTTTGTGTGTGTTTGTGTGTGTCATACTCGCTGCAAACACACAAAGACAAAATCCGCATAACCTTTTCAAAAGTTGATAATATAGTTGAGTATTTAAGGTATATTTGCATGTTTAAATGGCATATTTTAGGCTGTTCTTAGAAAAGCACCTAAACAGTGCATACATCTGCCAAGGAGCTTATTTTACTTGAAAATCCTAAACACAGCTTACAAAAAAATGTTTACTTACTAGGAGGTGTCAAGTGTTATCATCTTAACCACTAAACCACTTGTGACATTATTCTAACATGACAGACAGCAATGATTTATTTTATTAATTCAAATGCTTATGAATGAATATCTATTACTTACTTACTTACATATTCAATTTTCAATGCACTTTTTGCAATACTCACATTGTAAAAATCTATAGTAAGACAGTTAAACGTTAAGAGAGAGTTCAAATGTACATTTATAAAGGGACAAACTGCAAATAAGGGAAACTACAAAATGTTAATTACAATTAATACGCTTGTTTAAAAGGAAACAGGCAAAAAATACTCCTGTTTTTGAGGTATACAGAAAATAATAACACGTAAACCTCATCCAAACGTCACATGTGATATGAAATCACAATCCTTAATTGTGTCTTCAAACCTTTTCCATTATTAACTTGCAATTTTATTGATATTAAAACCTTATTTACAAAATAAATCATCATAAATGAATCTTCAAAAGCAGTTTTTTCACGCGCTGCTGTGTCATTCAAACCCTCTCAACCGCTGACAACATCTGTCTCTCATTCACGTCGCTCAATTATTCAAAGAAATATCCTTCAAGTGTTTCTTAAAGTGTCACAACAAGCAGAAAACGACTCCTGCTGCAGCGGTGAGCGCTGCGCGTTCTAGCAGAAATAGTTTGGAGTTAAATGTTGAGCGTTGACTGAGCGCATCTGTTGTGCATTTGAGGTCAGCTGGATTAAAACATGTCCTCGAATCCTCTTTCGTGACGACTGTTTGTCCACATCGTTGAGGATAGAGAGAGAGAGAGAGAGAGAGAGAGAAACAATCAGAATGTGAACTTCAAAGATCTATTTAATCGTACCGACGTATACATGTGGGATGTTTTTGGAGATGATTCCCAGCAGGTGCATCACCTCAGAGGATGTTGTTGCTGATCTCATGGGGACGCACCTGACTCTCAGGTGCATCTCAACATCCAAACCATCATGTTGAGGTCGTTGAGGACACACGCTGATCCTTTTATATAGGTTTTTGACACATTTTGAGAGCTTATTTTAATGGACCAGACTCAGAGGGAACCATCTTTGGCAGTGGGGAGCGAATTGAAAATCACCAGGGGCCACATTTTATACAATGCTAGTTATGAGGGGCCATCAAGCTAAAATAGAGAAACAAAATGTTAAAAATCATATAATAAAATCCAGCTAAATATGCAAAAAAGGAAAGAAAATTATCGTATTTCTTATAAAAATTATATATAATATTTATTTTATTTACCAAAATCTTTTTGAGTAGTAATAAATACTCCAGAAAATCACAAAAGCTAAAGACAAAAGTCCTAAAACCCAAACCCTATAGTAAATTTTAGAGATTTGTCCTGAATAATGGAAATTAATACAAAATAAAATGAGTTTCTACATGATCTTTGACCTCATAAGGGCCACTAAAATACAGTCAACGGGTAGCTTGTGGCCCAAGGGCCGCTCTTCTCTACGGCTAAACTATGGTATGTTTAAAAAGAAAAATTGGTAATATTTGTTTATATTTAACTGGAATTTTGGTGTTTTTATTGGAGGTGTTCAATCATTTATTATCTTATACATATCATCCTGTATTATTCTACTTTGAAATTACAATACAACTCTAAAAATGTCACACAAGTCGTATAGAAAGACCTCAAACTGAAGCTGCTAACTGTCTAATGCTAACTCTTAAAAACAGAAAACCTTTTTTTTCCACTCTATCCGTGAAAAAGTTTTTTACTGCCACGCTCGTTTTCACACTGTCAGAAATAGATTTGAAAAACCTCTGATCTTCTTGTGGGATGATCCTGTTCACTTGTTCTTGCCTCTGGTGGTCACAAAATTAATGTTTAAAGTTTTCTTGGTGTCTCCTTATCGTCACCCACAAGCGACTCAGGATATATCAACTGTTTCGCCATTTAGAGAGAATCCAGACGAGGAGTCCCTCGAACCCCAGACCTCTTGGATCAAACTCGTTCTTCCAAAACGGTTAGTTTGTCCGCGGCCGCGAGCTGAACGTCTTGATGTTCTACATCTCCACTTGAAAGGTTTCGCCGTCGCTCGAACATTAGGCAGCACATCTGGATCTAAAAGAAAATTTGGCGTCTCATGAATAATGCAGCGGCCCTTTTTCTGCTTTGAAACGTAACTCGGTCCTCCATATAGGTCACAACATCCTGCGGCGGGCGAGGAGCTGCGAGATAAAAACAACATATGTGATGAAGCTTGTTTTTGGAAGTGTTTGTTTGCACAAACGTTTGGCCTCACGCTCCCCCCCCCCCTCGTCTGTTGATGCGATGATTATGAAAGAAAAAAAATGAAAGCAGGGCTTTAATATCGCTGATACCGTCGCGGGACTTTAAGGGGAATTCAACATTTAGCTTCCCGGGAAGACGAGATTAAAGTTTAATTAGGGTATGATTCAGATTCCTAGGATTTTCTTCCCTTTTTTTTTTGTTTCCTAAAGGGGACATTTGACCTCTTTCCGTGTGAACGTTTTCTTCCTCCCTCCCCGCCACCCTCTCCGACATGACAGTCGACATTTCGAGACTCAGCTGGAACCGAACCCTGGCAGCATTAGTGTCATTGTCGGCGCTACACGGACCTCCACTTGTATCTCTGTCAGTGTTTTGCAGGCGGAGACAGACGCAGGCAGGCAGAGGAATTGGACTGACACTCGCTTCACACTGGACTCAATTTAAATGCTAACAACTAGAAATGTTCCTTAGATGCTTTTGCTACTTAAGACTAAAGCGGTCGATCAAGTCCTTTTTTATTTAAGCTTGTTTAAGCCACTGACTGAGATCGCCAGAGCGAGAGTTAGTAGAGATATATCGTGTTGCTCAGAGGCACGTGGGTGGATGGATTTATTCAAACACACAAGTGCATCTAAGTCTAACCTTCCAACTGGGAAACTGACCCGACCTGATGTTTATTTAACACCATTTTTGGAAAAGTATTTGTTGGAGAGGAAAATAAAAATCTTGCATTTAAGAGAGAAATAAATAATTCAAACCCCTAAAAAATTCACATTTTAGATAAACCGCCCTTTTGTCAATGGAACAACGAGTTTTATTGTTGCCATGCATTATGGGACAAAATATCGCAATAATAAAAGACACTTTGAGACAATATCATGAAGCAAACAATGATATTTGTTCTCTATATAGTTGAGAATGTGACTCAATTTTAGTACCAATCTTTTAAAGTTTCACCATAAAGTTGTTTAAAATACCAAGAGTATGTTGCAGGCCAACAAATCTGCCCAATTTATTCTCCAATATTGTATATTCTTATTCACGATACAGCCAAGAATGGATAACTCATGGACGATTCTGTTGCATAAACACAACTGCATCGCAAATATCAGGCTTTATTTCAACGGACGTCGTCCATGTTTTCTCTTAAGAACTCGCCTCTTGTGACTTAAAGAAATCAGGCAAAGGGAATCCAAATAATTTATTGTAAAAACAATCAAATGAGTGATATCTGGGATGTAGGAGACGGGTAGTATTTTTGTCTGTAACCATCATAGTCATATGTAAAACTCATTAAAGCCTTAAATTAAGCCACGAAAAGCTAAATACACAAAACAATTAAACGTGAGAATAATAGCTCATAATAAGTGTTGATACTAATGTTTCTAAATTAAAAAACAACCACCTGTTTTAATCATGTATTCCTGCGCTACAGATTAGATCATAACTTTATTATCCCTCCTTTGAGTTTAATTTAAAGGGAATTTTCATCAACTTTATTCATCTTAGCGTTGAGAAATGTAGCCTCTATTATATGTATACAGGATAAAATAGCTAACTTGTCTCACAGGTTGAAGAATCAATAAAAAGGTCTTGTTTGTGAACCGTCATCATTAATCACTTTATCCATCATCGTTTAAGTGAATCCATGATTGAAACAAAACACAATTTGATTCACTTTCAGCTCGGTGTAGGACAGATGATGGACTAATGCAATGATTAAGGAAAACAAGAATCTCAGTCATGCTTCCTAACAAATTCAAGACTCGCTTCATTAGACAGACCCTCCTCCTCCTCCTCCTCTTCTTGCCCTTCATCCAACTCTCTCTTTATACATTTTTAATGTTTACTACCCTCTCTCGTGTTCGCTCATTTATGTTTCATCATTCATTTGTTCCTAGAGATTTGTTTAGGAACCTAAACATTTGCTGAAGATTAAACAGGGATAATAGAAAAGCTAAATAAACGATAAATAAAAGAAGCGATTAAACAAAATTAAAGTCAGTTGTGTGGACACAGTCGCTGCCTCGAACGACTCTGAGCTGGTTTAGTTATTATTGCTTCACTCTTCAGTCGCTGCTGGTTTACACATTAGCTTCCTCCGCATTGACCCACAGGTTAAAGTTCACGTGCAAACCAGAACTGAGCGATCCAGAATGACGTTGCCAGGGAAACGCATCACTCAGCGAGCTGGAACAAAGCCAGGTGGAGCAACAATAGAGGATCTGATCGATGCATTTTAACCTTCACTTGTTGTTGTTGTTGTTTTGTTTTTTAAAGAAAAACCAATAATTGCTCATTTCTGAGCGTCTTATCTGATGTGTACCAACACCAGGTTCAGTCTGGTGGGCGAACAGAGGTTTGAAGAAAAGTAAAAGCCACGTATTAAATGGAACTATGAGGATGAGCCTAATCTATAATTCCAGGACCTCGACCTTTCAATCCAAATGTTGATAGGCCTTAATTGTGTTTAGCTGCTGTAATTCCACTAACAGTCTGACCCAGAGGCTAATCCAGGCCAACAAGCTAGCGAACCGTGTTCAGTGCCAGCTGCTGTTTGCTGAAGTGGCATTCTGAAAGTCACAGCTGAAAGGTCCCCTGGTGCTTTATGTCCGCACATGCTCTTTTTGTGGCTTTTTCTGCATGTTTCTTTACCTTTGCAAAACGTTAACAAAACATGTGTTTTAACACGCCAACGTCTTTTTGCGGTGCTCAGTCCGAGCTATGAATGCCAAATGCTTTTTGATTTATATCCACACAGAATTATTATTCCAGCTTCAGTCACAAGCCAACACATGACATGAAATTCAGATTGGTGTTTTCAAACCGGTCAATTTATACCCATAACTTTTTAAGTTTGGTCACTAATTCTGTTTTTAATGGTTTACTTTAAATGACATTAACTTCATGAGATACAGGTTCGTCATACTATTAGGAACTTGTCTTTCACATGTAAACAATTTAATTAATTTAAGATCAATAAAGTTTTACCTAACCTTACCTTACTTTTAATTTCTGCTGATATTTTTGGTTAGAAGTTTACATAATTAGTAGTAAAGTTTTCCATTATTGCACCTTTTCAAAACATATTTGTATTGCTAGTTCATTTACAGTCAGTTTCACCACTATAACTTTCCAGAAATATGTTGTAAAGATTTCTGTTTAAAACCCCCTGTTAACCACTTTGTCAGGACAAAAAAAAAACAACAAATGAATGAAGCAGAAACCTACTAAGAACCACATGAAACGATCATTACCAAAAAGAAGAAACAAAAACAGAAGCACAATATAAGCAACATGTTATATCATCTATTTTTTATTAAATAAATATCAGACTAAAAAAAAAGGCATACCCTTTAAAAACGAGATATAACATTAAAGCTAAAAAAATAATAATCATATAATAAAAACGTATTGATGGAGTATTCAAAGGTTTACGAGATAAAATAAATAAGGAAATATTTAATATTTGACTTGTAAATCTCCTTGATTTGGTCATTTCTTTCAACTTAACAGAGGAATGGGGTCAACACAGATAAGCTGACTAACAAAGACCCAATTGAAAACCAGGAAATAGATTATAAGCCAACCCCAAAAATCTTTCTGGCCCTCCTCCCCCACCAATCTTAACCCTTTATCTCCGACCTTCATTTATTTCTTATCCTCTGGCATCTGTCTATCTTGAAGTTAAACTCCCCGGCCACGGAAGTCATGGAGAACAAAGTGTTTCATCTTCTTTGGATCAAAAAAAATACCATCCCAACACAATAACAGATGAATACTTAGAGAAGCAATATGGTACATATCCCATAATGCCCTGGGGCGAATAGGAGAGGGAACACCCTGGACAGACCACCAATTAACCTATATTTACTGGAGGACTTCCCCAGCTAGGTTGCGTTAGCTCGTTCCTCTGTCAGCTCCAGGTACACTTGAAGCTTTTCTCCACAAAGCAGCGTTTATGTTTCTTTTGTTTCCCAAATCCTGCAAAGACAGACACGTGCATCTAATCCGACACTGTCTCTTTAAACCCGACCCCCCGGGTGATGAGGAGGAATGTCCCGTTGTGCAACGTAATCTCGGCAGGTCTCGCCCACAAAAAAACCACATTCTCTGATGAAGCATTTTTTCGTGACGCCGACGCGCTAATATATCCGCGGCGCAGAAGATTGAAAAGGCGTTTTTATGATGCTCTTGAGTGATTTGACCTCTTGCTTTTTCAGACACGTTGGGTTGACACAGCTGCCGAGGCTGAGGTGACAGGTGACTCTCCCCTTCCCCAGCCCCCCCTCGCCCTTAACACTCGCCCCGCCCGGCTCTTTATGTAGACCCGGCGCTGCCGTCTGAACTTAAACCCCGGACAAACACAGGACTCTTATCTTGTTCTGCGTGTCGAAATTTCTAAAACGACCATCTTAAAAGTAAACTATTTGTTATTTTTGTCCACAAAACACAATTTTTTTACACACTTATACATTTGTAGGGATGTGTTGGAATGGCAAGAATCTGACAATAAGTATCGCGATACCGGGGGAACAATACGATATATTGGGATAGTATAGGAACAAGGATATATTTGTATCACTTCACAAGTACTTGACTCTGGTGTTGAAGAATTTGTTTAAATATGTCCAAACATCAGCTTTAAAAGCTGCTGGAGTCAAATGTATCCTCTTGTCCTCAGTCATCGCCGGGATCTTCTGTAAAGCACATCAACTTGCTTTCATTTAAGCTTAACTGTTGACATTATTAAATTGTTGAACGGTCATCTGGGTTAAAATATCAACATGCGTTTAGTTAGCTTTTGTTGACCGTGAGATTAGTATTGAACGGGTGTTTAAAAAAACATTTTGAGGGCCACATGTAATTGCTTGGCAGGCCGAATTTGGCCCCCGGACCTTCCGCTCCTGCAGATAATCTGAAACGACTTTTATTTTTCCCTTTACATTAAATCTCCAAAAATTTAATTTTTTGATTAGCTTAGCCCAATATGATGATTAGCATGTTTAGGCTAAACCGCTTATATCTTTAATATTGTTTATTTGATCTGGTACAGTAAGTAAGTAAGTAAGTAATATTTATTTATATAGCGCTTTTCGAGACCAGGGTCACAAAGTGGTCCCAAACAAACCGTCCGTGGAAGTTGTTAATAAATCAATAATTGATGGCATTTCTATTGATTATTATTGCTTGAAATGTGCTTTTTCTTTCAAAAAACATGGTATTTCTTTGAAAGTAATATTAGCCTGTGACTTTTGACTCGTCAAGACGGTCGTTTTCAGTCAAGTGTACTCAAAAAATAAACCTGTAAACTAGTGAAAATGAGTGAAACACAAACTTAACAAGATTTATTTTTACTCTCTTCATCTGAAGGTCGATCCGTGGATATAACGGCGACATTAAAAAGGTTGTGGACGCCTGATCTGTTACCCATCCGAGGCGTCAGCCATTTAATCACAATAGCATTTGACATAGTTTTGAAACGTGGTCTCATTGTTTATATAATTAATAGTTATATATTTCCTGCACATGGGGGCCCCACGCTGCATTTTCACAGCCCCTCTCTCGCCCCCCCTGAGTGTAACTGTAGCCGGAGTCATTAGTCAGACAGTGGGGATGACTGAACAGGTGTTTTCCAAATGGACCTTTGAACAGCTCGTCGCATCATCGTCGCCCCGGCTTTTTGTGGGCGTCCACGTGTTAGCGTGGAAGCGTGGCCTCCGTTTGCCCTCTTTACGCCTGAGGCTGAGCCATTTGCCGGGGCGCGAGGGGCGAGGGGGACGTGTAGCCATATGTATTCATGCATGGTATGTGCGCATGAATATATGCCTATGCATAACATATGTAGGTGTGAAGAGGTGTTATATCTTTACCAGCTGCTGCTTGTCGCTGCTCGTTGATGCACGGCGTCTGAGGAGGACGACCTCGCTCCAGTTGTTTCCACGACTTCCCCCGTTGACATATGGAGCACTCGGAGACATTTCTTAACGCCCGACTCATCGGACTTTTCGAGGGGGTCGAGGTCAAGACGGAGAATAAACAAGACTGGACCTGATGAAGGCTGCGTGACGCTCGTGACAAAAATGTTAAAAAGTCAGATGACCAGAACCGAAGTAGTCAAGTGTAGCTGAAGGTCATTTGTATGGATGTGTATTGGCAAGAATCGGGCGATATCGTTTCACGATACAGGGGTCACGATACAATATGTTGCAATACTATTGGAGCAAGGATATAGTTGTAGTACTGATCTAGTACTTGACCCTGGCGTTGCAAACCTAATATCAGCTTTAAAAGCTGTTGGAGTCGACTGTATCCTCTCGTCCTCAGTCACCCCGGCGATCTTCCATGAGGCACAAATAAAGCAAAACATATTTTCTCCCAACTTTCTGTTGTTGCAGAATTCCCAAGACAGTTGATATAAAACAAATATAAACAATAAAATTCCCTTATTAATACTAAATCTGTTTCGAAAGCCAAAAAAATTAAATAATCGATTATTATCATTGTTATTTTAAATGATGCAGTGCTGTTAAATATATGATATAGTATCGTAAAAGAAATGTTGAAGTACTTGAGTGTATCAATATTTCATAACTGCTTTCATTGGCTTCGAAACCAAAACATCCAAACATCAGCTTTAAAAGCTGCTGGAGTCGACTGTATCCTCTCGTCCCCAGTCATTGCCGGGACCTCCTTTAGCTACAGAGGATGTAGTGACTGCTGGTTAGAAGTTTAATTGCAATACAAAAAAGAACAAACTCTGTGATTATTTGTATGTTAATTGTTAATATAAAAAAATTGAATTATTTTATTTTATAAACAATTTATTGAAATATAAACCATAAAAGAACTTTGACTAAAATTAAGTACAATTTATAAGCCAAAAAAGGAAAATTTATTATTATTATCGTTATTTTTGTAATCGATACAGTGCTGTTGAATATTGAGATGGTATCATGGAGTGTATCAATATTTTCTCCACCACCAGAACCACTACTACATTCCTTGTAAACAGAACAGTACTCGTCTACAAGATGTATCATCGGAATGTGAAGTTTTTTTTCCACCACAAGTGACCTTCTAAATCACATAATGACAGACGCTCACCGTCAGTTAAAAGTCAGCAGCTGGAGCGATATAAAGATCTCCGCAGCAAGACAGGAATGTTGTTAAAATGTCACAAAAAGGCACCAAAAAAAAAGAAAAAAGTGGTGATTTACGTCCTGACCTTCGCGTGTGCTTGTGTTCCAACAGCTGTACAGCGAGGACGTACGTCAAACTCCCAGAGCAGCCCGGGTCAGTACCTGACCAACGGCACCGACCCGTACAACAGCCAGCCCTACCTGTCCAGCTTCATCTCTCTGCTGCTGCGGGCCGAGCCGTACCCCACCTCCCGCTACGGGGCGCAGTGCATGCAGGGAAATAACCTGATGGGGATCGAGAACATCTGCGAGCTGGCGGCCCGGCTGCTCTTCAGCGCCGTGGAGTGGGCCAAGAACATCCCTTTCTTCCCGGACCTGCAGCTCATGGACCAGGTGAGTTCTTGCAAATCTAAGGACAAGATCAATATGGCTGGAAAAAAACATGGTAACAACAACAATATTAAAAAACTTTATATATTTTAATGTATATATAAATACGATCTTTACAGAACCATTTAAAATATATGAAATATTTTCCAATATAAGTACAAAAATCGAATAAAATATTATTCATTAAGACACAATGTTGTTATATAATCGGTATAATATCAATAGTAATAATCAATTAAATCAATATATTAGTTAACAACATAGAAACTGAGTGAGGTGAGTCTGCTGCTTATATGCAAGAATCTAACATTTATTCTTATTATATTGAAAAGTAAATTAAAATATTGATTAAAAAACAACCTGTAAACTAATGTCATTTGTTGGTTTTTAACAAAACGAATGTTTTAAGTTGCTTTATACTGACATGTTTATTTATTTATATTTTATTTATTCATAAATGTCCAATGGTAAACAGAACCAAAAAGTCATATTAGAGCAAATCAAATGTTTCTTAACGTATTACGATAATGAAAAACAGCTGATCTAGTACTTGACCCTGGCATTGCAAACCTAATATCAGCTTTAAAAGCTGTTGGAGTCGACTGTATCCTCTTGTCCTCAGTCACCCCGGCGATCTTCCATGAGGCACAAATAAAGCAAAACATATTTTCTCCCAAAATGCTGTTGTTGCGGAATTCCCAAGACGGTTGATATGAAACAAATATAAACAATAAAATTCATACGTATTTTTCAACACAAAAATGACTTCCTTTGCAAATTAAAACTCAACTTTAATCATATTTTAGATAATACTCTGCTTTTTTGACCCGGAAATTCAGTCTTTAAAGATCGTTAACCCTTGTGTTATCTCAGGGTCAAGGTGACCCGAAGGCCCGAAAACCAATGTGTTTCTGGTATCCTCTGTGTTGCCTCTGGGTCAAGGTGAACCATCTCCTTGGCTTCCATAAATAGGGAAGCCAAGGGATACCACAAATACATTTGTTTTCTGGCCTCACAAAAGAACTTAAATCACAAAAAGTTTGCTAGCTAAACTATTGCTAAACTATTGTTCTCAGCGATTTACAGTGAATTTAAACTTAGTCTTTAAGGATTAAACTCTTTTACACTGTTATGGTAACAAAGTAGTGTCGTAAACTTTCCGTCGTGCACCATGAGGTGGTGATTCTCTGACTGACGGTGCTCTCAATCTGTCAATCTGCCACAATCCATCATAGACAACGTGTTCCTTCTGATAACAAACACTCCCAGGATGTGCAATAGTTTTCCTCCAAAAGTGGTTTATAATGAAAACATGTAAACCGAGTTGATTTTCTGTCATCTTCGCACAGTTTTGCTTTCATGGTGGTGAAATAAAAGATGGGCTTTGATCACATTAATAACGAACAGATGGGCTGTCAGTCGTGCTTGTGTAGATTTACACCCGCCGTAAAGTCTTTACGCCGAGTAATTGGCTGAACTATAAATAATACGCCGCGTGGTGATCATAAATAGTCATCGCTTACGCGCCGTTGTGTTGCTTCATCACCATGAAAGAAGGCCGAGTCGTAAATATCTGCTCGTAATTTCCCCGTGTGAGCATCAAAACATGTTTATGATTGTGTTACCTGTGGATGATTATTCGTCTCCCTGTTCCATAATTGAATCCACACGTTCAGCCCATGAGCAAGCACAAGGGAGCTAATGGGTTCCTTTAGAAAAAATCAATTCAGTCACAGATTAATTTGGTCAAATATACGTTTCTTAAGGCTGCTCTTCGTCCTAGGTGGCGCTCTTGCGTATGTCGTGGAGCGAGCTGTTCGTCCTCAACGCCGCCCAGTGTTCGATGCCCCTCCACGTCGCCCCCTTGCTGGCGGCCGCCGGACTGCACGCCTCGCCCATGTCGGCGGAGCGCGTGGTGGCCTTCATGGACCACATCCGGGTCTTCCAGGAGCAGGTGGAGAAGCTGAAGGCCCTGCAGGTGGACACGGCCGAGTACTCCTGCCTCAAGTCCATTGTCCTCTTCACGTCCGGTGAGTCTTTCATATTTCAACTGAATGTTATTTTAAAAACAAAACAAAAAAACAGGGATTTTTGTCTTTTTTTCAATATGTGTAGGAGGTTTTTAAAACCAAACTAAAATTATTTTCCCATAAAAAACAACCATCAATTTGAATTTTCGTGTTTTACTTAATGTATTACTCATATCTGTGCTCCCAGGAAAAAACTTTGAATCCAAAAATCTAAAAATGCAAGTATTTTTGTGCTTATAAAGTTAACCAGGAGCGGTATTTTCCAGTCAACAATTGTAGATTTGTTTGGCCAAAGTTTCCCTCGAGTACTATGGAAATGTATTCAATGAAATAAAGCCAAGAACTTTAACTGGCAACTTGACAAAAGCTTAAAAACTTCTTCCGGGTTCACCTTATAATCATTCAGATAATAAAAATTCTCCACATTTGATCATTTTACATAGATTTTTTTTCTGGTAGCACAAGAATTTGTGATAGAAAAACACCAGAAAATCGAATTGTATTTGATTTTGTAGTTGGCATTAAAGAAAAATTACTTGATTCTCCAACGTATCATTAGGGATGAGTAAATTCACAATTTCTATGATTATTTTTAAAAGTGAATAACAGGGAGTTTTCTGGGTCTATTTACTGTTCTGTGAAAAAAAAGAAGGGCTGGGCAACGATTACAGTGTTTAATTGCGATTAATCGCATGATTTCCTTGAATAATCGTGATTAATCTCGTTGTATTGGCGAAGACCGAGAATGAATTTAAAAGTAGCTTCAAGTCCACTTTGATTTCAACGTTCTTCTGCTGTATGAACTCAAGTAAAATAACATTTAACATGCAAACTAAACTAAATATCAGTACTTTAGTTTAAACATGAAAAAAGTGAATACATTTGGGCACCTGTTCTCGACATATCTCCTCCATCATCTTATTTATTAACTCCTGGAATCTTTTGCATGTTAACAAACTATTAATGAACCCCACTAGGCCTAAACTTGGTGAAAATAGTGCAGAGACGCCATCTAGTGGAGTCTGAAATTAATGACACTGCTTCATAAAGCTTCATCAGACCATCGCTTGCGTTTATTCAAGATAAATTAAATGTCAATAGTTGAATGTGTTATTGCAATAATAACGTGTTAAACTGCTGAATTCTAGAAATACGATTTTTTTTTTATAGACAAAATGTTATTCATTTTCTTTAAGAGCAGCAAATAATATTCAGGGTGGATTTGCAACAAGATATCCTGTTCAAATGTTATTGTAAAAGTTTTCCAGTTTTTTAATTGAAGCAGAAAAAACTCTTTCTTAAAAATGGATCATCTGAAGATAGAGTCGTCAAGGCAGCTGCTTGTTCCCAAATCTCCCCACGATTTCACGGCATTTCGAGCCTCAAAACGTAACATTGTTCCGCGAATCCATCGTCACTGAGCCGCGGCTGAATCCCGACTATGATGCTCGGAGATCCCGGGAGATGATGCACTTTGTTTTGATACTGCCTTACACGTATTCACTTGAGGTTTATCGCAACAGTCACGGGGCTTTGGTTCAAGCCAAAATACTGTCACATCTGCGGCGCTTCACCGAGGGATCATGCCTCATGGCCCGGGGGGTCGGTGGCGATGGGGGTTGGGGGGGACGGGACGGAAATGTCCTTGTTTTTATCACTAACACTTTGTGTCCTCGTCCACACGCGTCCAACCCCTTTCCAGCGTTTCCTTGATTTCATCAGCCGTTGCTACTTTATGATAGCATCTATTATTAAAACCAGTCGGCCACCCCCATTCCTCCTGAAGCCCCACAGCCCGAGAAACCCCCCACCCCCCCTCTCCTCCAGAATTAAATTATGTATGAAAGGTTTCAGTGAGACATGGATTGGCCACAGCTTCGACCATGACCTACATAACCCCGGTCGCCCAGATGACTCCGAGGAGGAGGCGTGGCCCCACATTTGGGAAAGCAACACAAAAACACACACAGTCAACTTTATTACGCTGTGGTGAACATTTCGATATAATAGTAAGATTTTAAAGCTGTCAGTAGAGAGCGCTGTGGCTTGATGGAGCAAATCTCAGTTGTTTTTTTTAATCTCTTAAGAATTTTGGATTTAAAAGTACAGCTAAACCCTTGACTACTTCATTTCTTCAAATATAGAGTGCTAACCCATCAAGTTACCCATTTGTTTTACAGGTTTTTTACTGCTTAAAAAATATAATCACTGTTAAAATAATTTGATTTGATTGATTTTTATGGCAATGAATTGAAAAAAATATATAGTAATTTTATAATTATAGTTAATATTCAACTCATGTCGCATCGTACTTCATTTTTTAAAAAAAAAAACACATATTCATATACATTTTTAATCACAAAATAGTCATCTTTAATTATATTTTAGATAATATGATTAATTTAATTATTTTTTTAAATTTAAATAAGGTTTTAGGATTATATTAATCTACTTTATTTGTATCCCTGTATATGGCAAGAACCAAGACCAACTATATATGCATAAAAAAATAAAACATGAACAAATATAATGATTTTTTTAATGAATAACTATTGTAGCTGTGACTGGATCCGTCTACCCTGAGACTGCAATTTTATTTTTAAAACAGGAAATGGACACTTAAAAAAAAAAAAATCTTCAGTCATGAAAAAAATTCCAATGTTGTGTTAACAACACTGGCAATAACAGTATCTGATTCTAATAGTGAATGAATCCATTTCCTGTTCCAAATAAAAAGTTGCCCCCCCCCACACCCTTTAAGATGCCTAATCGAGGAGCATCAGACACCGGCCACCCTGGTCCTTCACCCCCGCCGACCAGTTGTTTGCCCGAGGATCAGACAAAGAACAGGGCGGTCGGCGTGGAAAGGCGAACACAGAGCTGTCGCCTTGGCACGAGAAGCCGTTTGACTCACACAGACAGCCTCGCTAATCCCGGGCCGGCACCGACTGTTTGTCACGCAGGATCCCAAAAAAAAAAGAAAAGACCAAGAAAGAGAAAAGATGAGAAAGATGTCGATAATGTAGTATTATCATCATCTCGCACCAGGAGTCCGTAACGAAGATGACATTCAAATGTTTTCGTTCTGCCGAGGTGCAGGGCCAGGTTTGCTCAGGGGACAGATCAAAGTGTGAGGTGACAAAGGGAACCTGCTATTGGAGGTGACAGATTAAAACCTCCGGGCCAGAGCGTTTCAGACAAAAGAGAAAAAAGAAAAAGCTTGAGAAGAAATTGAAAACCTGCCCCCTTCCGAACCAGGGTTCATCCAGGAGGCACGCGGGGATGGTACAGTACCGTGATCACTCTAAAATGTGGCTTTGTTTTGAGTTCACACATCTCTGACCTCCTTCGCTAATTCCCTTGTGCTCTCCCCTCTTCACATGGAGGGTGCGAAAAGTATCGTGCCCGGTGTCACACACTGCCAGACTCTTGCCAAGTCAGGGGCCCCGGTGGAAAAGGGGGGGGGGAGGCGTGAGGAGGTGCAAGGCAGAACATGACCTCCGGCGGAGGGGAAGGCAGCGCACCGCGGTGCTGTGAACACAGACCGCAGGGGAGGGGGTAGTAGACACAGAGATCAGCATTGACAAGCTCAATTTGTTCTAGTTTCATATGACTTAAGCCTGCATCTTCTGGAGGGTCCGGAGGGAGGGATGTATGAACACGCTGCCAGACCAATCCTTTCCTGGGAAACCTTCCAGTTAAAAGTAAAAGAAATGGTGTTTAGTATGCGTCGGTCCTCAATGGCTATCTTGAATTACCCATAATGCACTGGTCAGACAACAATTACAGGTGCCAAAATCATAGCTATCACAGTCTTAAAGATAAAACCATGATTTCATTTAGGTGAAGCTGTTTCGTGGGCAGAACCATCTGGAGTGCCAGGGGTGTCAAACTGGTCCACAAAAGGGCCGAGACGGTGCAGGTTTTTGTTCCAACCAGTCAAGCACACATGAGTTAACCAATCAGGTGTCGGCTTAAACAAGCAACACCTGACTGACAACCAATTGATTACTGTCTTCAGACGCCTGATTGGTTCAACTATATGTGCTTGACTGGTTGGAACAAAAACCTGCACCACCCTGGCCCTTTTCTGGACCAGTTTGACACCTGTGATCTAGACTATGAGTGAACTGTCTATAAACCTGCTTTTCCACTTCACAGTTCAAACCTTTACTCGACTTGGCTTGACACTACTCTGTCGCCTTGTGTAAGCCCTGCTAGCTACTCTCCGTGAGCAAGACTGTCAGAACATAGGCCGCGATACTTTGACGCAATAGTGAACTTACCAGCTACAAAAAACTTGACCTTGTCCATGGACATCAAAACTACTTTTTCAGACGGACATACTTGTATACCTTCTTGTATTGATTTCTTTAATGGCCCGTTTGGAGTCGTGTAGACGTCCTGCTCTGACAAATCTGTGGCCAGCAGTCGGTCAATGTCGCCCTTTCAGTGCTGGCTCGGCTCGCTTGAAACCAGAGCGGTACCCATCACCGTACCGTTTGTAAGCGCAACTCAAACCATCTGGGGTTGAGTTGGGCAAAGTAGGGCTAAGATGACCAAGTGAAGAAGCGGCTGTACTGTGGGGGGCTAGTATTTCGAATTTCCTGTTCTGAGTGCCATAAAAACTCACAAGAAGAAAGAGAGCAATCGATCAACACTTTCAGCTTTTAGCGTAATGCAAATAATAAATGTGTAGCAAGAAAAAATGAGCTAACGCTAACACGACCATGACGGCTAAAACCCAACTGCAACTTTCAATGGCAGGATAACACAGATCAACCCTTGTTACTTTCTTATGTCCCGAATCATTACCGTTCTTTTTGGTTTCAATCAGGCACTGGTTGTTCCTTTTTGCCGGTAAATGTGCAACAAAATCTGTATCTGTGAAAATGAGTCATGCTAGGAGTTCTTTCCGCCCAGGAAACTTTCGCTTCTACCTGTGCAAAGTCAAAGTTAATACCAAAAGGAATTGGGCTAAAATGTATCTTCTGTTTCTTCTCTCAGATGCCATGGGTCTGTCAGATGTCGCCCACGTTGAGAGCATCCAGGAGAAGTCCCAGTGCGCCCTGGAGGAGTACGTCAGGAACCAGTACCCCAGCCAGCCCAACCGCTTCGGCCGCCTCCTCCTCCGCCTCCCGTCGCTCCGCATCGTCTCGTCTCCGGTCATCGAGCAGCTGTTCTTCGTCCGCCTGGTGGGGAAGACGCCCATCGAGACACTGCTGCGCGACATGCTGCTCTCCGGCTCCAGCTACAACTGGCCGTACATGCCGGCCGTGCAGCGCGACCGGCCGATCTCCCTCCACTACAACGAGAACGGACCTTGAATCGAGACTCACCAGGGCCAGGATCCATCACTCTGTTTTCAAGCCTCACCATTCCATTCAAAAAAATATTCTGTCTGATGACGGGTCAAACAAGACCGCGGGACGTTGGCGTGGCTAGCGGGGGCTACTTCCGAGGTAGGCAGGTTGGTCGAACGGGTTATTGCGCAGTTCACCAGCAGGTCTGTTGGACTCGGGCTCAGCTGTCATTCTCGAACACTTTCAGAGTCGGTGCTTGTTTTTTCGCCAGCACCCCTGCTGAAAAAAACACTGAACAAAAGGGCTTTGCCAAAGAGACTCTACGAAACGCAGGAGCACAAGGCCGTCGTATATTTACTAACAAGAAACCAGAAGCCATTAAAGAGGACACATGCCAAAATGTTTTAATGTGTGTGTTTGTATTAGCACTGTTTATACAGAGGAGAATCATGTCCATATGTACAGTATATCATTGATTCATAGGCACCGAGAGCGTATTAGTGGGAAAGCTCAGGATTAAAAACATGGGGGAAAAACAACTATCCAACAAAAGAACAGATAATTTGAAAGCCTGTGCCAAAGCAAAAAAAAAAAGAAAAAAAAGCATATTGTTTGGATTATTTTTGTGTGATTGAAATCAAAGTTTGGTTTGTACGTCATTTGATACGTGTTGTGTTTTTTTTTCTCTCAGGGGGAGAAAGGAAATTGAAAAAAGTAGAAAGCTTAGGCACTTCCCATCCGAGTGTAGACAAACTCACTCCTGTGTAACAGCAGCACTTCTAGATTTCTGCTCTCTAGAAGCCGTTTCAAGTATTCTCCTCACACGATCGGAACACTTCCACCTTTCTATTCAAATCTGAGCTTTTTTTTATTTCCTGAAGGGTGGGAGGGTTTTTCATTCTAGCTGTACTTGCCTTAGAACAAAGATTTTGTCACTGAGCATTTATCTTATGACTGTGCCATAATCTCTCGTTACCTGTTATAACAGGTATTATGTCAGAACAGGAGATGAACTCGGTCCATGTTCCAAAAAATGCTTCTCAGAAAACCATGCAACACTTCACAGAATCATTTTTTTCAACATCCATCCGAGTTTCCTTTTTCATTTTTTTTGATAATATCGTCATGTTGGGACAAAACCCCTCCATCATGTCATTGGATCTTATTGTAACCGATACCATAAAGAATTGTATGACTAACCTGGAAAACCTCAGTCTTTGTTACAAGTTTATCCCAGTCGGACTTAGTTTTAGGACGATTTTTAAGTTGTTTTCTTTCCTCCCTTCTGTTTGGTGGAAGATGTTTGGTTTGACAAATTGTCACCGGTTTTCAAAGACGGCACTCGGACCTTGAAAAGAAGACATCGAGAACATCGGTGCCTGATGATAGATGAATTCACAGAAAAGGGTTTGAGTTTGTGTTTATCCCCTCTACTTTTGTTTGAGAAAAAAATGTCCATTTATTAAAATAAATTTTGTTCTTCACATTGAGTCTTTAGTTTGTGTCTTTTACTGTTTATTTCTCAGGTGTAATTCACAAAAAAATGTTCAGCTTTTAATCAAATTATCTATTAAGGAAGTTGTGTGATGGTTGTGTTTATCCTCTTCTCAAAATAGTAAATAGTTTCCAGTTCCATCTGGATTTAGGAACATTTTGAAGGTTTAGTCACTGACTTGTAAGTACCGATGGGGCTTGTGAAGCTTCATGAAGCAGTGTCATGTTGTTTAGAGGTCAGTAGGTGGCACCATTAGTTCAAAAAATGATGTGATGTTCCATTAGAACTGTTGTTAAAAACAAAGGAAAATAGTGCATAGACCGCCATCTAGTGGATTCTGAAAATAATGACACTGCTTCATGAAACTTCATCAGACCATCACTACGTGTATGGCTTCTAACCACTGCTGCTCTGTTCAGGACTAACAAAATAACTGAAAACTTTATTCAGTAAACACAGAATACAATCAAATTGCTACATAATTAACGGTGTTTTTGTTATTTAGTTAGTTGGTTGACATTATAGTTTTAAAAAAAAATAAATTATTTGTATTTGTTTCAGTCAGCCAAGACTAATCTTGAGTTATTATAATTATAATAGTCTTTTGGTTGGTATTTGATTGTATGAGGTAATTCAAATCCTAACATACTTATATGTAAGAAATATTCTATCCAAGTACTACTTTACCTAATCAGAGTAATCCAAACAGATATAAACAGATACTTTAAAGAAAATACATTATCATTTGTGTACATGTTTCTGACATGATTGTAGCGCCTCTCCTCCCTACATCATCCCTCTCTTCCTCTTTCAAATCCTTATAGAATTAATAATTAAATGCACAATCTGTGTGTAGCAGCGACCGGAAGGAGGCCCGGGACATGCCGGAGAAACAATGCTCATCTGGGAATTAACCGGAAGAGTTGGAGGCTTCTAGTTAGAGGAAAATCTAAACTTATTTGACGAACAAGTAATAAATAGACGACCACGGTTAATAAAATAAAGGTATCTTTCAAATTAAAAGTAGACATTTCATTCAAACAAATACATTAAGACATAAACATGAAATGTAATGATTAACAATTGTATTGGACGACATTTGACTTGTTATTTAGATACTTAATTAAAAGAAATGTAAACAGGATTTTTTTTAAATTAATTTCTAGGCCTCTCGTAAAAATGTATCTTAATTTTTCCGATTGTTGTGTTTTCTGTTCTTGTTACGAATTAACTTTAAACAGTTGACTTAAAAATATATGTATTAAAAAAGTATTTATTCTCAATTCTTTTCATAGAAAAATAATTCTTGACCCCTTTACCTCAAACTCGGCATCTAACTACCAACCCCTCCATCTTCACCTCCAACCCTCCACTTGTGTTTTTCTTTAGGTCCGTCTGTGTGTGTGTTCGTGTGTGTGTGTGTGTGCGTGAGTCGTGGATTGACTTATGCCTTCATTTCGGAGCTGTCACTCCTGGCCAAACACCATGACCCCTCAACCTCCATTTTGGAGGCGTGCATTTTTTTTCCCTTCTTCTCCCCTTCACAGTATGAATATAAAAAACACGTGTGGTTCAAATGTGTGTGTGTGCGCGGAAATGCATGCGTGTGTGTTTATGTGTACAGGTAAATCAATCTGCCGCAGCTCCTTTGAATGGCAGCAGCCGAATTACTTTTGCACTTCAATTTTGCACACCTGCCATTTATGGCAAACAGCCGGCTCAGCAAAAAACCATAAAAGTAAATATGTCGCTTCAAGATTCAAATCAGAGCCTGTAAATTTCCCAAACAACGGCACAGCTGCGGTTTTTACAGCTTGTTTATTCTCCGCTAAATTAATGTTTCAAACACAAAAGGTGGATGAAACACAAAGTAAATCCGACTAATAACAACAACTGCATTCCTGGCTTCAGTTTTCCTTTCAGCTCAATTGGTTCAATAAAAAGTTACAATCTCGACAAAACCTTTATTAAAAAAACCTACCAGTCAAATAATATTGATAATAAATGAATATATATATATAAAATATATAGTATAAAGCTGTATGGAAACAAACTAGTGTGAAGTGTATTTAAAACCAAAAAACAATAATGTTCATGTTTCATGAAGCTTCACAAGCACATCACTTGTTTTTATTAGTGATGTGCTGATGAAGCTTCGTGAAGAATTGTCCTCAGTTTTAAATTTTTACTCGATGGCATTCTTTGCTGAATAACTTTTGGCTTTTAGAAAATATTTAAATGAAACCGCCAGTCACATTTAAGCCAACAGCGCCACCTACTGGCATCGTAAAATAAGAACCCTGTTTCATGAAACTTCATCACTAGTTTTCAGGTGAAGTGTCCCAAACTATTTTACTTGTAACAAAATGAATTAAAAGACGTTCAAACTTATGTGTATATGGAGTAAAAATATATATTAATTCAAAATACATCTGATTTGAAGAATTATTTATTTATCTGCATTTATGAAGCAAAATATCACAATACATTATTATTTTAAGAATAAATTAGTAACATTTATTTGGATTACATTTTACAACATTTAAATTTGTTCATCCAGTTAGAATTTTTTTTTCTTGACGAGTCAATTTATTTTAAAATAACTCCTCACTCCCGGACGTATCATTTCACTAATATAAACTCATTTCAAATCATTTATATTTTAATTGTTGTCTCTAGTTTTTTCACAACACAGTTTGAAAACTTTTTTAAAATAAAAAAAAATGAAATGCTAAATTTGATCCTCAAAAAATAAATGACATTTCACCATCTAAATTTATTATTTAGCAACGATAACACAAAATTAAATTGTAATAATACTAAATATTAAATAAATAAATAAGAAACACAAATTTCTCAATTGAATCTTCTGCTAGACTGTGTCGTGTCTAGAGGAAAAGAAAAGTCATATTTCACAGAGGAGACGATCAGGTCGCGGTATTATGATGCAGACGTTTACAGGACAGAAACAATACAATCATCCGGGGGTTTGACGACCACGGCAATCAGGTCTGAGCCAGAGGTCGGCGTGCCAAACCCAATAAAGCAGCAGATCCATCACCCGGCGTTGCCCTGACAGTAATTGTCACAGGTCCATGTCGCCGTGTTAAAAATACAAGGCTCGCTCCTCCGACAGGGATGACATGGACGCTCACATTTATGCCAGACACCTCCTCCATTTGTTATGACTCATTTTCAATTTGGTAAAGGAGCCCCGGCTCGAGGATGAACGGCGACCTATCAGAGGGGGACGTCCTGGAAGCAGCTCACTCCGGGAGTCATTTAGATGCCGAGGAGGAGGCGAGACATGTGAAGGGGCTTTTGTCGTAACGAAAAAAAAAAAGAAAAAAAAGGGGGTGTTTTGTCTTGTTTCCAAATGCGAGCGCTACAAGGGCGAGCTAGATGTCTATCTCTGGGGGAAAGCGGCAGCCGAGATCGATAGGTGGGATGTCGGATTGAATTGAGGTCACTCTTTGTCTCCCCAAAGAGGGCCCACTTACTGGTGAGCCGTCAAAAACGTGGCGGATTATGAACAAGGGGTGAGCAGGAGGCCGGACAGATGCAAGGGCGACCCTCCCTCTGTCATGTTACATGTTTATTTTGAAACAGAAGGATCAATGGCTGAGTCTAACACTAATAAAATAACTTTCTCAGAAAGAAGAGAGTCAAGAAAACTCATTTTTAGTTTTCTATACTTTAGTTGTCAGAGCTTTTATATGCTACTTGCCGAGGGCCACACACGGCCCCCTGACTGTGTTAGTGTGGTCCTTAAATGGTCGCAGTATGTATAACATGACTGTAGAAATGTTTCTGATAACTAGCAAACAGAACTTTTTTTCCTGTTTTTTTTACTCTTATTTACAATACATTCAAGTTCTGTTATTGCACTTTATTTTCTTCCAACTGCGCTGTTGTGAAAGTGTGTTTCCCCTCTGGGGATGAATAAAGCTTTTCTATTCTATTCTATTCTGTTGTTGAATATTTATTGTCTGTCAAAATAAATCAAAAGATAATGGGAAAAATATACTCAAATTTAAAATAAAGTGAAATGATGATAATTCTCAAAAGTTATTTTATGACTTATATTGAGGATATTTATACAAAATAAATATATAAAATAATACAGTTCATGTATAACTTAAGTTGTATCTGTCAAGTAGAGACTCAATACACTCCAAACCTGCAGAGGGCAAACATGTGCAAAAGATGCTGGTGGAACCAACATTCTGGCTTGTGTTGCCAGTGGGATATAATTGACCTGCGCACCCACAAGAAAAGCATGGCCTAAATGTTTGGAGTTAGCCCAGGTAACCTCTCTCACCTGCTCCTGAAAACAGGACATGACCACGGCTCCTGACCACCACGAAGATGCAACTGGTAGGAGAAAAAATAATTCTAATGAGGATTTAGTTTTGCTCCTGATTGCTAATAGTTGATTGAGATACTTTTGTTTAAGTTAATTTAAGCTTGCAGTATGTCTTTTGTTTACACTTGGAACTGAATGGTTAAGCACTTACTTAAATAATTCTAAAAACTCTGTTTGAAAAGTAAGTTATATTAACATTTTATTTTAGAAAACTTTGACATTTATTGAAATGTATTGAGACTAATGCATGTTTTTGTTTTAAAGGTTATGAACCTATTCTATCCTGACTATTCTATTCTGAACTGATCAACATAAATCATCAAGAAAATAAAAAAAATCAAGAATCGAGTTGTGTTTTGCATCCTTTAACAAGTGGTCAAGCCGTTTTTCAATTTTGGGCAGAGTTGTGGTCCGAACACACACTGAACTAAACAGTATCCTTTCGAAAATGTATTATTTACGTTTTCTGATCAAAGTCCTTGTTTAAATGTGGCCCGTTTTTAGTGCCCACCTCTGTCATAGGGGCCGCAATCCCTTAAGAAATATAAGAGAATATTAAAAGACGAGTCTTAAATGTATTTTTTTATAAAACTGAAACCTTCTTAATCAGTGTCACCAAGATATTTATCACCTGAAAGAAAATATTGTTGATTTAATTTCTGTTCTATTTATTATGAAAGGTGTTTTGTTTTCATAAAATATGCAATTTTCTCTGAAGTCAACGTTAATATGCTCGTTTCTGTCAAGTTTACTCATAAAATAAACCTGTAAACTAGTCAAAATGAGTGAAACATAAACTTTATATGAATTTTTTTATAATATAAGTCACTAAACTGGTCCTCATGCAACAAAAAGTAAGTTTGCATTTTGAGAGACAGAGTAAAATGATAAACCTCAAAAGGAAACTTGTGTATGGGTTGTTTTTTATAAAGTTCAAACCATATTTATCATAATCTGAGTTTGTCACCCATTATATATATAATTTTTAATTCAAATGTTTTGAATAAAAACGAATAATAAAAATAGAATGGGTCAGTAAAGGTGGTCGTGATATCTAGTTGGTTGATGCGTGCACTAAATAATTTGACCCCCCAACAAAAACTTGGAGAACAAATTTAAAGTTTAATTTTACACTGACAGAATATTGGAAATATTTATTTTATTTAGAAAAAACACTTTAATAGATTTTCTGTTTAGACTTGTATTACGCTGTGTTCTCTACATTTCCCCCCAAATTCTAAGATATATATCCCTTGCATAACTGACTTCCTTCAGTTTTCCTTTTACAATAGAAAGAAAAAAATTAGACACTCGTGACAGAAAATGTAATCAACCTCTGTAGGACTTTCAATTGCGGAAGGAACCAGGGGTCCCCGAAAGACACCCACAGAAGCATGTTTAGCGCTGACACTTTGACACATTAGTTTAAATATATTGTATAAATAATGGCTACAAACCACTTGCAGGTGAAAAAGCCAAAGTTCTTTATCAACAAAGAACCTGAACGTTCTCTGCTACACTTGATATACGGAGCAATTGGTCTCCAAAACTAATATTGTAATGAAAGGCTGTGTGTGTGGCCCAGCGGGGGGATGTTTGTGAAGATGTCCCAAAAGCAATACCCCCCATTTCAAGAATCAACACCCCTGCCCCCCCCTCCCCCCAATTTACTCAGATCCCTTGAAATGGAACGCCCGTTTTTCCATAACTATCATCTCTGCCAAAGCATTGCGGGGGAATTGGATCTGTCTCTTCAGCACCATGTTCCACAGAGATCTCATCAAGCGTGGTTGGCGTCACCCTCTCCTACGGAAATTGCTCTCCAGTAAAATGGACATTATTTAGGCGCCATCTAAAAGCGCTATTGGTCCCTTTGGTATAGACGCCCCCACCACTGTCCTGTTATAAATCCTTAAACAGGGGCCCCACCTCCGATGTATGGCAACACCATCAATATTGATGTGGGAGAAACTTCTTCCAAAGCCGCCTTAGTCGCAGAACATTAATATTGATAGTGTTGTTCAGCGGCCCAGACCTTCGCTGCGACTCTAAAATGGTAATGGCATCTGGTCTGGGGGTTAGAGGGCAATATCGCTGCTGAATATGGACATGGCTGTTTAGCTGAGAGTGAGACAGGGGGCCACGCCAATCACCAGTGTCCCCTTTAACCTGACCACCTTGAGAAGTGTTGCGAGACGAGAACTTGGCCGCGATACGGATCCTGCGAACTATTATAGTCCGACAATGGTTTTAAATGATCCTGAAGACATCAGATTTTTTTTCTACCTGTTTCTTTTTCCATTTACCTGTTTAACATCAATTACATCTTCCAATTGTTAATTTGTCTCAAGTTAAAGGTTGTTTTTTGGTTTGTTTGTTTGTTTTTTATTTTATTTTTGATATTCTTTTTTCATTTGGTTTGCCTTTTTATTGCTGTGTTTCTTGTATCTACCTGATGGGTGACTTGAATGGGAGTACCTTGTTGTATGTATACTACATATTATGGATATGTCATCTATGATTGATGTGAATTGACAGTAAACAAGTTAAAAACAAATCTTACAATTGTTACACGAACAAAAAACATCCATCCAACCATTTTATGCCACTTATTCCCTTTTGGTGTTGCGGTGGGGGGGCCTATCCCCCTGGACAGAGCGCTAGCTTGTCGCAAGACACACAAAGACAGACAACCATTCACACACACACTCATACCTACGGACATTTTTCCCAAGTTCCCTATTTTGGAATGTGGGTGAAAACCAGCGTGCCCTGGGTAAGCCGACGCAACAAGGAGAAAACATACTTAACACAGAAAGACCACTAGATTCCTTCCCCTCCAACTTTCTTGTTGCAAAGAGATTACACTAACCACTGCTACAACCATTGCCCAAACAAAAAAACACTAAAACACAACTTGCCAAAATGCATTTTAATGCAAGGATGGATTTATTCCTGAAATGACATTCTTCTCGTTGTGAGTCATTATCTATCTACATGTGCCTTGTGATGAACAGCCGGATGAATGGATGGACGCATGATCGGATGAGACAACACATTACTAAAAAAACAAAACAATGGATGGTTGGATGGATTGATAGATTGATGTATGGATGGATCGACAGATCAACCAGTTACAGATGAAGGGATGGATGGACCAACCTTGGAGGGAGGGACAAATGGATGTTTGGATGGATGGATGGGTTGATGGATGGATTTATGGACGGATGAACGATCAGTTGGACAGAGGTAGTGATAGTCACACACATGATAGATGGATGGATGGATGGACAGACAACAAGGTACGAACATACGGTATGTCGAAGGGAAAGACGGACGGTTGGATGATCTGAGGGACGGATGTAATGATTGTAACCCAGATGGAGGATGAATCGAACTAATGGATGGATGGACCAATGATCTGAAGAACAGATGTAGGGATGGATGGTATGATGATGGATGGATGATTTGAAGGAAGGGACAGACGCACATATATTAACCCAGACCATCACCTTGTTTTTTTTTTTTTTAATAAGGTGTTGTTTCAAGAAGTCCACACATGTTCATGGAACAGCTGTCCATTGATAATGAGGACCTTCAGAATGTGTAGTGTGCGCAGATGCCTTCAGTACTGATGAGCATCCGGTGAATATCAGCACAAATGATCATTTAAGTACCTGAGGTCAGACTCAAAAGAAGCCTGTGCACCTAATTAAATCCCTGTCTGATTTTTATCACGTTTAAACCACCAGGACACACATTTGACTTTGATTTTTTTTTTCACCAAAGGTTGAGCACACACACAAACACAAACACACGCACACACACATTGAGTTTCCGAGCATAATGATATCATGGTTCTGTCGCCGTGGCGTCCTCGGCTTGTACAAACACATGATTACGCTGAGGTTGTTTTCTGGGTCACTAAGCTAAATATTTCAGATGGTTTATTTTTAGCGCCGTCTGTTTCCACTTTGTGTGGGCTCTGCTTAACACACACACACACACACGCATATCTGCAGGCTGCATTTGACCCACTAAGTCATCTTTACACTGCCTGGGGGGGTTCTATCAATTCTGTCTTCTGAACTGGTTGACAAAAGGCTATACAGTTCATCTGACGATAGAAATACCAAACATATGCTTATGAAACGCACCATGTTTCTGTTTGACTACAAAGAAAAGCTTGTCTTAACGCCTCAGATCCCATATTTATCTCCATGTGTTCATGAAACCGGCAGCTTTATTTGATGTCTTCTCTCACCGGCGTAGTTGGTAGCATCCCTGGGCGTAACAACGGTGTGGAATCCAAAAGGCATTAGATCAGTTGAACATGGCATTGAGCGAGCAGCCGCAGTGATGCCAGTTTAATTGCTACAGAATATCCATTGAACTGTAAAAAGCCAAAGTTGTCCGCGGATAAGTGGAAGCTGAATTATTGGAAACTGCCCAGAGCCAAAGGTCCCATGATAGTTTTTGACCTTACCGCATGTGTGGAATCAATGCCGGGCTCTGTTGTTGACCTTAGCCGCTCTGTGAAACACCTACTACAGAGGGTAGATCTGCTCGTCCTCTTACCTCGGCTTCTCTTTTCACCTTTGTTTGAGATATTGCTTAGGCGGGTAAAATCAGTACTAAGACATGGCATCCAGTCAGCAATGGTTGAACACCTTGCTGGTTTGAACTGAGTCATACTGACCAACTAAAACTGGTGCAGCCATCTTTTTTAATGTAACTGCACATTGTCCTTTTTAATAAACTGAAAGTGAAACGCGAGTTTTGGGTTTTGGGACGTCATCTGTGCTTTGCAGTCAATGTGGCCCTAGTGAGTGTAAGACAGCTTGTCTAAATCTAAGACTGTGGTTCCCAATAAAAGGGAATTCCCATTCTAGATTTTCTCAGCGGTGGAGGAGTCCATGGTGTACTTGTTTGTGGTCCTTCAAAGGATATTATGAGATAGAATCGTTAACCAGTTGAGAGTCGTAAGTTTGTCACGATGACCGTAGATGTTATAACTCATAGCAAAGATAACGATTTACTGGCGCATTGGAGATCTGAGATTTGGGTAGAATCTTGAAGATCAAGAGGCTGAAAGCATCTCTTGCGGCCGATCTTTTACTCTGCGGTTGTTCCTCAGAAGGGGTAAAAGTTTCTAAAGCATTCCTTCAGTTGATGCTCTGCTTTCCCTGAAACGTCTTTCGACATTTGCCATTTGAAATCCTCTTCTAACTAGAGAAGGGCAGCTATGGATGGATATGGGTCATTTAAATTCCTCTGCCTACTTCAAAACTTCAATACCTCACAATTGTCGGGTGAAAGGCAATCCCGCTTTTGGCAAGTTCATAGATCTGCATTATTTTTGCGTCATGTTGGAATCGGTTAATCAAGTTAACTGGAGGAACAAGCCATTGCAGATGTTCTGATACGCTCCAGACAGGAGAGGGTGTCTTAGGAGCGAAGAATGGCTTATCCGTGACACCTTGGTAACAGGATACAGGCGCTTTCAGTAGAAAGTGAATGAAGGGAATAGAAGCTCCGTCTTCCAGTAGAGGCTCAGAAGAGCAGCCCTGCATCTCAGGTCAAGGAGACTCCTGATGTCGAGGCAACCAGGAGTTGGCTAAACATGATAGACATCTGTAAGGGCCATGTTTGTGGAACTACTGACAACATCTAAGAATCATAGTTGATTTAAATATTACATTTACATCCTAAGAAGAATTTCAGAAGTAACAAATGATCATCACTCGGTTGGTCTCATTGCCAGGTCATTACAGGTGACCCCCTTCCTAGACTACCACCTGGTTGACTCTTAACAATCATCCCCCACCACCTGCTGCCTGCGTCCTCAGGGGAGTGCTGTCAATCAAACAGTTTTATTTTTATTATCACTACTCATCTCAAAACGCCTTTAGAAACAGAGTCACAAGGCGGATTTTTAGCTTAAAACATCTCGTTTTTTTCCCGGCTTCCTGGTGTCCAAAAATCCTTCATTGAGAGAGAGGATCGTGATTTCCCAGACGAGGGATAATCCTCTTTACATTAAGGGATCTGCGTTTAACAGGGATAGTGACTCGGTGTGACTCACGTCGAGGCCAATCTAGTCTGTAAAGTTCATACGGCGGTCACCGCTATCGACACTCAATATAGACGATTCAGTCTCTGAAGTCACTGTATGTACCGTAAAGATAATGAGCTGTTTATATATTATATATATGTATGTCTAAAACAGTTGTGTTTATGGCGTCACAGGCTATGGGGTCTAGACCACACTGTCAGGTTTTAAGGAACACAGGGTCTAAGGGCACGCTCCTTCAGGGAACGCTGCCTGACCTTTCACAGTGTGTCGGGTAGCAGGAGTAACACGACTTGTTCTGGCAGAACTCTGAGATGCCCTCTGGGCTCGGAGACCAGTATGTGGTCAGAGTGTGACTGACACACACACACACACACACACACACACACACACACACACACACACACACACACACACACACACACACACTGCTCCGTGATCTCCGCCTGACCCTCCGCGACCTCAGGAGAGCGCCGTGTTAATACAGAGTTATGAAACAACAAGGGATCGTTGGGGAAATCCTCTCTCATCCCAGACGCTTGAATGAATCTCCAGTTACAAGTGACTGGAGTAAAAATATCCTTCCGCTGTTTATTTGCATTCACAGTTCGCCGTCTAAACGGCAGCGACGACAAACGCCGCGGTCGATGCTAAGAAAGCTAATTACTAACAGGCTTTTTTAATTAGATTAAACCTTGATCAACGATGAGCGCGAGCTTTGGGCCAATGAAGACGTACGAACTCTGATCCTATAATGTCCGAACCTTGAAGGGAGATCCTTGTTATTGGCTTAATCTGACAACAACATGTGTACTTAAATACGGTTAGCTTTGGTGAGTACTACAACAGAACTGACTGACAACCTTCAACACCTACTATGGAAGTACATCAGTGTCATCAAAATATATTGAGTAGTTTAATTTAACATTTTAAATGTTGAATATTTAGATTTGTATTATTATTTGTTGGGTGGAATAAGTTTCTAATTGTTTTTTTTATTTTTTATTTATTAATTCATTTAAAACATTTGAAATGTTTAAGGGTATGCAGACGATTACGTAGCGATGAAGAACTAATGGTAGTTTAGCAATTATTAAAGGGGCCACAAACAAGTGCTCAAATGATCGTCTGCGCGTCACCTAATTGGTTAAAAGTTCGGTCAGATATCTCGGTGCTCTTTTGGTATTGTCTATCGTCACTATTGTTCCAATGTTTTATACATTGAATTTAAAAGGCTAACAGATTTAGAATTTTTTTTTTTTTGAATTATTAGAATTAAAATTTCCAAAATCGATAAGTAAGAAAAAATGTGAAAATGTTTTTATTAAATTATTTACAAACGTAAAAGAACCTTTTATATGAATTAATTATTTAATCAAAACGAATTTAACCCTTTTAATACAGACGTTGGATTCATATATTCAAAAAAACATTCAATAATTATTTTTATTTTCATTTAAAGTTTCAACATTTGAAACAATTCAGCCAATCAATATTCCATGTCTCTGATATACTTCGATATATACAGACAATTCATTTCTGCATGTCTTTGGAATTTGGAAAATTGGAGTGTAAATTCACAGAAACATTGAGAGAAAATGATATCAAACTTTATGTCACAATCATATTTATTTATTAAATTTGATCCGAGCAATTCCACTTCCTGTTCTTTACTAAAACGCAACATTGCGATCTCTTATTGTTATTCTCTCTGTGGGTGGATCTAACAACCTTCTATCTTCTCAAGAACCAAATGTTCCGAGAGACGCTTTGTTTACTTTACCCAAAACCTGCTGCCAAAGTGCCCTTGACCTCCAGCTGCTGGGCTGCACTTCTTCCAGGTTCCCCTGAGTAAACGTGTGTGAATGCACAATGACGGAAGCATAGTGGAGCAGAAAATGAGCATGCGTTCAAAAAAAAACTTTACATTTCCTTTTAAAATCCATTTGTGGACCGGAGACTTTCAGTGCCGGCTTTCCCCTTCCATATATTCTACCTATGGAATATGAATTAGTCATGGAGGCGAAGTCGCTTGAATGTAAAATCGACATTTCTCTTTTCATTACAGTCAAGTTAAGAGTGTAATTTTTACTGGAAAAAAATAAATTAACTTGCCTTTTTCATTATTCAGTGAATTGAATGATTATTTATTGAATTACGTTTATATGATTTTGGTTTTCTTTTACCGGTTAAACCAATTCTGAATAAGGAATTCCAAGACATTTCAAAGAAAGTTGTTAAGAAGAAAATAATTCAACTACAGATCCTTCAGTTTCCAGTTTTTGTGATTCTGTAAGAAGAAGCAGGTCTTCCTCAGAGCTCGATCAATACAAGGAGACGCCTTTATTTTGGAAAAAAAAATTCTTTATCAAATTCCTTAACCAGGCCACCTGCAAAAACGACCAGACATTTAAAAATGTCATTAAATGTTTCAGGAAATTAATGTCTCGCTACAACTTAAATACATATAAAAAATAAAATATTTTCGAATTGATCATTCATTTTACCTCTATATAATTATTTTCACCCAAAATGACTGTCCTTCATTTATTTTTTATTAATTCTATATTATTCCCTTTTTTTAAGCATTTGACAAAAAAAACAAACAGTAGCATTAAGAGCCAAATGAACACAAGTCTAATAAAGAATTGTATTGTGCACAGTAAGCGAGGAAGAAAGTTGGTGGATCCTAATTGTGATCCATTACATCACTTAATATTTCCTTTAATTTAAATCCGTTCATCCCTTTTCCAATGGTTGTGACGTCTTGTGTTTCAGTTGTTTTAAACTCTTTGATTTTCGCGCGTCACTTGTTTTGGACTTTCGGTGTTTCCGTAGTTCACCTGCCGACAGAGCTAACACCTGCATGACGTTTTCTGGGTTGAAGTTGTTTGAAAATGCAAGAACTCACTTGCAAACGCAAAGTGTTGTGTAAAGAATGTGTCGTTTATTTTCTGTAGAAGTTACTTAATTTATAACATCGCCAAATGCTAACCCTTAGCATCCCTATGCAATTGGCCATTGACGTTAGCATTGTGCTAGCGGACGTTTCCTTTGATATAATACATTTGTGTTGATTGATGTACATACTGTATGCAGTGACACACCTGTATGTTTGTTCAGTTTCTCAGTTATTCAAGTAAAGAGAATGAAAAGAAACACAACAGCAGGGGCAGAATAATGTTTTTTAGACAGTTATACTCAACCTTTTTTGCGAAGATAAAAAAAATCGAAATGTCCAAAAACGTGGAAATGTGTTTTTTAACTAAATGTAGAGAAATGTCAATAAGTGGAAAAATGTATGGTAATGTGAAGACGGATAAAAGCTTTTCCAAATAAGCATATAAATAATTATGTGACAGAATATATTTTGACATGAACAGGAAAACATTTGTTATTATAATCTATGGGTAATTTACTAGATTAATTGGATCAATTAATTACAAATCCTAAATTATTAAAATCTTATTTTTACATCTTAACCCAATAATTTGTCTCTTGCTTCACTTGTAATAGTGCAGATGTCTGTGCTTCTCTAGTATAAATACTGATGAAAGTATAAAGATAAATGTGTTTTTTTTTAATTTAAAGTAAATATTTAACAAGATTCAGAAGATTAATTCATTTTTTTTTAATCTCTCATCTTCGTCCGATCAGCTTCAAACACGATCCGAAACATTTCCACCGACGATAGCAGTGACCTACGCATGACCCCGAAGTGCATCCACTGTGCCCTTCTGGGCGCGCAACAGTGAGTGGGTTGAAGGAGGGCGGGGCTTGACGGGCCCACACGTCTCCTCACATGTTTGCTGTTGTGTTGCATGTTGTGTTAAAAAAAAAAAAGGTGTGATTTTTCTACATGATTGGAGATCCTATCTTGTCTGCCAAAAAACACTCGCCGGTCAGAGGTCAGAGTGAACATGCATGTGGCGGCGATCGATGTGTGTGTGCGTCGAAAACACCAAATTGTTTTATGTGGCTTGGATGATAAGGTTGGAATTATTTGAGTGTGTGTGTGTGTGTGTGTGTGAGAGAGGGAGAGCATCGGTTTAGCGTCTGTGGTTCATCGCTCCCAGGGAGATCCATGACCGAAGATCCTCAACTTTAGGGTTCATCTTCAGTTCAGAGAGAGGTTCAACGGCCGGTCAGCAGGCCACGGTGTAGAGCAGCCTCGTTCCCTCTCCTGATAATACTCCCCCCTCACATGTATGCACACAATACCGGGCCACACATGCGACGCACACACACTCAAACGGCGGGCGCAACAACGTATAGTTGGACTGGGTTTTTAACACTCGGATGATCTTTTGCCTTCTGCGTGACTCTGGCTTGCGGAATAATCAGGTGGTTTCACGGGTCGACAACAAAGTCCACTGTTACTTTTGTACTCGCAAAACTCTTCAATCCGTCTCAGACGGTTCAATTAAAGTTGAAGTGCCTTTGATTCACGCCCAAGAAACGACTGTATTTTGACGCCAATATTCCCTGAATGCAAGAAAATCTTTTAAGGAATATTCTTAAATATATTGTTTGTACATATACATACAAATATACAATATGTATGAGGGGGGAAACAATACGATATATTGTGATACTGTAGTAAAAGTGTATTTTTGTGGTATTGTCGAGTACTTTGGTGTTGCAGAATTTACAGACGACATGACAAAAAGCAACCTTTTTCCTTTTTTTTTTTAAACCAAAATATGTCCAAACATCATCTTTAAAAGCTGCTGGAGTCGACTGTATCCTCAGTTATCGTCGAGGTCTCGCGAAGTTCATTGTTCCTTTATCTGCAAACAACTAAAAAAAATCTTGTAAACGATAAAGAAATATAATTAAAAAATAACATCTTTAAACTAAAAAATTAGAAAAAAAATAATGCAGTGCTGTTAAATATTGATACGGTAAAAACAGTAAAAAAAATATATATATAAATTTTTTCTCGCTAACTTTAGTGCCCGATATAGAGTTTGTTTCCCAGGTGATCACGCCTCAAATCGACAACCTTTGAAAACAGGGTGCAAAGTAGGATTTTTCGGTTGAAATCTTTGCATTGTTCGTGTTGAAACTCTTTCCGCTGCCAGCACCACATTGTGTTTGTGGCCTTGACAGTTTTTCCTAATGAGCTGTATTCATAAAAAAATAATAAACTTTTCTAATTAGTTTGATTAATAATAATTATAATTACAATGATTTAGATGAAAATCAAGTTTTATTTGATAGGCCACATTTTCATCCAGTCAAACAGAAGAAGGGATGGAAAAAAAAATAGAGCTTAAATATGTTGGGTTTTTTTTTAATCTGTGCGAAATGATATCATGAAAAAAGTTATAATTGGATTTTATAATATAATAATAATATTATATCTTAGTTTGAATAATTCAATTAACATGAGAAAGAAACTATAAACAAAACATGCACTGCAAAAAATGTTGTATATTTTTCAGTCAAAACTCATTCAATGACTTAAGAGATTTTATGTGAGATATAGGAACTTTTTTTTAGATCTTGAATATCTTGTTTTCACTTACGCAAGGCAAATATCTTGAATAATTTTGTTCCCAGTGTGTTCATATGATATAATTGCATTATATTTAACACTTGTTTTTAGTTTATTACTCACAAAAGAGAAAGGGAAGTCATATTACAAAGAAAAATAATACAATTAAGTTGTGTAATTGGTCAAAAATATGTTTATCTCAACAGTTTATACCTCAGCTGGGCCACATAAATACAGTCAAAGTCTAACATTAACCATATATTTATCTGGGTTCTTGACAAAGTCCATTCGTTGGTTGATTTTAAGATGTGTACATTAGAGAAATGCAAAAAGAAAATACATACTTGTCTGTTTTTTCCTCTTTTTTATGACCAAAAAAACTCTTTCGAGTCCACATCTTTAACCAAAGACCCTGAAGTGAACCCCAGTCGCTCTATAATTCATTCTACTCTTTCATGTTTTCTGCTCTGTACTTTGCTTTTATCTGAGCAAAAGTCAATGAAGTTGATTCTCTGGCTTGATTTGACTCTGGATTAATCCTTTTTATTTCAGGTCATTTATTCACATCATATAAATGAACCTGAAAGCTTTTGTTTGGGTTTTATGATTGGAATTTTGATGAGGACATGGAGTGCTTTTTCTGCTCCACTAGTGTGAGCCTGACGACCGTTACGTCTGCTAAATTTAATCAACTCTCCCTCTTAAAACACTTGAACGGCGTTAGCGCCCACAGTCTTGGGCGAAGGCGTTCATTGCTCAGTTAAAAACAAGAAAGAAACAAACAATTTTATTCAGGGAAACGTAAAATCACATCCTGTGACTCAAAAACAATCATTTGATTTGCGTTTGTGAAGTTGCAGGAGAAAGCCTGTGCTCTGATTAAAAATGTGCATTTTATTTTCTATTGGGTTATTACGTTGAAATACGATTACGTCGGAGTATATCCATGCCATGCCTGCTGTGTCTGTTTCTGTAACACTATTAAAAGTAGGACGCTACTTCCTTTGTTCACTCAAAAACTGAAGAACATTTCGGAAAGTTTTGTCTGTTATCCAGGGATGTATAAATGTTTTATCAAATATTTATATTGTTCTTCTTATTAATATTTTGGCTCTCAAGTCATATTTTATATTAATCTTAGTACTTTAATGTTTTATACTTAAATAAATAATGTATAAAATATAATAATTTGCCTATTTTTTCTTTTTACAAATATCATCCACATTTTTACATCGTATTTATTTTTTGTGTAGCAATTAAACTTCCAGCCCCTAGGTGGCAGCTGTTATTACGGTCCTTTGCACTTGAAGGAAAAATGACTGAGGACAAGATGATACAGTGGACTCCAGTAACTTTTAAAGCTGATGTTTAGACACATTTTGGTTTCAAAACGAATGAAAACAGTTACGACGTTGTCAAGAGTCAAGTACTCGACAATACCACAAGTATAGCATTGTTCCAACAAGGTATAATCTATCGCATCGTTGCCCCTGTATTGTATTGCAAAATTCTTGCCAAATACTCACCCCTACTGTGTCTATACTGTCAACATACAGGTTTTATGAATTAAAGGGTAAATTAATCAAAAACCTAAGCTTTTGTTTAGCATGGTTACAAAAGTATAATATTTTATAAGTACTTTAGTACTAGCCATTTATTTTAAAACTTATCCCTGTAGTCTCTTATCTTGTAGATGAGTTGTACACAAATATATATTTTTCATGTGTTGGTCTTACAAATACGCACACTTTTTTTTTATACACACACTATTTGTTTGACAGTTTCACTACAACATAATTCTCATTTAATAATAAATGTTGACAAGACAAGACAGGAAGTAACAATACCACCACCACTACCATTTCACCACCAAGTTAAATCATTTTAGGGACCATCGACTTTTACGTCACTACACATCCAGGCAGTTGTGAGTACTATCGTTCTGTTGATTTCAAGTTTTAATTGACCAGCATGAAATAATGACGAAGAACATATATTTGTGTATCCACTGTTGGCTGAAGTAGATGTTCTATCTTCACCTATAGTTTACTACCATCAACACACTTCTATGCCGACTTTACTCATCTGCTTTGCGTCTCAAGAAGCGTCAGGATATTCAAACCTATACTTTCTCCGGGCATTTCAAAACCGTAAGTCGATTTCCACAAGTGTCTGTGATGTTGTTTTGCCTCCACCACTTCACAGCCAATTCCCCCCTCATTCCCGCCGCCCGTCCGCTCTGATGTTGGCCCAGCTCGTTAAGCCAGCTCATTGGCCGGGATCCAGCCAGGATAATGCCAGCTTGTCGGGGTGAGAGGCAGGGTAAGAGTTTACCACATGATCCAACCAGAACGTGACAAAACATAGACCAAACAAACCAGACGTACATTAGTGGCTTAGTAATGTGAAGACGTCGTGAACCTAAACACGGCGGGGGAATCCGACTGGAAAATCCTGAAGGGTCATTCTACGATGACGATGTTAGAGACGGGAGTCCTGAAGAATAGGTTTTCACATCTCAGACATAAATCATGTTTCATTTTCTTGCATATATAGGGGAAATGACTTAATCTTTACTAACCATACCAAGAGAGATCTCATCAATTGAATGCAATCAAGGATGTTTTTCCAGGCCTTTAAACCTGCATCAGTAGGTTCTTGCAAATACTCTAGCTTATGCCCTCTGTTATAGCCTACTTGACTATTTAACAAAAAACTCTGGTGGTATTGCTCAAAGTCTACCACAGTGAGCATCCTTTGTAGCATCACCTTATGCCAATGGATGACACGGCCATGAATTTCATCAAGGTACACTATTTTTAAACACAGCACAGGACTGATGGTTGTCAGTGAATTTGGCTAAACAACTTGAGTTCCCCCTTTCATTTCCTTAAGACCACTCTCAGATTTGTTTGAGGGGCCAGACAAGCAACACTGAGGTGTGCGCTGCCAGGGCATAAGTGGATTGCATGACCGAGGGTGTCTTCTATGGGTGCGCCCAGAGAACCCTAATGACATCATTACTAATAATGCCCAAGCTTCTTGAGCCAAACCTTAAAGGTCAATGTGGATTCATTTATTTCTGAATCTCTTCTTCCTCTTTACCTTTCGGCTGCTGCCTTCAGGGGCCGCCACAGCGAATCAACCTCCTCCATCTTACCCTGTTCTCTGTATCCCCCTCTCTCACCCTAACCAACTTCGTGTCCTCTTTCATTACATCCATAAACCTTCTCTTTGGTCTTCCTCTAGACCTCCTGCCTGGCAGTTCCAGCCCCAGCATCCTTCTACTAATATACTCACTATTCCTTCTCTGTACATGACCAAACCATCTCATTCTGGCCTCTCTGACCTTGTCTCCAAAAGGAGTCTATCAAAGTAACAGCACATGTTAGATGTAAAAGGTGCTGTTCCATCTTCGTCAATCCCAAATAGAACCTCAACATCTTAATCTCTGCTACCTCCAGCATTGCTTCCTGCCTTTTCCTCAGTGTCACTGTCTCTAGACCATACAGCATAGCTCACCACTATCTTGTAAATATTTCCTTTTATTCTGGCTGATACTCTTTTATCACACAATACCCCTGACACTTTTCTCCACCCATTCCACCCACCTTAAACACGCTCTTGACTTCTTTTCCTCAATCTCCACTGCTCTGGACTGTTGACCCTAAATACTTTAAAATCCTCTACCTTCTTCATCTCCACTCCCTGTAGCCTCATGGTTCCACTTGGGTTCCTCTCATTCCCACACATGTATTCTGTCTTGCTGCGACTCACCCTCATTCCTCTCCTTTCTAGAGCATATCTCCACCTCTCCAGCTTTTCCTCCACCTGGTCTCTGCTCTCACCACAGATCACAATGTCATCTGCAAACATCATAGTCCATGGAGATTCCTGTCTAACCTGATCTGTCAGTCCGTCCATCACCACCGCAAATAAGAAGGGACTCAACTTTATTCCTGTATAGTTAGTGCAATTCTGAATCTCCCTTATTTTTAAAAATGAAATCCAATAGTTAAATAAGGAATACAATGACTTACATGGGCAGAACAGAACGTTAAGCTACTCATTTATCAGTGGGCAACACTGAGTCTTATCAATGATTTATCTTTTTTTTTCTCAAAAAACTTGCAACGATGCAAAGTGGCATCATTCTGAATAACACAGTTAATACCGCTAAAGATGGTGACGCTCCAGTCTTATCGTAACATACTTTGCTGTCTTGGCTCTTTGGAATCGCTGCAGTATCGTATTGCTGAGTCTCACTTTGCATGAGAAATCGAAGTGGCGTCCCGTTCTTTATGGCCCCTGTCCGCGACCTTTTCCAGCCCAACGAATTAACCTAGAGGCGTATCAGCTGCGCTGGCCCTTTTTCTCCTGGAGCAGTCCTATTAAATGACTGAGTAGCATCAAGCAGGTCACACTTAAATAACCTTATCTTGTAATTGGGTTCAAGGTCAAGTGACCCAGGAGCACGGAGGTCCAGGGGTTTAGGTCACAATGTCAGGCGGAGGGTGGTAGCGGGGGATTTAATCACTGATGGGGCTGGAAATCAAGGCCCCTGCTTCTGCTATCTGGCTAGGACGGACCCAACCACCCCCACCACATCTATCCTCACCCCTATGCACCCCACACAGGGTGGGTGTCTGAATGGAGCTGTTGCCATGCAACCCGTATTAAAGCCAAGGTCTCTCAAGCTTTTAACCTCTGCGCAAATCGATAGCGACAGCAATTGAACTAATATTCATCTTGCAGATGGGAAAATGAGGCGCAAGTCTGCCAGCAAGAGATGGAGGACAGACACGGTGTCGGCCTAATGGTCATAGCACCACTCCGCTAATTGAATGATGGAACAGTCAAGAAAACTGAAGGTTCGATGGAGGAAGGAGGACAGAATTATCTCGGACAAGTTCTTTGTAAATTCATCAGCTTTTACTCTTTATTTTAGACGCTTTGAACCAATCACAAAAATGTTTCTTCAGCAATGTTCCCCTGTAATTTAGTTTGGGTCAACAGGCTAGTATTGCATCCATTCAATATAAGCTGATACGCTGCTCTCAATTTGAAAGTCGGAAGTTTATTTCCTACTTCTAATTGACGTTTGAGGGAATTGAAATTAAGCGATGACACGGATCAAAGTACGGCTCATGAGTGCATGAATGGCGAAACCTGAACGTTTATTAGCTTGTTCGCACCACAATATCAGCGCTGTTGTGTTAAAATGTTGTTAAGCGCTTTGTGACCCTGGTCTGTGTGTTATGAATAGTTAGAGACACCAAAACCGGCTCATGTTGCTTCTGATTGGTTAATATTGTGCGGTACCTTCTGTGATTGGCCAAAGTTTATTACTATTAAAAACAAACAACAGTATTAAATTGTTAAATATAAGCGTGTGACGTGAGAACGGCTCAAAACAACTCTGGTCCTCGCTGGACTTCCAACCGACTAGGACCCCACAAAAGCTTCCCAACCAGACGCCCGCACCCCAAGTTTATTAAATGCACTGCCACCGCTTGATAACAAATGTCATCCCGTTAAATTAAAGATAAACCCAAAAACAAAACGGCTAATTCAGCCCTATGGCTCTAGACCAAATCCCAAGCCAAAGAAGACATCCGTCTATCTATCCCGGGTCTACCTTGGGGCTCTCGGCAGCGAATACTTCAGGAATGGGAAAGGAAATGGAAAGAAAAAAACGGTTGAAAAATATAAAAATGTATCTTCATGCATCTTAAAGGAAAAAAAACCAATCCATGTATTCACAGAAATCAAAATATAACAAATATAGAACATATTTGTGTTGTTTTTATTGCTGTCGAAGGAAAGATTTTACCCTCCAAGAATCCCACTATCCAAGTCCCAGTCATCTGCGGAATTGTATTCTTTAAAGAAGCCATTTAAACATGACTTTCATTAGCCTCTATGGTTGAAGATAATAAAACAATCCATCAAACCTTGAGTGAAACACTGTGACCCTTTAATATTCACAACTGTCCCCTTATAGCCTTTCCCTCTAAATTGTTTAATCTCTCCGTGTCTTTGTGGGAAGGAGATGGATGACCACTGGTTCAGGGGTTCATGCAGAATGACCCACAGACCTATCCATTGCCAAGGGCGAGGAAATAGCCCAGATTAAAGAGCTTGTAAATAATGGCCCATAAACATCTGCCTGTTAGTTCGACCAATCCATCTCAGTCTCCATCTGGTTCTCCCTGCCTTTTATTTTTTTCTTTCTCTCCCCGACGCTTTTCCCCTTTTTGATTTTCTTATTAAGAACGGTCCACGGGGCAAATGCATCATCAGACCAGAGTCACTCATAATCCAATACAAACAAACACTGAGATTGACCCCCAGGTCGTGTACAGTTCAAATCCCCGGCAGTCCTAGCACCCATGACTCAACCCAAAGACAACACTTGAGAGAATTCGCTTTATTTTCCTTGCTTGAGTTTCCTTCAAGTGGGAGGAAATTTTTCGTGGCTTTCAAAATAAACGGCCATGATCCACAAATACATGTTTTCTATCAACCGTCTTCTTTTTGACATTGAAATCTCAGCGAAGCGCAGAAAACTCCTCTGGAATAACGACTTTTAAAAGTGTTTTTTTTAAAAGGTACTTAACACATACAACTATCGACCATATCTGCATACTCATGCTTTCCAAAGTCTTTCTGCTTACCTTGACAATGTCTTGGAACAGACACGAGGAAGTTATTGTTTTGTGCAACGCCTGCAGAAGCCAAACAGGTAAAATGCAAGGTCGCGAAGTAATGTATCGATTGTATCTTCATAAGTTCTTCATATTAAAAATAGCTTCGCGGTTGGTGATCTCAGCCAAATCTTATGTAGAGAATTCATTTTTTATTTAACTCTTCACGCTCTTTCGCCGAGACGGATGTGAAAGTTGCTGTGTTTTATAAGACACTTTAACATTTCTCAACTTTGGGATTTCTGTGCCGCCGTTTTTGATGATAAAAATCTAAAACTTAAAGAGGCAAACTAAAACAGCAATGTCTTGTTGCAACAATACAAAAGTAAACTACATTTACTTCAAGAAAAAAAGACTCCTGTTTTATGATGTGATTAATTTATTGGTTTATAGTGTCTGGTAACTATTTCTGATTTTAGGGTAATTTATTTTATTTTTTTGGAGTAGTATTCCGTTTTTTTTTGTTTTTTTTCCTGGTTTATCGAGATGCTTCGGAATCCAACTCCATGGATGTGTGGTCCGCAAAACAAACAAAAGGATTTACTCATTATAATCTATAGTATGAAATATGTCCATATCACCTGCGGGTTTACGGCTCTTGCGGGATTTGTAAATATCTTGATAGAATATATCATAAAAAAGGGCAGAAATATTACCACTGAAACAGAAAAAAACACGCAATATAATAAAAAAATGAATCTTTTAAAAACATTACCGCAAAGGAATCTACCAGGAATATGTTTTGTTTTTCTTCAAGTGAATCCAATGCAGTCACCTCCCTTTGCATTATCTTCTTTGACATTTTGTGTCTGATTGTGGGAACTTATCTCTGTTCTATCTGACAATAAACACTGTCATCTAGTGGTGGGAGGCCATTTCTTCGCTGGTTCTATAGTAAACACACATTGTGTGAATTATTTTTTTTGTTACTTTGATTATACAGTATGTATACAAATCTATTTCACCACTTTTGTTGATTGATGTTGTCTTTTGTCTTTTCTTAATGTACCTGTTTGTGAGCACAAATAGTGAGAAAATGTATTCAAATGTTGTGGAGCTTTCTGTGGTGCATAATTACATTTTCTGTATAGTCAGCTAGCGACTAGAAAAGCATACCTCTGTCATGGATAACATTTCAAGTTTCTAAAATGTTTTCTAACTAGGAATCAAACTTATGCGGCAATATAAAAAATTAATATAATATAAAATCAATGTAAATAAACAATGAATCCACAAATTGAATATTTTTAAATCATACAAAGATCACTCATTCAAACAAATCCCATAAACCAAAGTTCTTAGAGAAGGTGGTGTCTGAGCAGCTATCGTTGTTCCTGGATCAGAGCGACATTCATGAGAAGTTTCAGTCTGGCTTCCGTAAACATCACTCTACGGAGACAGCTTTACTGAAAGTGTCCAGCGACATCATGATTTCCGGTGATTCGGGTCAATACACTGTTCTGGTTCTCTTGGATCTGTCCTCAGCCTTTGACACAGTTGATGAAGTGGGACTGTCCGGGTCTGTGTTACAATGATTCTCGTCATACCTTTCTGGGCGCAGTTTCAGTGTATCTGCCAATCAAATATATTCTGAATGAGAAGATCTGTTGTGTGTAGTCCCTCAAGGATCTGATTTGGGTCCTTTAATTAATTTTGCTGTACTTGATTCCTTTGGATAAAATCATTCAGAGATTTCCTGATGTTTCTTATCACGTCTTTGCTGACGACATCCAGCTCTACTGCTCTTTTGAACCAACTGAGCCCCAGAGGCTGAACAGCTTATTCAATTGTCTGCTAGTAATCAAACTATGGCTGAGTAAAAAACACTTTGCAGCTAAATGTGGACAAAACTGAAACTTTGGTTATTGCTCCTGGTGATAAGGTTCCAGGATTGAGTCAGTACTTGGGTGACTTCGGTCAGTCTGTCAAACTGAGCCTGAGAAACCTGGGTGTTGTATTTGACAAAGACATGTCTCTTGTTCAACACTGCAGAAAACTGACCAGAAACTGTTTCCTTCAAGTGAGAAAAATCACTAAACTTAGGAAAATGATGTCACAACACGATCTGGATCTTATAATCCATGTGTTTGTGTCTTCTCGTCTGGACTATTGTAAGTTTATGTTCCTGTCTAAACAAGGAAGGATCTGTCTCGCCTGCAGTTGATTCAAAACGCACCGAGAATTCTGACCTGCTCTAGTAGAAGAACTCACATTTTCCGATTCTTAAAACTCTTCACTGGCTGTCCGTTTCTTTCAGGATCAACTTTTAAATTCTGGTTCTTACTTTCAGAGCTATTCATGGTCAGGCTCCTCCTTACATCAATGATCTGATCCAGCCTTACGCCCCAGCTCGGGCTCTGAGGTCTGTGGATCAGAATCTACTGATGGTTCCACGCACACGCTTCAGGACCAGAGGAGAGAAATCCTTCCAGGCTGTTGCTCCTAAGCTTTGGAACAATCTTCTGCTCCCTCTGTGTTTAATGGATCTACTGACTCCTTCAAGAAACATCTTCAAACATTTTTTATTTGTGCTTTTTCTTAATTATCTTGGGGCTGCTGTGTTGTCTTGGCAGTTTAATTATGTATTTTAACTTGTTTATCGTTTTTGATTGTTAGAGTGCTTTGTGACCCTGGTCTAGAAAGATGCTTTAGAAATAACCTTTACTTACTTACTTACATATAAATGTGGCCATCTATCTATCTAAATATCCAATATTTAATGAAGGATAATAACAGCGAAGCCCAAATTTGCTATTAATGAAAAACTGTTGTTGAATGGATACCTCAAAACACAATACTATTATATGACTGTAATTTTTTTCCTATCCCTTTTTCACTGGTGAAGGTAAACAAATAAAATAATTCAATTTTCAATTTAATTTTTTCAAAGACACTTGTAGGTGAAAAGGAGGCAGCTCAGAATTCGCAAACTTTTTTTTTCAATATCATTTATAAACTCGCTCTGTGGAATGGAAGTCATCAATCTACACTCCCACAGTCAATGCCAAAATAAGCAGCTTTCACAGCAACACGTTCTGAAGAGTGGCGGGTGAGTGGTTTTCGGAGAAGGTAAGCTCTCAAGCATCATGATCTAACCTCACTAAGAGGGACTCTGGCCTTCACTTCTTCAATGAGCCCTCTAACCTTACACTGTCAAGATGAGTAATTCACCGTCTCTCCTCTGGATCCGACTCAAGGTAAGGTGTCCAATGATGCCGTCTAATGTGTCTTGCTTTTATGCGTCCTGGAATTGCATCACACTCCGCTTCTGGTTGTTTTATTTCCCCAACTAGTTCGTCGCTTCGAGCCGGAGCCACTTTCCTGTCAAATTCTCTTCTTTGGGCTCCCTAGTTTTAACGTCGGGCTCGGCTTCAATTTACGAGCTGCCATTTTGACCTAGCGGGTGACCCTTCAGCTTAAACACATTCCAATGCAGCCAACAAATTTATTTGGCAGATAAATCATCACTTATAAAACGCTGGTGGGAGAGCAAGGTCAATGCTGGGGAAGGGAATTAAAAGCAAATCAAAGAGATCGAGGGTCACACGTCGTGCCAACATCTCCTCTGAGTCGATGCTTACACAACTAACACCCCTGCCGTTTTTGTGAAGGCACCCGGGAAAGGTGAAAGACACTGTTGATGGCTGAGCTTCTGTTTCTTATGGGGTGTAATTGGCAGACATAGTTTCCAAATGTAGAGTTAGGTCTTTGGTTTTACCGACGTATTTCTGGGTGTTGAATTCCTGAGGTTTGACCCTCATGACTCATCAATGAATGTCCTACATGCCTGCATATTTTAGTTTGGCCATGTCGGTCATAATAAAAAAAACAACCTAAAACAAGTTCACGGCTATGGGTTAAACTGAAATAGAGTCACGATAAAATAAATACAAAAGTACATGTTTTTGTTAAAAATACAGAACTTAATGAGTTATATTAGGTTGAACAGATAGTTGAGAATAATAAGAAATAAAACAATTACATTTAATGAAATTTAGATGCAAAGTATTGTTTAAAATGAATCCAAAGTAGACAAATTACACAGACACAAAATTAGATAAGCACTTAAAGAACACACCTCTGCCAAGGAGTTAATTCCACACTCCTTTATAGAACTCATGGCCAAAAGGATGTATCCTGACTGGGAATTGAACCTAAAGTCAAACATTTTAACTTAAGTACCTTCAATATTGCCTTAGCTTTTATCTAGTCACCATAAGACAATAGGGGAGCATCAACGGTTTTGCATTATGGAATTTGTACTTCATTTGTGGGAGTGAAGTTTTTTATAAATTAAAATTGTTGCTTACATAAACAAAAACAAATACAATTGTTATATTGAGATTTTCAATTTATTCAATGGAAAGAAAGTAAGAATAACCATAAATATACTACACAATAGAACATAGAAATATTATTAATAATGCGACATAATACAATTTCTTTCATTCATGAGAAACTATTAGATTCCCTCGGCGAAGGAAGGATCCCATAAAAGGTGCAGTCACCCAAACTAATACTTCTTGGGTGGCGGTTTAAGCGGCGATCACCGGGGGATGCTAATTTGATTTGTCTGACCAATCGGCCAATAGGGCGGCTTATCCATGGCCTTTGAGCTTATACGTTTTCTAGTTGGCTGATCAGGGCAAGGACCTTCACTTGACCCCTCCGGCCTATACGCTAAGGTCATGTTGGGGGAGGGTCCTTGACTGTGGATGAAGATGTTGACCGGGTCGAACCCCACTCCAGGGATCGGGTAGAGAATGATCCGCTGATGTTTTAATTCATTATTCATGTGTCTTAAGATGTGATCATGTGTTGCCTCAGAGATCAGGTCAAACACTTGTTAAGATATTCATTCATAGCCACATACATATTTATGGATGTACACTCCATTAATATTTCACTATATCAACGTAAACACTCAATGTTAAGATTATCTATATCAGACCGGGGGCCACATGCAGCCCTTTGACTGTATTTATGTGGCCCTCGCCGGGTCAAAGGAAAACATCTCAGACAGATCATAAGAAGAAATTCAGTATTTTGTATCATTTGTTGATTATTAATTACTAGCATCTTAATATGATTATAGGGTTTTTGTTTGAGGACCTTTGTGTCAGTTTTATAAGTATTTAATACCCGTCAAAAAGATTTAAGTGAATATTACAAAAATATTTTGGAATCAAAGTTGCAAAAAATATATATATATATTATTATTTAAGCCAATTTACCTTGATTTTTTTGTACTTTAAATTTATTTTTTTTTAACTTGTTTTTCTGTTGTGTTACTGTTATATTAAGGCTTTTTGCTCTTATTTTTTGCTGGATGACTCACAAGAGTCAATGTATAAAATGTTGCCCCTGAAGAAATGTAGTTGATCTAGATTCAGGCCCTGAGGAACACCATATTTAAAATGTATAAATCTAAAGTTTTATTAATTTGCGTCACGACTCATCATCTCAGGAAGATGGTGGGTCTTCAATGTCAGTCATGTCACTTTTGTCCTGGAACTACACAAAAAAAATTAAAATTCTGTGTCTGCCATGAGATGCATTGTTGTCGCACGATGCATTCAGGGCCTAAAGTGCATTTTTTGTGAAGGTAATGTTGTTAATGGACTTGTTAAGGGTCCAGTTGGTGTGAACTTTGTCAAGTGTCTCTTTTTGTTTTAGTGTAAATATTGAAATGAATGCAAGACGCGCAGGACGAAGAGACAAAGACACGAACACAAACTGAAATCCTCTGCATGGCTTTACATGGAAGTGTTGCGATCACAGAGCCGGCGCTCAATTAGCTACTGTTGTTGGTTTCGGGCGGAGAATGAACAGAGGTCCAAATCCTCTCCTCTAGACCCAGCTGGGAGGATTAAGTCTGGTTCCTGTCCCGTGGCTGACCTCTTCAAAGCCTGCACAGATGTCCTGATCCCCCTCCCCACACCCTCCTCCTCCACACACACCCACCACTCACCGTCCAGCACACACACTCCAGATCCCCGTCTTCCCGAACTCTCTCTTGACCCCACAACCAAAACAAACCACTCAGGTGACATCTCTTATCTGAAGAGCACTCATCCACTCTTTGATTCGGTATCTCCTCCATCTCCCCCTCTTGGTGCATCTGTCCGTGCATTCCCAGCCCGCGAGAACCTTCGCCTGGTGTCCACTGTCCTTTGACTGACACTTTATCTGATTTTGAAGTTGTGTTTTCCTGCTTAACAATTACTATTTGGGTTTAAGTTGTAGATTCTTCAAATGGTGCATTCATTTAGGGAAGAAAAAGCTCTTGATCTTGTTTTCAAGTGATGGTACTGAGGGGAAACTGTTAGTTATAGTAACCCAAAAAGTTCTAACTCCACTCATTTTCTACTCACCCTTACGTCGAACAAAGGTTGGATTATTTTCAAAATAATCTGTTCTTTTTTCAAATTATTGTCAGAAATGTATGTCCATATTACCGTCGTCAAGCTCATAGTTTACCTGCAGTGTTGTGTCTATGTAGCATGTTAGCCTTTTAGCTATCATGCTACATAGACAAACAACCCCAAAAATATGTTTTTTCAGTTGTTTTTTTTGGGAGCAATTCCTCTTTTCCAGGAGTCAATACAAGATGGACGTTACAGAAAAGCACCAAAGGGTTTTTGGAAGTTTTTAGCTGTGTCTTTTTGAACGAAGAGGGCGAAGAAAAATTAGCGGTGTCCGTTAAACAGCCATACTATTTTGCATATAACTCCAAAAACACGTGGATTACTAGGGCCAAATGACTTATCGAAAAAATATCGCAATATACACATCAAAAAAAATGTGCCATAACTTATAATTATTTATTGTATAAATCAAGAATTTCTTAAATGCGCACTTCGACCAATCACGCGCGACTTTAAATGCGCGAGGTCCCTAGATGCCGCTACGCTATTGGCCAGAACCAGCACACGCTCAGCGGAGAGCGTGTAGTAAACAAGCATGGCGGAAGACGGGGGAAGCTGGGTGCAATTTATACGAAGAAGACACGATACCTCGAGAAATTTGAATTATTTGGTTACAATACAGAAGACAAATCACAAAAGCATGTTCTCTGCCGAGGGGCAACGCTTGAAATCTACACAGCCACCTTAAGAACCACCACAACGACCTTAACGCATCATATCAGAAAATGAATAGCGCTAACCACTGTTACGCGTTATATCGTAATGTGCACTCTTTCAGTCAATTAAGTAACGATGGCTTTTTGCATCTTTTAAAGGAGTTTGACAGAAGATATCAACTGCCTTCTCGCACATATTTGACCCAAATTGTAATTCCATAGACACTTGAAGTGGAAAAAAAACAAACATTTTTTTACAGGTACATAACCTGATTGTTAATTGAATGTTATTTGCATTGTATACATTAACATGTATACAATGCAAATAAATGAAATATTTTTCATTTTCTTTGCAGAATAATGGAAAATTCAACTTTTAGACAATGTAAGTATTTGGACCTTTCTATGTTTGAAAGTACTCGCATTGATTTGTGTATTCATTGTGTTAAGTTTGATTTTTTTAGGTAAAAAAAAGAGAAAAATTGCAATTCTAGACACCAATACCGCACTAATTCCAATCCTTGGTCGGCATGAAGGTGATTTTTGAATGATCGCTTTAATGAACTATACTTGAAATATCAAAATATGAGCTTTTTTCTAATGTTTGTAAAAAATATTTGCGTAATGCTTCCAGTAAATAAATAATTAAAATGGAATCCTTGTGTTTTTTCCTCTAGAGAAATGGATGTTTTTTCTATTTACTCTCCTGGTGATACAGACCGAAAGTACAATGACGCCCCTGATTTTACATCATCACTCACACACGTGATCCACGGTCAGCATTACGACACTCAAGTGCTGGATTCCTGGCAGCAACGTTTACACAACAAGTGGAACAATTGAGGTGTTTAATTGGATGTTATCAGCGAGGGGGAAAAAGTTCATCCAGTACAGTGTGGCACCTATGCTAGCTAATACCCTATACAGCCCCGTCGGTCACATGTTACACAAGAAAGTTTTCTTAATCGTCCTAAACTTTATGTCAGAGTCACTGATCTATCAATGTTCAGCAGTGTAAATTTTAATCTCACCTCTAACCAGTACGACGAGTGTCATGTAACATGTTCTAGCTTTTACAAATGCACCGTTCTTTTAAGTGACAACTTGCAAAAGATAATTTTGATATTGTAGATATATATATTGGTTTGAACCAGAAATGGGAAAGTGTAGTTATATGTAGCTACATCTAGAAAATAACCATTTTATTTGTTTTTTATTGCTTATATCCATTAAAAGTCTCTAGATGTAACTATTGTTTTGTTTTTTTTGTAATTTCTGTGTTAACATTCCATCCATCCATCCATCCATCCATATATCCATCCATCCATCCATATATCATCCATCCATCCATCTTACAATCAATCCATCCATCCATCCATCCATCCATCCATCCATCCATCCATCCATCCATCCATCCATCCATCCATCCATCCATCCATCCATCCATCCATCCATCCATCCATCCATCCATCCATCCATCCATCCATCCATCCATCCATCCATCCATCCATCCATCCATCCATCCATCCATCCATCCATCCATCCATCCATCCATCCATCCATCCATCTTACAATCAATTCATCCATCCATCCATCTTACAATCAATTCATCCATCCATCCATCTTACAATCAATTCATCCATCCATCTTACAATCAATTCATCCATCCATACATCCATCTTACAATCAATTCATCCATCCATACATCCATCCATCCATCCCAAACTTCATTAATTTTCTACTCACCCACTTGTCGACTATAAAATGCAACACAAACAGGAAGTACTCCAGGTAAATATTCAGTCTCAGTAGAAAGTAGAGTAGAAGTGGAGTGTTTCCTGTTTGTGTAGCATTTTAGCCTTTAAACTTCTGCCACAAACAATGTTAAAATTTAGACTTGTTTAAGTTTTTCCTCAACACTTCTTCATGTCGAGGCTTCAATACAAGTTGGACGTTACAGACGAGCAGTATGCAGGTATCTGGATGTTTTTAGTGTGTATTTTTGCATGAAAATGAAGATAACTGAGCTCCAGTCGCTACATTAAAATGAACAAACATTTTTTTCTATTACTCTAAAAAGGAACAGATTTTACTGTGAAAACCATCCCAAACCATTCGTCGACATGAGGGCGAGCAGAAAATGAAGATGAAAGTCGTCGGGGTCAAGATATCAAAAGTTCGATGAAATACTGTTGGAAAAAACCTGTTGTTCTCCATCTTCAATTAACGCCGTCGCTGGCACATCAGTTGGCAGCCTCCTGCCCTCCTTCATTACACCCCCTGCACAAGGCTGTCAGAGTTTTAGAGATCCGGTCAACTATGAAATCGCACAAATTGCTGTTGCTCTGAGTCTGGGCCAGCGACAGAGAGAGAGGGGGAGACGGACACTGAGGGGAGAGAGAGAGAGAGAGAGAGAGAGAGAGAAAACGAAGGGAGAGATTTCATGCTTCAACACTTCCCAACCAGAACGGCTTCACCTCCCTCACCGCCTCGCCGGGAACCCGGAGCAGCACACGCACAGCTGTGGGGCCCGATGGCCCCCCACACCTCCTCCACCACCACCACCACCACCACCTCCACCACCACCACGACACAGTTCCTCACCCACCACTTCGGAACATGTAAGCACCAGCAGCCCTGAGTTAAAGACACCTCCACCACTTTGCTTCAGAGTGCGGGTCACTTCACAGAACAACTTGATGAGAGCCTGTGGCCCTTGAGAAGGATGGAGAAAATAGGGATTTAGGGGGGGGAGGTGTTTCTGCCACCTCCACTTGAAGAGCCCTCCTCCACTCTTACACCCTTTGGAACGTGTAGGAAAGAAATTTTAGGGGGGTTTTTTGTGTTGTTTTCTGTAAACTTGTGAATTATTGTGAGGAAAACATTGAACGACCTCTGACCTTTTTTTTTTTTTCACGACCACTTCGATAGCCTGTGTTTCTCCGTCTGTCGCCTTGAACAATTTGAAAAGTTCCCGATATATATTTTAATTATATTTTCATGAATTATTAACGGTGGGGACGAAGAACAGGCGATTAAAAATTGGGGGCGTTCGGGAGCATTATACGGGCTTAGGAAGGTTTTCATTTTCACCCGTATGGCTGCTCACTGCTGCTGCCCGCAAGCCCGAGTTCATTCAAAACTGGTAAATAAAAAGTTTGTTTAAGAAACTAATGTATGTTTATATAGCACTTTTCAAGACCAGGGTCACAAAGCCCTTAAACAATCAAAACAAAACTCAATAAAATATATACTAAAAATTCAAGATAACACAGACAACTGTGTGTGTCATTTGAAACTAAATCTTTGGGGGAGGTATACCCGGTCTCAGCGCTCTTTTAGTTAATTCATAAAAGTTTTTAAAGTTCATCACAAACGAAACCAAACGTAAAAGTCTTACAGGTTTTTCTACTTTATGGAAGCCCAATAACACAAAAATTATTTTAAGTGTTTCTGGCTCCTACTAGTGTCAACATGGTGTCACTGCAGTGTCGTAAAGCCCCCGTTGCCGTTTTTTGTGTATACATTTGTTCACAGAACAAGTTAAATCTTCTTGTGCGGTTAATTTCTCCTTTCATTTCTTAAAAAAAAAAAAAAAAAAATCTACAACCTTAGCTGAACTGGTTGAAGTGCAACCCGGGGGCCGAATACATAGTTCATGTAGGAACTTACACTTTAACTAAGTATTTATTTATCACTTATATATCACTTATGACTAGTCTCTGAATATGAGGATAGGGTTTTGTTTCAGTATTCATTGGCCCTAAAAAAAAAAAATTCTTTTTATATGTACATAAAATAAAATGCAGAAAATATTCACGTATTTAACTTATTTTTGGCCATTTTTTTACATTTATTTTGCGTTATGGCCCGAGCAACTATAACATGTGGCCCCTGAAGAAATGTAATCAAATACCACTGATCTTGACACGTGATAGCAACAAAAAATAATAGTATGTTAAAGAAACATTTAGAGTTGACGCGAGCGATCTCAGCTCACCAGTGAAAGTGTTTAGAAGGTTAACCAAGGGCGCCCTCTAGAGGAATTATAACAGAGGTACCATACATGTAGAATTTTAAAACTTGCACCATCGAGCTCTTCACTAATAATATTGAATTAAAAAAACTTAAAAGGTAATATTGTTCCCCACGTGTTGCAATCTGCTTAACTTTAAAATGTTAATTTATTTGTTTTATAAACACAAATGGTGTTATTACGCGAGTAATTCACGTGTCGAAAAATCGCTGTGGTTTTTCAAATTAATAATATAAATGTACAAAAATATCCTTTCGGAGAAAAGTTTTATATTGTGCATTTAAGGAGAAATATTAAAGATGCATGCAAATCATCGGGACGTTCCTAACAAAGACAATTAAGAGACATTTGTTTGTTAAAATATGGACAGAAACATCATTTATGTTAAAGAAAAAACAACAACAGCTTTTATTTTGATAGGACAGCTTCCTGTTCACCACAAGAAGCTGTCCTATCAAAATAAAAGCACGTAAGTCCAGACCCGGCTGCATAAAAACATTTAAGGTAAAGTAAAACGTTATAGATCCCTCAGGAGGTCCCCTTTTTTTCCAATAGCCACAGAAAATACAGCAATTTTTCATAAAAAATAAATCAAAATAAAATAAGAACAAGAACATAAAGAGAAAGAACAATATGACACAATCTAAGTCTAAAGATAATAAAGATTTAAGGGGGGGGCATTACCTTTTTTCAGGGGGGCAAACTTTTCAACCTAAAAACGTATTGGCTTCAGGCTGAACAATGGCTCTGTGACTACAGAGAAATAATTCTCTCATTACTAAAAAGTGACGGTTGATCCCAAAATCTACAAAAAAAACAAAACAACCAACAACAAAAAAGGTTTTTTAAAGGTCACCAAATGACCATCATGACAATATAGGATATTTAAAATAAAAACAATACTGAACTTTCACCGAGAATCCAAGTCCAAGGCAGGAGTCTTGGTGAGTTCAAGTAAAACCAATGACTGACTCTATAAGCAACTGTAACCATTCATGTCAAATGATAACAATAACTGTAGTGGAACCTAATGACCACTTGGGTGCGCTGTTCTCTTCAATTCAATTCAATTTTTATGTAAAGTGCCCGCCCATGACACCGGGTGAACATAAGTCAGAGACAGTTGTTCCAGTTACAAGGCGCTATCGCTTCCTCTTGTGGTGCGGCTGACACGGAACACTAGACAGGAAATGACGTTTCGAATGGTTTCCACTTCCAGGTTATCCGTTCATCAAATGTCTTTATGTGTCACCAGAGATCATTTTGTGGCTTCTTTCATACATGTGTCTTTTTCAATGACACAGTTGTCTTCAAATGTCAGAGCTGATCAAAGGTTTAGATCAAAAAGAGGTTTTTGATAAAGATTTGCTTGTTTTTTTTTTTATTCTGAAAGGGAAAGTTTCTCTGAGTGACAGAAGTGTTTTAGTTTGATTTGACTTTAAGATATTGTACACATGTGTATGATATTGAAAATTATAGTTAATGTATGTTTAAACCACACAAATGTTAAAATATCTTTAAAATATGTGTTTAAAACATACATAAATGTTGAAATATCTTTAAAATATGTGTTTAAAACATACATAAATGTTCAAATATCTTTAAAATATGTGTTTAAAACATACATAAATGTTGAAATATCTTTAAAATATGTGTTTAAAACATGCATAAATGTTCAAATATCTTTAAAATATGTGTTTAAAACATACATAAATGTTAAAATATCTTTAAAATATGTGTTTAAAACATACATAAATGTTAAAATATCTTTAAAATATGTGTTTAAAACATACATAAATGTTGAAATATCTTTAAAATATGTGTTTAAAACATACATAAATGTTCAAATATCTTTAAAATATGTGTTTAAAACATTCATAAATGTTAAAATATCTTTAAAATATGTGTTTAAAACATACATAAATGTTGAAATATCTTTAAAATATGTGTTTAAAACATACATAAATGTTGAAACATCTTTAAAATATGTGTTTAAAACATACATAAATGTTGAAATATCTTTAAAATATGTGTTTAAAACATACACAAATGTTGAAATATCTTTAAAATATGTGTTTAAAACATACACAAATGTTAAAATATCTTTAAAATATGTGTTTAAAACATACATAAATGTTAAAATATCTTTAAAATATGTGTTTAAAACATACATAAATGTTGAAATATGTGTTTAAAACATACATAAATGTTAAAATATCTTTAAAATATGTGTTTAAAACATACATAAATGTTCAAATATCTTTAAAATATGTGTTTAAAACATACACAAATGTTGAAATATCTTTAAAATATGTGTTTAAAACATACATAAATGTTGAAATATCTTTAAAATATGTGTTTAAAACATACATAAATGTTCAAATATCTTTAAAATATGTGTTTAAAACATACATAAATGTTCAAATATCTTTAAAATATGTGTTTAAAACATACATAAATGTTCAAATATCTTTAAAATATGTGTTTAAAACATACATAAATGTTCAAATATCTTTAAAATATGTGTTTAAAACATACATAAATGTTAAAATATCTTTAAAATATGTGTTTAAAACATACATAAATGTTGAAATATCTTTAAAATATGTGTTTAAAACATACATAAATGTTAAAATATCTTTAAAATATGTGTTTAAAACATACATAAATGTTGAAATATCTTTAAAATATGTGTTTAAAACATACATAAATGTTGAAATATCTTTAAAATATGTGTTTAAAACATACATAAATGTTGAAATATCTTTAAAATATGTGTTTAAAACATACATAAATGTTGAAATATCTTTAAAATATGTGTTTAAAACATACATAAATGTTGAAATATCTTTAAAATATGTGTTTAAAACATACATAAATGTTGAAACATCTTTAAAATATGTGTTTAAAACATACATAAATGTTGAAATATCTTTAAAATATGTGTTTAAAACATACACAAATGTTCAAATATCTTTAAAATGTGTTTAAAACATACATAAATGTTAAAATATCTTTAAAATATGTGTTTAAAACATACACAAATGTTCAAATATCTTTAAAATGTGTTTAAAACATACATAAATGTTAAAATATCTTTAAAATATGTGTTTAAAACATACATAAATGTTAAAATATCTTTAAAATATGTGTTTAAAACATACATAAATGTTAAAATATCTTTAAAATATGTGTTTAAAACATACATAAATGTTAAAATATCTTTAAAATATGTGTTTAAAACATACATAAATGTTGAAATATCTTTAAAATGTGTTTAAAACATACATAAATGTTAAAATATCTTTAAAATATGTGTTTAAAACATACATAAATGTTAAAATATCTTTAAAATATGTGTTTAAAACATACATAAATGTTGAAATATCTGTAAAATATGTGTTTAAAACATACATAAATGTTAAAATATCTTTAAAATATGTGTTTAAAACATACATAAATGTTAAAATATCTTTAAAATATGTGTTTAAAACATACATAAATGTTAAAATATCTTTAAAATATGTGTTTAAAAAACACCTCCACAGGCTCACAGACTGTTTTCCACAATAGTCATGTCTGGGTGAACATATGTTAAAACTTGAATACATTTGTGTTTGTTTAAAACACAACACAACATAAAACATAAAACACTGAAGGTTAAAACTTGAATACATTTGAAAACTTTTGATTATTGATATTTTCATTACAGACAGTTGAAAAAAGGGTGAAAAGTCAACGTCTCCGAAATTGGGCCAAAATGTCTTTACACCATAGTTTAATATCAGGCCGATCATGTGAACTCAAATCAATGTTGCCTTAATGTGTAAAATGTTGTTTTTTGGTAGAAATCAAAATATGTTAACCATCCAAACTAGTAAAAAAGGCCAAAAATCGACGTGTCCGAAAATGGAAAAAAAGTTTGTAATACTTAAGTATGATATCAGACGCATCATGTGAGCGCAAAAGATTGTTACGAAAATGCTTAAAATGTCGTTTTTTGAAGGCTCGAAAAAAGGTATATTTCGACCGATTTTTTTTCTCAAACTTTAAAAAATGGCCCAAAATCGACGTGTCCGAAAATGGAAAAAAAGGTCGGAATACTTAAGTATGATATCAGACGCACCATGTGAGCGCAGAAAATTGTTACGAAAATGCTTAAAATGTCATTTTTTGAAGACTCGAATAAAGGTCTATTTCGACCGAATTTTTTTTCTCAAACTTTAAAAAATGGCCCAAAATCGACGTGTCCGAAAATGGAAAAAAAGGTCGGAATACTTAAGTATGATATCAGACGCATCATGTGAGCGCAAAAGATTGTTACGAAAATGCTTAAAATGTCGTTTTTTGAAGCCTCGAAAAAAGGTCTATTTCGACCGATTTTTTTTTCTCAAACTTTAAAAAATGGCCCAAAATCAACGTGTCCGAAAATGGAAAAAAAGGTCGGAATACTTAAGTTTGATATCAGACGCATCATGTGAGCGCAAAATATTGTTACGAAATTGCGTAAAATGTTGTTTTTGAAGGCTCTAAAAAAGGTCTATTTCGACCGATTTTTTTCTCAAACTTTAAAAAATGGCCAAAAATCGACGTGTCCGAAAATGGAAAAAAAGGTCGGAATACTTAAGTATGATATCAGACGCATCATGTGAGCGCAAAAGATTGTTACGAAAATGCTTAAAATGTCGTTTTTTGAAGCCTCGAAAAAAGGTCTATTTCGACCGATTTTTTTTACTAAAACTCTAAAAAATGGCCCAAAATCGACATGTCCGAAAATGGAAAAAAAGGTTGTAATACTTAAGTTTGATATCAGACGCATCATGTGATCGCAAAAAATTGTTGCCCAAATGCGTAAAATGTTGTTTTTTGAAGGCTCGAAAAAAGGTCTATTTCGACCGATTTCTTTTACTCAAACTTTAAAAAATGGGCAAAAATCGACGTGTCCGAAAATGGAAAAATAGGTCGGAATACTTAAGTATGATATCAGACGCACCATGTGAGCGCAGAAAATTGTTGCCTAAATGCTTAAAATGTTGTTTTTTGAAGGCTCGAAAAAAGGTCTATTTCGACCGATTTCTTTTACTCAAACTTTAAAAAATGGGCAAAAATCGACGTGTCCGAAAATGGAAAAAAAAGGTCGGAATACTTAAGTATGATATCAGACGCACCATGTGAGCGCAGAAAATTGTTGCCTAAATGCTTAAAATTTTGTTTTTTGAAGGCTCGAAAAAAAGGTCTATTTCGACCGATTTTTTTCACTCAAACTTTAAAAAATGGGCAAAAATCGACGTGTCCGAAAATGGAAAAAAAAGGTCGGAATACTTAAGTATGATATCAGACGCACCATGTGAGCGCAGAAAATTGTTGCCTAAATGCTTAAAATTTTGTTTTTTGAAGGCTCGAAAAAAAGGTCTATTTCGACCGATTTTTTTCACTCAAACTTTAAAAAATGGCCCAAAATCAACGTGTCCGAAAATGGAAAAAAAGGTCGGAATACTTAAGTTTGATATCAGACGCATCATGTGAGCGCAAAATATTGTTACGAAATTGCGTAAAATGTTGTTTTTGAAGGCTCTAAAAAAGGTCTATTTCGACCGATTTTTTTCTCAAACTTTAAAAAATGGCCAAAAATCGACGTGTCCGAAAATGGAAAAAAAGGTCGGAATACTTAAGTATGATATCAGACGCATCATGTGAGCGCAAAAGATTGTTACGAAAATGCTTAAAATGTCGTTTTTTGAAGCCTCGAAAAAAGGTCTATTTCGACCGATTTTTTTTACTAAAACTCTAAAAAATGGCCCAAAATCGACGTGTCCGAAAATGGAAAAAAAGGTTGTAATACTTAAGTTTGATATCAGACGCATCATGTGATCGCAAAAAATTGTTGCCCAAATGCGTAAAATGTTGTTTTTTGAAGGCTCGAAAAAAGGTCTATTTCGACCGATTTCTTTTACTCAAACTTTAAAAAATGGGCAAAAATCGACGTGTCCGAAAATGGAAAAATAGGTCGGAATACTTAAGTATGATATCAGACGCACCATGTGAGCGCAGAAAATTGTTGCCTAAATGCTTAAAATGTTGTTTTTTGAAGGCTCGAAAAAAGGTCTATTTCGACCGATTTCTTTTACTCAAACTTTAAAAAATGGGCAAAAATCGACGTGTCCGAAAATGGAAAAAAAAGGTCGGAATACTTAAGTATGATATCAGACGCACCATGTGAGCGCAGAAAATTGTTGCCTAAATGCTTAACATTTTGTTTTTTGAAGGCTCGAAAAAAAGGTCTATTTCGACCGATTTTTTTCACTCAAACTTTAAAAAATGGGCAAAAATCGACGTGTCCGAAAATGGAAAAAAAGGTCGGAATACTTAAGTATGATATCAGACGCACCATGTGAGAGCAGAAAATTGTTGCCTAAATGCTTAAAATTTTGTTTTTTGAAGGCTCGAAAAAAAGGTCTATTTCGACCGATTTTTTTCACTCAAACTTTAAAAAATGGCCCAAAATCAACTTGTCCGAAAATGGAAAAAAAGGTCGGAATACTTAAGTTTGATATCAGACGCATCATGTGAGCGCAAAATATTGTTACGAAATTGCGTAAAATGTTGTTTTTGAAGGCTCTAAAAAAGGTCTATTTCGACCGATTTTTTTCTCAAACTTTAAAAAATGGCCAAAAATCGACGTGTCCGAAAATGGAAAAAAAGGTCGGAATACTTAAGTATGATATCAGACGCATCATGTGAGCGCAAAAGATTGTTACGAAAATGCTTAAAATGTCGTTTTTTGAAGCCTCGAAAAAAGGTCTATTTCGACCGATTTTTTTTACTAAAACTCTAAAAAATGGCCCAAAATCGACGTGTCCGAAAATGGAAAAAAAGGTTGTAATACTTAAGTTTGATATCAGACGCATCATGTGATCGCAAAAAATTGTTGCCCAAATGCGTAAAATGTTGTTTTTTGAAGGCTCGAAAAAAGGTCTATTTCGACCGATTTCTTTTACTCAAACTTTAAAAAATGGGCAAAAATCGACGTGTCCGAAAATGGAAAAATAGGTCGGAATACTTAAGTATGATATCAGACGCACCATGTGAGCGCAGAAAATTGTTGCCTAAATGCTTAAAATGTTGTTTTTTGAAGGCTCGAAAAAAGGTCTATTTCGACCGATTTCTTTTACTCAAACTTTAAAAAATGGGCAAAAATCGACGTGTCCGAAAATGGAAAAAAAAGGTCGGAATACTTAAGTATGATATCAGACGCACCATGTGAGCGCAGAAAATTGTTGCCTAAATGCTTAACATTTTGTTTTTTGAAGGCTCGAAAAAAAGGTCTATTTCGACCGATTTTTTTCACTCAAACTTTAAAAAATGGGCAAAAATCGACGTGTCCGAAAATGGAAAAAAAGGTCGGAATACTTAAGTATGATATCAGACGCACCATGTGAGCGCAGAAAATTGTTGCCTAAATGCTTAAAATTTTGTTTTTTGAAGGCTCGAAAAAAAGGTCTATTTCGACCGATTTTTTTCACTCAAACTTTAAAAAATGGGCAAAAATCGACGCGTCCGAAAATGGAAAAAAAGGTCGGAATACTTAAGTATGATATCAGACGCACCATGTGAGCGGAGAAAATTGTTGCCTAAATGCTTAAAATGTTGTTTTTTGAAGGCTCGAAAAAAGGTCTATTTCGAGCGACTTTTTTTACTCAAACTTTAAAAAATGGCCAAAAATTGACGTGTCCGAAAATGGAAAAAAAATGGCGGAATACTTAAGTTTGATATCAGACGGATCATGTGAGCGCAAAAAAATGTTGAGCAAAAAGTCGCCTAAATGTTGAAAATGTCGTTTTCTGAATTCTCAAAAAAATTGAGAGTTCTACATGTTTTGACTAAAGAAAGTTGAAAAAAGGGTGAAAAGTCAACGTCTCTGAAGTCGGCGAATTATGTCTTTAAACCAAAGTTTACTATCAGGCGGCTCATGTGAACGCAAATAAATGTTGTCTAAATGTTGAAAATGCGTTTTCTGAAGCCTGAAAAAAAGTTTTAATTCGACATGTTTTGACTACAGAAAGTTGAAAAAGGGTATAAAGTCAACGTCTCCAAATGTGTTACTTAAGAAATGGTCAAATTGGAGGCTGATAAAAAAGAAAGGAAATAATTTATTTAATCTTTCTAATCAAAATGTTTCCATAGTTCTGATTTCGAAACTTGCATGTTCATGAAAAAAAGGAGAAAAAAACATCATTTGAGATTCACAAACTGATAACAATAAACAACGTCTGGATGTCACCCACAAGCTTTCTCACTTTGAGTCACTTTTATCTGCGTTGAAAGGAGTATTAGTGAGATCAGACATGAAGCGTTTGCAGCTTTTTCTCTCTAGTCTGGTGCTGATCAGTGGAACTCGCAGCAACAACACAACTTGTCACTACACTGGTGAGTGAATTCCATATTTTTCTACCTCAGAAATAGGTCCAAATAATGAACAATTTATGCCTAATTTATCTTGGCTTTCACGCACGATACTACAGCAGCTAAATCAATAACTCATGCATTGTTTCTCCAGTGGAGGGACATGTTTGTGTGACTTCCTACTGGGACTCGGTGAGATGTGAGCTGAACATCACTCATGACGGAGAGAAGGACTTCACGCTGAGGTTCAGCGAAGCATCATGGTAAATAATTCTGGTTGTTCAAGTAGAAGAATATTGCATTTTTTTTACACTTCAAAACCTGGAGCTTAAACAAATGTATTGAGCTTATTTTGCCGTTTCTTTTTGTAGTTTTTTTTACTCCTTAAACAACTTTAATAACCATTTGAAATTGATTGTATCAACATGCTACCTACAAGGAAAGTTGTTGTTTTTTTTACTATAATTACATTTCTGTAGTTTTTAGTACATTAAGGAGATTTTTGGGGGAAAAACAACAAGATTAAACAAAGAGATTGATTTGTGAGGAATAATTCGTCTTTATAAAGTGTTTTTAATTAATTTTTCGAGATTAAAAAAAAACATGCACGTTACCTCCACAGCTTTGTACCCCTGCTGGTGAAAATTGAGATGGCAAGAATCAGAATCAGAATCAGAAAACCTTTATTAGTCCCGCGAGGGGAAATTCGGTTTAACAACAGCAAGAGAAATAAAAACACCCAGAAATAAAAACGAGAAAGAAAATCTAAATGGAATAAAAGATAAATCTGCGCTATATAATATATACACAATCATATTTACATAAATAACAAGAGGTGCAGTTAAATAGTTATCTTGGTGTGTTCTTGTTGTGGAGTCTGATGGCAGCAGGGAGGAAAGACCTGCGGTACCTCTCCCTCACACACCTGGGATGGAGCCTCCTATCACTGATGGATTGGAAACTTTCAGTGAAAAAGGAAAGTTTTTCATCGCCTTTTCTGGTGCGCAACGGGCGTCCTGCGCGCGTAATGGCCATCGTCTACAGTCGGGATCAGCTGCTGGCGCTGCGTTTCTCCGCGGTGCGGCCGGAGGAGCGACCCATCATCCCCCGGGATATTATGAAGAGGAGACCCTTCTACTTGCCACGGGAGTTTTCACATGTTGTCGCGGTGCTTGTGTACATTCCACCGTCGGCGAGCGTGGAGGCAGCATGTGACGTCATCACTGGTTACAGACTCCGAGCCCTTAGGCCCTCTTTATCATCTCCGGTGATTTTAATCACGCATCTCTTTCCTCCTGTCTGCCCAAATTCACGCAGTACGTCACTTGTGCCACCAGAGACAATAACACACTGGACCTTTTCTATGCGAACATAGACAAGCTACACCTCAAAAACATCAGCATGTTAATCTGTAGAATTAAATCATTTTTAAATTTAAAAGTAAACATCTTACTGGGGAACCGTCCCCATGACAACCCGAAGACACTCACACGATTAATTAATTCATCTAGTGGCTAAACTGGGGAATTACAGTAATGAACGTTAACCACATTCAGAGAAAAAAGGACTTGTTCAGACTCAAAACTAAGTCACTAAAGTGAATGTAATGTTATTTATTTGTGTTTGGTGTTAGAAATTCATATCCAAAGTCAAATTGTACACATTTACTTTCATAATAGAGCGAGAGAAAAAAACGGCAGATGCAAATATATACAATTATCTCGAGAAACTAACATCTGGAAATGAAACATTTTACATTAATTCTACTTTTGATGGTCTGTATAATTGGTGGAAAATAAAAATAAACAACGGACAAAAAAACAGAATGAAACAAAAAGGTTCAATCACTATTTAAGAAAATAATACTAAATTAAAGTTCAAGTGTCCAGTAGCACATTCTGAAGGAAACTCAAAACACATAATAAGTCAAGTGGAGAACAAAAACTCAAGAAGAGTTTAAAAAAAACAAAGAAAGTGGTGATTATAAAAAAAACATAGCCTGGTTAAAACGACAAAATATAGACTCAAACACTAAGAGGATAAAAAAAACATTAAGAATGAGAAGGATGTAATCCACAAAGAGAGAAGAGACGTACATACCAGGGGAGTGATAATTATAATTGGGCGCCTGTTGCTGCAGGAGAGGCTGTATATAAAGTGCTGTTAACATATTAATAAACAATTATACCAACTATACGGCATTTAGTTGTGTAAAAGGACAAAAAATAGAGGCTATAAGGAAACAAATAAATTCTCAAATGCAGCTAAAAAATAATCTTAATAATGAAGCGTCATTATCTGAAGCTTGTTTAAAATCTGTATTATTGGATTCAATGATCATATTCTTGCATCCTCAGGAACAAGAGCTGCACGCTTGAGCTCATGGATCAAAGATTTCACAGCGTTTGTCAACTCAAATTTGACCCAGAGCAGTTCATGTGGGAAGACGTTTATGACATTGACCTGTGCTGCAAATCCACCTGCACGAGTCTGGCCAAGGAATATCAACCATCACAGAGCAGTGAGAGCGATTGAAAATATACAATTATAATTTGCATCAGAGATGATGAAATTGATTGATTCATGTAGTTATGATTTAAATAAATAAGATTATGTTAAAAACAAATGTGCAAATATATTATTGTTATAACAATAATGTTCAAATATAATTTAATTTAACTTAAAATTCGATAATGTTAAAACATATCTTTACAATATGTTTTTAAACACACACAAATGTTAAAATATATCTTTAAATGTTATGTTAAAACATAGAGAAATATTAAAATACATTTTGAATGAATGTTAATAGAAATTACAACAATGTTGAAAATATATATTTCCAGAATACATTTTAAAACAAAAATGTTTGAAAATATTTCAAATATATGTTTAAACAAACGATAATGTTGAAATATATTTTAAATAAAGGTTAAAACCTACATCAATGTAAAAAATATATATATACGTAGTTAATAGATACGCAAGTGTTTAAATATATATTTTAAAACATACACAAATGTCAATAAATATCTCTATAATACACAAAAATGTTAAAATATATTTGAATATATTTGAAAACATACATCAATGTTAAATATATATTTAAAATATATGTTAAAAACATTAACAAATGTTAAAATATATTACAAATACATAAATATAAATATGTTAAAAGATTCATGAATGTTAAAATACTGTATATTTAAATTATACGTTAAAAACATTCACAAATGTTAGAATATATTTAAAATACATATATATGTAAATATGTTAAAAGACTCACAAATGTTAAAATATATATAAAATATATGTTAAAAACATTAAAAAATGTTAAAATATATGTTAAATATATGATAAATACATTTGAGTTGTCACTATCTAATTCTTCTGATTTATGTTTTCATCCCCCTTCATGGTCATTATTAGTCCAGCCAACTCCTCCATATGAAGTCCAGGTCCAGAACTCTCCAGAGAACCTCACCGTCACGTGGAGAAGTGGCTATGAAGACCACATGTTCCTCGACGACGCTCTGAGCTTCGAAGTCCAGCTCGAGCAACGCTCATCATCTCGGACCAAGAGACACGTAAGAACCACTACAAACGACATCACTTCCTCTTCCAGGACTGACACCTAGCTTGTCCGTATGTTCATCGACACAGATTCTCCCGACGACTTCTGATCAGTCCAGAAGAAAGACGTTGACGGTGGAGCTTCCTCGTCCACAAACTGACGGGGAGTGTTGCGTTCGAGTTCGATCCATCACCAGCGTAGACGATTATGAAGCAACTTGGAGTCGTTGGAGTCCCGAAGCATGCAGGAAGATCGAGATGAGAGAAGACAAATGTGAGAAAACCAAAAGAATCTTTTCAGAGTCAAGATCAGGGCCAGGCCATTACATTTCCTCAGGGGCCCATTTATATACTGACACTGTTGTAAGGGGCCGTCACGCCTAAAGAGATGGCCAAAGGGCTGAAATATGATGAAAAAACTATCAAAAGGTACCAAAAAAATAATTTAAAAAGGATAAATAAAAAAAAGGGGGAAAGTATTTGAAATACCTGTATTTGAGTTGGATTTTGAGGTAATACAATCATGAATACAAGATAAAATTTTAAGCCTTTTGCAGAAATATTTTATACCCGGATCAGTTCTTCTCCAACATCATGAGGTCCTTAAATACAATGAAAGAGCATCATCATCTAAGACTGAGGTCCAAATAAACAATAAATGAAGTCAAGATTGTTGCTAAGCTAACATCAGTTGATCATCAGCAGCTTACATACGTTAAACATAGTTGTAAACATAGCATAAAAGCATCAACATTAAATTCATTTTTATAAGTAAAGTGAATGTTTGTTTTTTTAAAGTAACAATGTGTGAAAATCAGAGCTTAAATCGACAACTATCACATGTTGTTTTTCGTCTGCAGCTGCTGAAAAAGTAAACATCTTACTGGTGAAATATCTGGGTCCATTATCAACTCTTGTTGCCCACGTGCTGATCCTATTCTTCTGGCTCGCCCTCAAGTACGTCACACGATTGCCGGACTAACATGGAGTCACGTTTGATACAGCTATTTTAATTCTCGCACACGGACATTTTTGTTGTTGTTTAAACAAACAGGATGAAGAGGTTTTCTGTCAGCACCGTTCCTTCTCCCGCTCCTTCTTTCCTGCCTTTGTACGAGCAGCATCGAGGGAATCTACAGGTGAGGTCGAGGGATATTTTTACGATTGCAGGATACTACGTTTTAGGGATGTGATTTGGAAAATTATTGTCGAGTACTTGACTCTGGTGTTGCAGAATTTACAGACCACATGATTCTTGACGAAGTCGTAACTGCTTTCATTTGTTTAGAAACAAAAATATGTCCAAACATCAGCTTTAAAAGCTGCTGGAGTAGTTTTCCTTTCGTTACTTTAGCTGCCGAGGATGTAATGACTGCCATCTGGCGGTCATAAGTTTAACCGCAACACAAAAATATGTTGCATATTTTCATGATAATTGTGAATTTAAAAATTATTTTATTTAATGTACTTTATTGAAATATAAATCAAAAATAATACTATTGTAAAAATAGAGTGTGATTTGAAAGCCTTAAATTAATATGTTTTCTTTTCTTTTTAAATAAATCTATACATCGCTGTTGAATATCAAAACACAATCGTGAAAAGAAATCATCACTATATATCAGTGTATCGATATTTTCTCATACAGCTATGACTTTTACAGTGTTCAAGTACTTATTACTTCTGTAATAACATCAACTCCTTTTTTATTTTATAATTTTACTCCCAATAAACATCAAGCAGTGTCTATTGCAAAAATACATGTACAGTCATAAATATAGATTAAAAACATAGTGTATAACTATGTGACGTGCGTCCCCTAGTGGACAAAACAAAAAATAACAGGAACCCACTAAAAAAACTTCAAATTACAAAAAAAAGATCGTAAATTCAAGTTCAGAAATAGCTATTGAATTCTTTTTAAAAAATATCCCAAATTTGGTGACATTTTTAACAAAAATAACGATGTATGTGTGATGTTGGCCTTTTGAGTCAATTGGCCTTTTGAGTCAATTTAAAGGACAAGTATAAAATGGCAACCAACACAAAGAAAGATAAAGAACATAATTTAAGGGGAATCAGAATCATACTTTAACGTACAGAACTCAAGGAAACTATCAAAATTTAAGGATGATTTTTAGTTCAGTTGTTCAATAGAATTCAATTATATTTGTTTTTGTACTTTTTTTGCTCATTGTTTGCATTTAGATTACAAATACAAGTAAGTAAGAAAGTAATATTTGTAGAGTGCTTTTCTAGCACTTAAACAATTAAAACAATAACCGCTAAAATATATGCTTAAAAGCTCATGACAACACCGAGACAAACACAGGAGTCTCAGAAAATCAAGGAAAAGCCTGCACGAATAAAAGTGTCTTAAGATGTTTCTTTCATTCTTATATCAAATACTCGGTGAAATGTAACTTAAATGTCATAAAAGTATTTTTTAAATACACAATGCTAACATGGTAGCCAACATTAGCTCCAATAAATGAGGTATGTTTATTCTTGATTGCAGGAATGGCTGTCCCCTCATGGAAAGAGTGCAGTGGCAGACATAAACCAGATGAAACCGACGATCAGCCTGGTCATCGCTGAACCCAAAGAGAAGCTCCGCTACCCTCCAGTGCAACAGTTGTCGTTCTCGAACGGCTCCGACGTCGATCTGCAAGACGTCATCACTCAAAAGTTCCCAATGACCCGTTTGCTGGACACGTCTTGCGCTCAGCTTCCATGCGAGTTTTTCGTTGGAGACGATGGAAGTTCAGCCTTGATTCAAGCTGGGTCTTGTTTATCTGACGGGAAACCGTTTCTGGGTCATTGCTCCGATTATTGTAGCCTCAACCCAACTGGAGACGGCATCATTCCAGTGATGGTTCCCAAAAAAGTTTAGAACTCCATCAATGGTTTTACTCAGTTGCAGACGCTGACCTGGATATTTAACGCCAAAGTAACTAATTTCTGCTCCAACATTTTCTAATAAGTAGAATTCATATTCCTTACTTCTGATCAAATCAAATGTTTGTCTGTATTTCCTGTATAAAGTATTATGTATTGATTTTTATACGTACAATAAAAAATGATGGTGAGTACAAATACTTTTGTTAGCTTGCATCGAACTCCCTTAGTTTACAAGAGTAGGCAAAATACATTTTACTTCATAAACCTTTTTGGCTTTAAATCATACTTTCTTTTTTTCAGTTATTTATGTAATATATTTTAATAAAGTGTGTGTAAAATCTAATAATTAGTTTTTTTAAATTTACAATTACATGTAAATATTATCAGCGTTTGTACTCTTTGTGTTGCGATTAGACTTCCGGCCACTAGCTAGTAGCAGTCATAATGAAATCCACAGTTAATGGAACAATAAAGAGATAAAAGGAGATCCCTGCAATGACTGAGGACGAGAGGATACAGTCGACTCCAGGAGCTTTTAGAGCTGATGTTTGGACATATTTTGGTTTGAAAACAAATGAAAGCAGTTACAACTTCATCAAGAGTCATGTTGTCTGTAAATTCTGCAACACCAGAGTCATGTACTCGACAATACTACAAATGTATCCTTTTTACTACAGTATCACAATATGTTGTATATAAATTGTATCGTTGACCCTGTATAATGATACACATTATATCAAAAGATCATTTTTGATACGTACCCCGTGACACCGGAAGCTATGATCTGGCAATAATCTTGCGATATGATACGCATCTCTATATTGCGATACTGTAGTAATAAGGATACATTTGTAGTATTGTCGAGTACTTGATTCTGGTGTTGCAGAATTTACAGACCACATGACTCTTGATGATGTTGTAACTGCTTTCATTTTTTTTTAAACCAATATATGTCCAAACATCAGCTTTAAAACCTGCTGGGGTCGACAGTATCCTCTCATCCTCAGTCATCGGTTTCATGGTTTCCTTTAAGGACAAAAGGATGTTGCCAACTAGCGGTTGAGTGTTGAATTGCAACACAAACATAAACAAAATGCCATGAATATTTGCATTAAAGTTTATGATGTTAATTGTAAAATAAATTATTATATATATTATATTGATATTTTAATGACAATAAACCATTAAGAACTCTTTAAACATAACTTGTAAGATAGAAAATTGTATAGAAAACATCAAATCTTGACTTTAAACAATTTATTTAAAAAAAAAAAGGTAAACCATGATTTTAAAAAAAAGTATCGGAAAAGTATTTACAGTCTTCTAAGTGCAATCAACTCTTAACAGAAGAACCTTATTTTATTAAAAATGTGTATAAAAAGAAAGACATTTCTGTCTTGCTGGTATTTCTGTGAGTTTTCTTGATAGTACTAGAGTTGAAACCTGTATCAAGTTTCCAAAGTTTTGAGTATCTTCTTGAATTCTCAGTCACATGGAAAGCGTTTCATTCCAAGGATCATCTGGGAAATTGTCCATGATGAATTGTTTATCCTCCACGTCATGTTGTGAAAACCTGAGATAGTATCGTCTTAGTAAACTTTGGACCTGGAGAAGGAGTGGATGGCGAGGAACCCCAGCAGGAACTGGAGACCATAGAAGCAGAGGAGCACCGAGCAGAGGATGAACTCCAGCCGCAGCACGAAGGTCTGCAGCAGCAGGTAGTACACGGCCAGAGCCGCACATGGAAGCAGGAGAAGGAGGGACAACATGGAGGCCAACGAGCGCTCGCACAGGTTCCCCTTCCAGCCGTAGAAGATCCGCAGCGTCTCCAGAGCCAGGAACAGCACCAGCAAAACCACGTCCAGCGCGAGGTTATCCGACGGGTACGGAAGAAGAAGTCCTTTGTAGATGAACATGAGGACTTCTGCCACGTAGAACGCGGCGAAGTAGTAGCTGTTGAGGTAGAGCAGGACTTGGAGAGGAGTAGAAGACAGGATGGGTCTGGAGCCGGACGCCATCTTGTTGTATTTATCGTCACCACGGAAACAGCAGCGATAATATCAGTAGTCGAATCCACTTTGTTGGGAGACACCGCCATCTACTGAGCCGGTAGGGAACTGCTCGACCACAGGGAACTTGAAGACTTGAGGTCGTTGGACTTTGTTTATGTGGCCCCCATGAGATCAATGTATGTTCATGAAGTAACGGCTAGATAAATTTTATGTGTCTATTTTCATTATTTGTTTCAACATTTAAAAACACTATTACGTGATTTTTTTTTGCCATTTCCCTATTTTTTGCAACTTCTTTTTCGTATATGCATAGTATTTTATTATTTAATGCCAACACAAGACATTCCCTTGTTGTTCTTACAACACTTGCAACACTACAACAAAAAAAACGCTTCTTATTTTTATATTTTCATGCAATATCAGATAAACTATTTGTAATAGACATTTAACTAAGTAAGTAAGGTCATTTTTATTTTTATACGCTTTTCCAGACCAGGGTCACAAAGCGCTTAAACAATCAAAACAATATTTAATAAAATATATACTTTAAAAGTCGAGATAAAACTGATAACACAACAGGGGTTCCAGGAAATCTAGGAAAACTACGACTCTGATAGCCACCAATCGTATGTCACTTATCAATAACCTCCCTAGTTTTTATAACATTGTTTTAAATGTTTAAAGAGAATATTTACTTGCGATATTTCTTAAACAATTTATAATAAGTCCTTAACACCTACAAAGAGCTATTTTCAAATGTTTCTTTAAAAATATTTAAAAATAATATTTACATGCGATATTTAATAAATAACCAATAGGGAGCCACCATTAGCAGTCCAGTGGGTTAAAGTTGTCAAATCAAGGAAATGTATTATTTTCTCAGACTCATCACTCATAACTTTGCAAAGTGGACTCTCTGATAGTAGGAAAGACATCCTAATAGAAATACAAAGAGCATTATATAGAATTTAAATGGCACAAATATAGCATTTCTCAGGACTGTGGCACATGTAGGGTTTATGGGAAATGAAACGGCTGACAAATTCGCAAAAATAATCAACAACGAAAAGTAACATCCACATCATTGTTACATTAAGCAGAACAGGAATTTTAAAAAATAGAGGAAAAAAATAAGGAAAATTTGCAAACATATTGGGAAGAAGAGAGTACAGACAGATGGCTATAAAGAATACAAATAAATAACTGGATGGTTGAGAAACACTCCAGAACCCCAAAAAGAAGAAACAACATACTATCTTTTGTATTTTTGTATATATTGCATATATATGTATCTATTTTATTTCCATTTCTAATTAAAAAAAATAAAAAAAAATTCCGGAATGTTCACAGCCACAAAACATTCCTTGTATTTAAACATCCTATGTATGTTTACTGACAAATACATCTGCTCTTGATTGATATCAAGGTAGAAAAGTACCATTTTTTTAAGCGAACCCCAGGTCAGAAAATTGTGAAAAATCAGATACAGGTTATAGTCAGAGTCCAAATTATGCAGAAAAGGAAAAAAGAACTAGTAATTTAAATAAGTTGAAGATTAATTCGGATTAAATAGATATATATGAGATACAGGTTATAGTAAGAGTCCAAATTATGCAGAAGAGGAAAAAATAACTAGTAATTTAAGGAAGTTGAAGATTCATTTGGATTAAATAGATATATTGTTTTTTATGCCTGTAAAAATATGTCATGATTTGCTTCTGCAATATCTTAAGAGAAAAAATTTAAAAAATATATATATATTTGTTGAATTATGAATATACGCTATTCCTTGATTTTCTGGAACTCCTGTTGTGTTATCAGTTTTATCTTGACCTTTAAAGTATATACTTTATTGAATATTGTTTTGATTGTTTAAGCGCTTTGGGACCCTGGTCTGGAAACGCGCTATATAAATAAAAATTACTTTAGAGGTGAAGCGATGCTTAAAGGAGGCAAAGGACACCTACAGGAGGAGGTTGAAGGAGAAGCTGAGCCGAGAAGAAATAAGAGAGGTCTGGGATGGTGTTAAAACCATCACTGGACACAAGACCAAGGCCTCTCTGACTGCAGTGGACACGGTGGAGGAGGCAAATGGACTGAACAACTTTTTCAACAGGTTTGAGCAGGTCACCTCACCCTCACTGCTGCCCGCCTCAGGACCTGCCCCACCTTCTTGTGCCCCCCCCAGCTCCACACAACCACTTCCCAGCTTCACCTCACTCCAGGTACAGGATGTACTTCGGAGGATTCGTCCAGGGAAGGCTGCTGGTCCTGATAAGGTGTCTGCTCGACTGCTAAAGACCTGCGCTGCTGAACTAGCTGAGCCACTCCAGCATGTCTTCAACCTCAGTCTACGGCTGGGGAAAGTACCAACTCTGTGGAAGACTTCCTGTATCGTTCCAGTCCCTAAAAAGACCCGACCGAGTGTGCTGAACGATTACAGACCGGTGGCACTGACTTCGCAGCTGATGAAGACACTGGAGCGGCTGGTCCTCAAACATCTCAGGCCACAAGTCCAGCACGCGCAAGACCCCCTGCAGTTTGCCTACCAGCCAGCAGTTGGTGTGGAAGATGCCATCCTTCACCTCCTGCATCGGACCTACTCCCACTTGGATAAAGGAAGCGGTACAGTGAGAATCCTGTTCCTGGACTTTTCTAGTGCCTTCAACACTATCCAACCCACTCTGCTGCAGGACAAACTGACTAAAATGCATGTGGACCCTGGTCTGGTCTCCTGGATTACGGACTATCTTACTGATCGACCACAGTATGTCAGGCTGAAGGACATCAAGTCTGACACTGTGGTGTGCAGTACAGGAGCACCTCAGGGGACAGTACTGGCCCCTCTCCTCTTCACCATCTACACTTCGGACTTCTGCTACAACTCAGAGCTGAGTCTTGTCCAGAAGTATGCTGACGACACTGCCATTGTTGGATGCATCAGGGACAACAGCGAAGACGAGTACAGGAGTCTGATACGTGACTTTGTGGACTGGAGTGAGAGGAACCACTTGCAGCTGAACACCTCAAAGACCAAGGAGCTGGTCTTGGTCTTCGGGAGGTCCAGGAAAAAGCCACATCCAGTGTCCATCAGAGGCGACGAGGTGGAGATAGTGGACAACTATAGGTACCTCGGTGTGTGGATGGACAGTAAACTGGACTGGTCCTGCAACACAGACCATGTATATAAGAAGGTTCAGAGTAGACTACTTTCTGAGGACGCTTTGATCATTTAACATCTGCAAGAAGCTCCTCTGCATGTTCTACCAGTCTGTGGTGGCCAGTGTCATGTTCTATGCTGTGGTGTGTTGGGGTGGAAATGTGTCCAAGAGGAGTGTCAACAGGTTGGACAGGTTGATCAGGAGGGCTGGCTCTGTGGTTGGAATGAAGCTGGACTCACTGGTGACAGTTGCTGAGAGGAGATCATTGAACAAACTACTGTCCATCATGGATGATGACAGTCATCCTTTCAGCACTGTCATCAGTGAGCAGAGAAGCAGAATGAGTGCACGAATGCTCCTACCCAAGTGCAAAACAAATAGACTCAGGGACTCATTCATCCCTCAGGCTATTAAATTGTACAATTCTGAGTTCGGGGCAGGAGTGCAGTGAGAGTATCTGGATGTTCTGTTCCATGTTAGTCTTTGTATCCTTTGTCTTTGTTGTTTTTCTTTGACCTATGTTCTTTGTCTTTGTCTTTAGACTTAGATTGTGTCATCTTGTTCTTCCTCTTTATGTTCTTCTTCTTATTTTATTTTTTATGTATTATTTTTTATTGTTTATGAAAAATTGCTGGCTATTGGTAAAAAAAAAAATTCCCGAAGGAGACCTCCTGAGGGATCAATAAAGTTTGACCTTACCTTACCTTACCTTACCTTACTTACTATTATAGAAAAGCCACTATTACTGGCGTCCGCTGGGGGGCGCTGTGGTTGCAGCAAGCGCCTGCATCCGTCGAGCAAGAACCGAGGGTGACACCGGAAGCCTTTGTTACCGAAGGTAGATCATAGTGACGCTCGCAGGTTTTAATGTTTACTTGACTTAAATAAAACGTAACACAGTCGTCAGCGTTTATTAACGTCGATGCCTCAGTGAAGACTCAAAGGGTCGATCTCCTCTGGGTGTCGATTAAAAAAAGAAAACGGAACCGAGATGAATCTGGTGAAGAACTCGAACCTGCATCTGCGGGAGGACGAGGCTCTGGTGGTGGAGAACGCCATCCGGCTGGCGATCGACTCCATCGTCAACGTGTTGTTCGGGGTCCGCGGCGGCAGGAACCGGGAGCTCCAGGTGATGGTGGCCGAGCGAGACAAGGAGATCCAGCGGCTGGAGGGGAGGCTGGGGGAGGTCGAGAAGGAGGTGCTGGTGATGCGGCGACAGGGCTGCATCTGCGGGGTGTCTGGAGCCCAGAGCGCCGGGGAGCCGCAGAGACTGAACCCGGAGTCGAACCCGACACAGCAAGAGTGTGACATGTCCATAAACTGTGAGGAAAACACCTTCTTTCGCTGTCATTATACACATTCTGATGTATCTACATTATAGATAGTTATCATGGATAGTGGAGGCAGCTGCATCTTTAATTTAGAAGGCATTGCTTTATAAATATATATTTAGTTTATTTTATTATTAAGTGGTGAGAAATTACATTTCCTCAGGGGCCACATTTTTACAGGGACTGTTGTGAGAGGCCATCAAGCAAAATAAAGGAGTGAAAAGCCTAAATAAAATGGAAAAAGTAAAATAAAAGTTAGAAACAATGTTATAAGATCAAGCTTCATCTTTTACTTCTATTTTATATACATTTTTGTTTTTTATCTGATATTATTTCATATTTATTCTTATTGTTCTATACTGTCATCATTTGAGTCGGGTTCTGCTCGAGGTTTCTGCCTTCTAAAAGGAAGTTTTTCCTTGCCATTGCTCACTGTACAGTGTTTTGTTTCTTGCTCTTTGTTGGGATCTATTTTTCCTTAATCAACTGTAGTCTTATTTCAACTGTATAGTGTCTTGAGATAACTTTGTTATGATAAGACACTTTAAATAAAATTGAAAATTGAATCACCATTAGATTTAGTAACAAGTATTTTTGCCACAATTTATTTTACTGTCCTTAGAAAATCTGAAGTTCTGTGACATACAACAAACTATTCCAATTATTTGTGTTTATATATTCAAGCACATTTGGCTCATTTCTTTATATAGCAACCTAAGCTTTGGAACGACATTCCTCTCTCTTTGCGTTTGATGGATCTACTGACTCTTTCAAGAAACATCTTAAGACGTTTTTATTTGTTCAGGCTTTTTCTTAATTTTCTGGAACTTCTGTGTTCTCAGTATTATCTTGACCTTTTAAGTATATATTTTATTGAATATTGTTTTGATTGTTTAAGCGTTTTGTGACACTGGTCTGGAAAAGCGCTATATAAATCAAAATTACTTACTTACTTACTGTACCTTTTCTTTCTCTTTACAGTCGGTGTGCTTGCCAGACCTCCATCTCATGTCTCCTCACAAAGCCAGGAGTCGGCGACGTCTTTTTCTTCCAACAGGCTGGTTCTGGACCAGTCCTGCACATCCCAGTCCTCGGAGAACCTGTGCCGACATGAGTCGAACGGCATCGAGGCCTCCTCCGAGGGCAGAGTCGTCGTCAAGGAAGAGCCGTGCGACGTTGACGCAATTTTTATCAAAATGGAAATGACTGACGAGCGACTCGTGGATCATCAGGACACGACAGGAAGTTCATATGTGGACAATGAGAACTCCTGTATGAGAAGTAATACAACCCATATATTTAAATTCATTTTTATTGTTATTTTGGTTTAAATATTCATCACTTTTTAATTCTCATTTTGTCAGTAATCCCAGAGAATCGCTGCGAAACCACTATGGTGGAGAATCCGTTTGGTGGACACGGACCGTCTGAGTCAGAACTTCTGAGGTGGGTTAACGTACAACACGCCGTTGTTGATCTTGAAGACGTGTTTACAAACCACAGATTTTACGTAGTCATTATGTTGCGGCTGCAGTGGCAGACTTGCTTGGTCTCCAGGGTTCTTTATTTTTGTAAAGCGTTTATTCTGGTTAGAAGACTTTTGTACCTGCGATGTAATACTTTTTATACTCGCTTATACATCCTGAGATTGTTTTTATGGTCATGTAAACCCCCTTAAAGCACTTGACAACTCTTCTACAAAATGAATGGATGGATGGATGGATGGATGAGTGGAACTAGATCATAAACCTAACTTTATTCACCAAGAGGACTGGTTAAGTGTCTTTATAGAAGTTCAAAATATTTGTTGATCTGAGTGATAAGCATGTGAAAAATGATTGATCGAGTACTGTCCTCTTTTTGGTTCAACCGACAGATGCTCACTATTTTAACTCAAGATTTGTTTACTCAGAAACAGGAAAAAGGGCACCCCGATGTCGGCGTTGACGGAGGAAGCGCAGCGACAGAAGCGGGCCGCCTGGAGAGAAGCTTCCCGGAGATACTACGCTCGTAAAGTGGCCCGCCAACAAGCCGCCCCCCGGCACCCCGCCGGGCCCTATCAGTATCTCGTCAACTCAGAGCAGTTCCAGACAATGACACTAGGGGAATCCAAGAGGAAGAGGATACACGAGCTGCCCCCGAACTCTCAGGAGCATCAGAGGGAGGTGTGGAGAGCAGCGTCCAGACGATATTATTCGCAGAAGCTGGCACGGCATCAGCCTGGACATCAGTTTGAAAATCTCCTGCAGAACGTTGAACCTTCGGGGGAAATGCCGGAACAGAACGGTGGAGCGTCCGGCAGCGGGGGTGGAGGAGGAGGAGGAGGAGGAGCACTGGGTGGAATAATGTGCAGCTGATTTGATTTTGAAATGTAAATATTTTTGAACAATCGCATTTAATGTTTGTTAAAGCCCAGCCGACCATGATGAAGGACTCTTTTCAGAAGGTATTGGTATTGACCGACTCATTGATTATCACTGCAATATCTTGAAGAATCTCCCACATTTCATTTTTGTGAAATGAAGTAAAATGTAATTACGCTCGTATACGATTGGATTTGATCTATTTGGTGGAAAAACTATTTTTAAAAAACATTTTCATTGTAATATGACCATGTATTCGTTGACGCAGCCATATTTTAAATGAATAAAAATGGTTGGTAAGGGTTAAGCAAAATGAAACACTCGTGAGATGTTTATTATTCTATTATATATTTTATATCTATAGTAGTGATGGACAGGATTCCTTTTTAATTATTTTATTTTTAAAAGAAAAACATGTATTTATTTTTTCAAAGTGCATTTTTCCTCAGTTTGTTGCCTTTTGAAAAAACGATTTTGTCACTACAATTGTTTTTAAGTATTCACAAGAAACAAAATATAACCATTTTCTTTTTTTGTTGTTGTAATTTCTAAGATTTTTACCTTTTGGTCATGTAAATAAAAATACAACAATCCAACTGTTTTGTTATTCACATAATACTGATCATCTCAATAATTATATGAGGGAAGAGTATATAATATACCCCTTTTAAGTCATTTTAATCGACACATTTGAATACCTTTAAGAAACATCTTAAGACGTTCCTATTTGTTCAGGCTTTTCCTTGATTTTTTGGAACCCCTCTTGTGTTCTGCATTTTCAGTGAGTCCCACAAGGAGGATATTGACAGTCTAACTACATGTGTCACAGACTACATCAACTTCTGTGTGGAGAGCATTGTACCAACCAAAACTGTACGATGCTTCTCCAACAACAAACCCTGGATTAATCCTGATATAAAGGCTCTCTTAAAGGAGAAGAGGAGAGTCTTTAGGTCAGGAAACAAAGAGGATCTGATGGCAGTCCAGAAGGAGCTGAGAAGAAAGATCAGGGAGGGAAAGGAGAGGTACAGGAGGAAGATGGAAGAGAGTCTGGCCAATAACAACACCAGAGATGTCTGGAGAGGTTTGAAATCCATATCCGGACATCAGACCAGGCTCTCTGTAGCGGCGGGGGATCAGAATTGGGCTGACAACTTAAACGGTTATTTTTCAAGGTTTGAGGTGTCAGCCCCCCCCCCGTCTTCTACACCATTCACACCTCTACACTTACCTTCTCCTCCCCCCCGAGCTTGTATTGTTTCAGCCCCACCTATAGCCTTGACATCCCACCTTATGAAGGCTCTGGAGCGGCTGGTCCTTAGTTACCTGAGTCCTCTGGTGCGCTCCTCCATGGATCCGTTGCAGTTTGCCTACCAACCTGACATCGGCGTGGAGGACGCCATCATCTTCCTTCTCCACCGAGCACTTTCTCACCTGGAGTCGCCTGGAAGCACTGTGAGGATCCTTTTCCTGGATCTAAGCAGTGCTTTCAATACCATCAGGTCGAACATCCTGAGGGACAAGCTGGAGCTGTCTGGAGCGGACACTCACCTCACGGACTGGATTGTGGACTACCTCACCAACCGTCCACAGTTCGTGAGGACCCGGGATGGTGTTTCGAAGACTGTACTGTGCAGTGTAGGGGTCCCCCAGGGAACAGTTTTGGCACCGTTCCTCTTTTCACTGTACACTGCAGACTTCCAACACCTGTCTCCCACCAGTCACCTGCAAAAGTTCTCGGACGACTCCGCCATCGTCGGCCTCATTAAGGACGGGGATGATGGGTCGTACCGGGGACTTGTCCAGGACTTTGTTGACTGGTGCCTGGAAAACCACCTCCAGATCAACTCCAACAAAACTAAAGAGTTGATTGTGGATTTCCGGCGGTGTCCCTCCATCTCCCCCTCACCACTGAACATCCAGGGACAGGACATTGAGATTGTCATGTCTTACAAGTTCCTGGGTGTTCACCTCAACAACCGCCTGGACTGGGTGGATAACACTGCTGCTCTTTATAAAAAAGGGCGGAGTAGACTCTACCTGCTCCGGAGGTTGAGGTCATTTGGTGTCCAGGGGCCACTCCTGAAGGCATTCTATGACTCAGTAGTGGCCTCTGCCATCTTCAACGGTGTGGTCTGCTGGGGGAGCAGCAGGACAGCAAAGGATAGGGCTAAACTGGACAGCCTTATTAAGAAGGCCGGTTACGTCCTAGGGCGCCCCCTGGATCCTGTGGAGGAAGTGACTGGGAGGAGGATACGGAGCAAGCTGGGCTCCATGAGGAGGAACTTGTCTCACCCTCTCCAGCACACACTGAGGGCATTGAGGAGCTCCATCAGTGATAGGATGCTCCATCCTCGGTGTGTGAGGGAGAGGTACCGCAGGTCCTTCCTCCCTGCTGCCATCAGACTCCACAATAAGAACACAGCCATAATCGTCTAACTGCACCTTTCTTGTTATTTTTGTAAATATGATTGTGTATATAATATAGTGCCGATTTATTTTCTATTCTATTTAGATTTTTTCTTCTCTTATTAATATTTTATTTCTGGGTGTTTTATTTTTCTTCTGGTATATTGCTCTTGCTGTTTGTTAAAAAGAATTTCCCCTCGTGGGACAATAAAGGGATTCTGATTCTGATTCTGATTCTGATTCTCAGTTTTATCTTGCCCTTTAAAGTATATACTTTATTGAATATTGTTTTGATTGTTTAAGCGCTTTGTGACCCTGGTCCGGAAAAGCGCTATACAAATAAAAATTACTTACTTACTTACTTACATATATATATAAACGGAACACATATTAAAGATAACTTACACAAACAATGATAATAAAACAACCATTTTAATAAAATGACTAGAAATGAATATGTATTTCACATTAGAGGGTCTTCATTTTCGCACTGCAACAGATACACATATCATTCAAAGTTTGTCCATAATACTTTATTGAAAACATTAAATATGCACATGAACTTTCCACATGGCCATTAACAGCTGGTGATGACTACAACATATTCTAAAAGTGAATGAATAGAACTCCTACTATCATTTTATGATGCAGCTTATTCAACAAGTCAAGGGTTTTCTTTTTTATTGTCGTTCAAGATTCGGATCTAATTCAATTATGAAGGGGGAAAAAAGGAGGGAGGTTTCCCCTTTAAACGAGTTGCATTATTTATAGAGGATGACGGATCCTATACGTGGGTTTCAAGAGAAGTGATTCACTCAAGAGTCATCAACCTTTTGCAACCTCAAACCGTTTGATTGACACAATGATGGAATCACATGATGCTTCAATGTAAGATAAGATAAGCTATTCCTTTAACTGCGGCCACAAACGTGAGCACATCCTGGATATCAGTGACATTTGGGCCAATTTCAATGTCTTGATCAGTTATATTCTTGCAGAAATTATCAACATTTAAGGGTTGTTTTTTTTTTTTACACTTAACCAGCGCACCTGCCTCTGGCCTTTAAGCCAAACACGACAAGGACGTTTTGCAACGGTGTTGTTGAGGGTATGTTACGCACGTCGACCACAGCAGCTGATCTTGCACAAACGCGGTCACTAGAGAATGTTCATTCTATCCACTGTAACGTGAGCGCGCCGACAGCTGCGCGCGCACACAGACAACAGGCGCGTCAGTCTTTTTTTTTTGTCACCAGAGGACCTCGTTCTCATCCTGGATTTTCACGCTTTTCTTCTGGTTTTTCTTCACTTTTTTTGATAAGTGTTGCCTGCGGAGGGATGCGGGGTTTCTAGCCGTCCTTGTGTCTCAGGTCTGAACATGCTCTCGTTATCTATCACGACCATTTGAATTTGAAAGGGGGGCCCGGGGCAGCTGAACCTTAGCATAGACCCTGGTTCCACTTAAATGGCTCCCACAACATGGTTTCTTATCATTTCTCGTTTTACAATCTATACTTTCTTTTGTATTGTTGATCGGCCAAAAATGAAGGGCTTGGTCCGGTTTTCTTTGTTTTTATGCATTATTTTGTTTTTTATTCTGACATGTTGATAGTTTACCATGGTTCATAGCAGCCATTATAATTATATTTATTTTAAAAATATCTTTATATATTTATTATTCTTTTTACTTGATCCAATACATTTTATTATAGGCTCTCGAATGGGTTTTATGTCGACACAGGGTCATTATATGTGTTGTAAGTTACACTGAAAACTATCACTAAATTGTTTTTTCGCTAAAATACTTAAAAAAGGTGATTATCCTGTTCATTAAAAATATTTATAAAATTAACTGGAATGTATAAAACCAATTGAATATTATGGAGGTAAGCTTTTTTTTTCTCTGCCGCATCTCTCTTTAAATATCTTGTTTTGACTATAAACAAAACTTTTTTTCTTAATTTACTTTTCAACCTGAATAACTGGATTTGTCCCGCTTTAGTCCATAGTGACTTCTATTTGCATTTGGATACACCTGCGCACCCATGGGATGAATTCACTTGGATCCAAGAGGTTTTCTGTTGAATTATTGGAGTGAAAAAATTATTCACACGAGTTTAAATTGGTACAGACCAGAATAAATTGAACTTTTAGACGAATATTAGACACAAATGTCTTCTTTGTAGCCGTCCATGGATGCTCCGGGGGTTGGCAGTCGCACAAAAGACAGAAAACAGCAGAGGAGTTCAGCTGCGCATTGAACTACAATTGCGTCTCAGTATGAACTGTAGGACTACTGGATGGACCAAAATAAGTATAAAATATAGGGGGTAGTTCCTCTTTGTTGTCGAACAGGGTTGAACCATTTTACATCTTCAAAATTATTTTTCTAGTCATTATTTTGTAGCAATATTATTTATAGGCAATATGTCAAATTTTGGTGTGTTTTTGGGTTATTTTAGATGTTTAAAAAATGTTTGGTATATTATAGACACCCCCACATGTTCAACATATATGGACGTGTCCTTTTTTGCAGGGATTGCTGGGAAGAAGACGGAGGTTGTCGAGCCTGTGAGTTCTGAGTGCCAGTTTGTAGGTAGACACAGTCCCTGAATGTAAGTAATCTTGTCTTCTGCCTTGTTTAAACCAACCAAGTATGATCAGAATCGTTAGTAAAGGCCGTGTACTTCACATATACGCCGAAAAATCCGAGTTTTGATTTGTATTTTGGTGATATAGATGCGTTATAGATCAGGGTGGGTCAGGGCAGATTTGAGTGAAGTACCACAGAGACGGCTAGAGGGAGCCAAAGCTCAACCTGCAGGCGTCCTCTATGGCTTTGAGTGGCCAGGAAAGGGAAATCTTTTGGACTTTTTAAAGTACTTACCGACTTGTGTAAACTCCGGAATACACTTTATAGTGTGTTTTTGTTTGGTTTATGAGGCATTGTTTGCCTGTCGAATGGGTGGGCCCTGAAACTGCTGCATTGTCTGTAAAAGAGAAAGAAAAGTATGAAAAAATCCACAATGGGGAAAATCACATTATTTAAGATAACGTTTGTAAACTTCCAATATGTCTTATGTTGAGTAGCTTAGCTCGACGGTGCTTATAGAAAAAAACATTCAAGATGGCCGCCTTGTTCCGAGGAAAAGGTGACATCAGCTTCCTGATAATACTGTGGTATTTACCTCTGTCCCCTGGTTAAGTTTTATATTTCAAATATACGTAAATCATATGTCTTTGGGTCATCAAATTTAGATCTTCGGTAATCTCAGCGAACTGATAAACATTTAGTAGAATATGTTTTAAAATGAATGGACCCTTAAAAGTTTTATACTTTAAATGAATTGTACCAAGTATACTTAAGTACAAGTATAGTAGGTAACCTAAGGTGTATTCCAGTACTAGTAGTGTATAAAAAGTACACTACTTATATACTTAAATTGAACACTTTTAGTTTAGAGAAAAACACTTTCATTTTTACTCATCTCTATACTACCAGTGTACTAGGTGTACACCCCCCAAGTCTATGGTTTAGTTTATAGAATTATACTCAAATACTTATTCTCAATACTACCACTAGGTATAATCTTCTATTACGCATTTTGGTTTATTGAAGTATACTTAAATAATCTACGGTGAACTACTTTTATAAGAATCACCACAATATTTAAAATTGCCCAAAGAAAAAAGTACTATACTTTACTTGAAGTACATTTCCTAAAGTATACTTAAATAACAACTACTTTATGGTAGAGTATTCATGTATACTACTTTAATTTTAATATAACATAAGTTTACTTATAGTACACTTGGATGTACTAAGGGGAGGCTGATTTAAGTATGTTGTAATATTAAATCGTTTTATAATATTGCTTTTTTCAAATACTAAATGTAATTTCAATTGTTACAGTTTGATGTATTTGCATGATTAACACTTTGTTATTGGTATAATATCTACAGTAAGAATCATCTTTCTCATTGTTTGTTTAACCTCCTACAAATCAAGTTATACCGAGATATTACCCAGTCAGAGTGATTCATCTTATCTAAATATATATTGAAGAAAAATACTTGCCTAATTTGTCTTCAGGGATGTGATGTCCTCTCTTGTAGGACCTGCTGTTCAGAACACAAGAACACAAATATTTAATAACTTTTTTTGACGTATCCTTTACCTTTGTGACGTCAATTACAGCGTGGACTTAATTTTATTATTTCTTTCTGAATATCAATTTAATCATCTGGTCTCCAAAGGGTTCATTTTCCTTTTTCAGTCCACAGTGGTGGTGCTGAAATGTGATGTGACTGAACCATGCATGTTGCTGCTCCCTCTGGTGGAGTGGGATTCAAAAAAAACAACCAGACAAGCCTTGTGTATTCTGTAGCCAGTGAAGGCAACACGACGACTTGTGCATCACGAACACCACAATCGACCTTCAGGCGGCTTCACTCCTGACCTTAAAACCCAAACTGTAGTCGGTGTTACATAATAAACAAGTCGGTGGATTTCAGTTTTGTTTTCTCTCAACACTGCGGCAGAGAGCCCCGCCCCCTTTAGTGCTGAGGACCTATCAGCTCGGCCTATAGGAACACACTGAGCGAGGCCTGGTGCTGAACGACTCCTGCTTCAGCTGTTAACTCTTTCAGTACCGAAGCCATCATGACTCATGATTCTCACAGTGGTCATCGGTTTAACAAGCAGGTTTTCGAGGGACCGCAATAATAGAGTAGTAAGAAAATATCGCCTATATATTATTTTATGATACTGTATCGATATTTAACAACAGTGTATCGATTATTGTAAATGGGTTTTTTCAAATAATATTTTATTTTTTATCATAGTTCTATTATGATGTTTAAGTGAATGTGTGTGTCATTTTGTTTTTCCTTTTTTCATTTATAATGCAAATTCACGTCCTATGCGACAGTGACTGAGGACGAGAGGATACAGTCGACTCCAGCTGCTTTTAAAGCTGATGTTTGAACATATTTTGGTTTCAAAACCAATTAAAGCAGTTGCGACTTCGTCAAGAGTCATGTGGTCTGTAAATTCTGCAACACCAGAGTCAAGTATTCGTACAATACTACAAATATATCCTTGTTACTACAATATCGCTATATATCTCATTGTTGCGCCTGTATTGTGATACTTGCTAATACACACTCCTAGTTAATAAAAAAATTTAAGTATTTTAAATTTTCCTCATGTTTCCTCCTCAGAATCCTCACAATGATGATGATGGACGAAGAAGAAATCCTGGAGGACCGGGCTAAGCTGAAGCAGAACGTGATCAAAGTTCTTCAGTGCGTGTCCACCATCTCCTCAGCGGCAGCCGTGGTGAACCCCATCTTCGGCGTGGCCGGCTCCCTGATCCGCGTGGTGCTGCACCACATCGACGACGAGGACATCCGCACGCTCAAGCGGGAGTTCGGCTCGGTCAAGCGGTCGCTGGATCAGCTGTCCCTGCAGAATCGCATGACGCTGGTCCAGATCGAGAAGGAGACCGTGGACGGTCAGTACGCTCAGGTGGAGATGAACCTGAAGCACCAATTCGCCAGGTTTATGGATATGGTGGACGCGAGGCCAGAGCACCGCGAGCGTAAAAAGGAGGACTACGAGGAGAGCTACGCCAATGACTTGGGCGACCAGAACCTGCACACGCTCTACGACGGCGTGGTGGGGAAGCCCAAGCTCTTCAGCAAGCCCATCCTAGAGGTCTACCTGAAGCACTCGCAGGGGGATCGACGCACCATGGAACGTCTCTGCACGGGCCTCACCTACTTGTTCTGCATCGGCCTCATCGCACTCATGGGCTATGCTGCCGTCATTGGCGACGACGAGGAGGGTCTGGGTGAGGAGTGGACCGAGAAGATGGAGCATGTGCAGGAGAAGATGCAGGAGGCTCTTCGCAGGTGCAAGTGAAGAAGCACGGATGGTTAAGACATGTAATTCATTCACTTGAGATAACGAAGAGAACTTGAATGAGACTCATCAGATTTAATTACACCCACAAGGGAGTAAGTGGTATAAAATTAACGAATAAATGATCCCCATTTTTTTAATTAATGAAACTATTCATTCTCATTTATAAGCAGTTTGACCTCAATCACACTTAGAAGTTTTTCTTTTTGGTTCTCAAGTGAATGAGTTACATTTTACGTCCAGAAAAGTTTGTTTTATGTCACTCCAGGACTTGCATGTCCGCATTCCGGTTGTATTTCTTATCTCTTGCTTTCTACAAACTATGAGGATTATGTGCAATGACATGTTTCAATCACAGCGAATCATTGGGAAAATCTCTTCTTCAAGTCTACAAATGTATTCCTATCAAGCACCTTTAAAAGACCATACAGAAGATTGATGCATATTAAATATTATGTTTGAGTCAAATGTTTAAACACTAAGCGTCAACAAGCTGCTCCTTTACTCACAACACTATTCATGTAGATGTCATTATGTAGAGTACAGCTTTCGTTCTTTTTTAAAACCTTAAATATCTATACCAAACCAAACAAAGACTTCAAGTGCCACTGTCGCGTTGATTCATATCTTAAATCACTATTTGGAATTACACTTTTCTTCACTGCCTTATCTATGACATTTAAATATTTTGTTCGAGAAAATATCACTGGGTTTGTTTTCCGTATACACAAATTGTTTTTTCTACAGAAAAGCCGCTTATCTGACCAACAGTGCCTGAACGCACCATTATTTTTGTATCTTCGTTACTATTATTTTGTATGTGCAAGGCATTTTTGATGATACATCAGTCACTATTTAACCTTGGGGTTGTGAAGTTTGTATTGTTTTTTTTTTTGTGCTGTTTAGAAGTGTCAGTGGTATAATGTATTATGCAAGTCTGTAACAAGGATTCATTATATCGATCACAGACAGGCTTTCTGCTGTTAACGCAAGACATTATACGACTTGGATGCTGTTTAAGATCATAATAACCATCAAATAAACATAAGCAGCTGAGCTGGAGAAGACAGTTTCTCATATGTGAATATGTTTTTCTTTTGTAATGATTTATGGTGTCTGTTATATCTGTATATCGGCTTTAAATAAATGTGAGTAAAATACCTGCAATTCCTCCTCATTCTCTCTTAAATTTTACTTGACAATATCTAGCAATTTATTATTTTATTTAAGTACAAAACTTTAGAACTTAGAAATGTGTACGATATTCGTACGCAATGTCGCCATCTACTGGCCTTAATGTTTTTGACTAATTTATTTAAAAAAAATAAACCTTGTTTTGTTTTATGTCTGGTTATCCAATGACAAAGATGAATAAGTTGAACTTTATTTTGTTAAAACTGCGTTTATTAGTTATTTATTTTTAGTTAAATGTAGTCATTTAGATGCACTGGAAGTGCAGACTGGGTAAAATATACAAAAAATGTAGATCATATGTTTACATTCAAGGAAGTAGTTCGTCACTATGTTGCGATTTATATTCATTGATTTTAAATAAATAATAAAGCAGCGTTTGGATAGCGGAAGTGACGCAACACACACGGAAGTTTTATTTCGGTTGACTTGGAAAATATTGAATAAACAACGTTATTTACTGCAATTTGTCATTGTTATTATTTTTCAAACACCCCATTAGACGTGGCGTAAATAAAATATTAGATTTCTGCGGGTTGGACGCGGGTTTGATAAAATAAATGCAGATGCAGTACACTCGTATAAACACACGAGGGCGTAATTGGTGCGCTCCGCGTATGACACCTGTTCTATCTAAAGGGTCCAGTGGACTGAAGCGTCACGACCTGGATATGTCTGATCCAAATCTCTCTAGAGAACTGTCAGAGAGTCACACAAACAATTAAACAACATCAAAGAAGGCGAAATCACCGCAAGCGAACAAAACTGGGCATCGAACCGAGGTTCATTATAGTTGCGGTATGTCTCTCATTCATCACTTTCCAGATGAACAGGTTCTTCCCTCAATACCGGGTTTGGGTCTGGAATATCTGCAGTCTTTCGTAGATGCAAAGATAAACGAGACCAAGAGATTTAGGCAACCTACCTGTCCGCCTTTTTTTCTGTGGTCCTCTTATCGATGGCGTCATCTTACGTTGATGCATAGAAAGAACAAAACAAGAAAGACAAGAAATCAAGTAATTCGCTTTACATACAAGATGTACACGTTTTTTATAAGTTTTATTTTTTTTTTGCGCGCGCGCACTGGGCGCGTCCTGTGCGCACACGTCGACATCATGTGAATCTCCAATTGATTCTCACTCCTCAGTCTTCACGCTGAATATAAATCACTGTTCTGCCATTTGTTCCATTTGAAAAGGAATGTCAGCGCATTTCTGCATGTGACAGGCAAAGATGACGCCCGGAGATATTAATACTCAAAATGGTTTCTGCCGGATGACGAATTAATCTTAAAATAAATAAAAAAAATACACATGAACATTACACCAAAGAAAAAAAGGTTTGGTTGTGGTTTAAGACGAGTTTTAGCAATAGAAAAATCGAGGAGCATGATTAAACAATGTATTTATTTACTTTTGTCCACTCAATGACTGAAAGAAATGTCTCACATCTGAGACAAACGGAGAGAATGTTCCTTAGAAATGAACGTGTAATCGTTTAATACAAGATGAATCCTATTTTGAATCGTCTTACCTTCAGTTTAAAGAAAGGATGGGCAGAATAGGTTCCTTTAAAAATAAATAAAAGCTCATAATTTTTGCGCCAGATGTCCCAGAACGAATGGATGATATCGTTAGATCCATTTTAAAGCTCTTAATGTGTCTGTATTTGCGGAGGAAAACGTCGACTGGAGCTCCTTCATGACAAATGAAAGGAAACAGACCAGATATGTCACCTCTCTCTATGTATCCCTCCCTCCCTTTCTCGCTCTGTCTCTCCTTCCTTTGCAGATGTTCTTTGCGCATCTCTCAATCCTACACGTCTGACTTCTCCAGGTAAGAACAAACAAACAAAAAAAAACTAGTTTCATGACTGGAATGTTGTCCTGGTCTTGCTTCAGAAGAAATGTTGTTAGGTGTGTCAGGAGGTCTGTGCGTAAAAAAGGGTGAGATGTGGCGCATTTCATGGCTGTGACGCAGAATTTGCCTTCTTCTTTTAAAAAAAAATACGTTTCATTTAGTCGACGTTTAATATTACACAAAAAATAACACCGTGTCTTTCATCCTCAGAGATGAATTGATCTCACAAACACACCCTCACAAGGACATGTTCTTATCTGAGCATCTTCGTCCCCCATTTTGATATGACCTCACTTCATCCTTCAGGGCGACTGTTTTTGTCTGTGCTTGAGCTAAACCGATTAGGTTGAGTTCTATTTTTACTGCACTTTGTTGTCAAATATTGTTAATGTGAATATTGGTATATCTCCGTGATTTAAACGATCATATTTGCACTGCTGAACCAATTATCATCTTGAAATGATTTCCAACTACCTTTGCGGGTGAAAAATTAAAATCTTATTTTTATTTAATTCAGTTTTATTGGCTTTATGTTACACATAATATTGGTCATTTTTCTTCAGTTTAAGACTATAGTCTTGTTTATCTTTGGCGATGTTATGTTAAACCCATTCCCTCCTAAGGAGTATTGTCAAAAAAATACACTACATAAACAAAGAGGTGCTTGCACTGTAAGAATTAAAAAGAAAATAAATCACAATATAGAATATAAGTCTCTTATTCAGGCCTTTTTTTAACAACCTTGTTAAACGTCCTGGTTTTACCGATACTATCAAAAGCACTGACACAAGGCATACCCCCGAAAACGGTCTAATTTCACATATATTCGGTTTTAAAATTGTGGCGAATACCACTTGCTCTGAGTTTTTATGCAAAAGCTATATCCGCACTAAACACTGCAGATATTCTTTACTTATAACGTCCAACACTATGTACTCTTAAGGCTCTTTTTGTATATTAAATATTAGTGTGTACTTCCCTAAGGGTCTGTGTTTGAAATATGTGCAGCTATTGTTCATGTTTTATCTCCTCAAAACGCCAGTACTGTATATTTTGTATGTATTTTTAAAGGTCTTATACTTAAAATGTTATATTTAATGCTTGAGGGATTGTACTGTTAATTTTGTGTTACTGGTCCAATGACAATACAAAAAGTTGAAACCTGAAATAACCTGAAATCAATTTCAAATGACCTATGAAGATGATCAAATAAGTAAATTTAATAATAGAGGTGAATAGATTGAAGTTTTATTTTATTTTATTTTAAGAAGCAGGAGCGGCAGTGGTTAGAAAAGTGCACAGTTGCTCCTCCCATGATGCAACACTAATAGCCTCAGGGACTCATTATATCCTCGTGCTATTAGACATAATTCTGAATTTGAGGGCAGGAGTGGATTGAAAGTATGATGTTATTCTATTCTAAGGTAATCTTTGTATCCTTTTCTTTGTGTTGTTTCCTGTGATCTATGTTCTTATTTTGATCTATGTTCTTATACTTGCACTTTGTCATGCCTTGCACCTTGTTCTTTTGTTTAAAAAAATTTAGGTTAGGTAAGGTATAACTTTACTGTGAACTGGAAACCCAGTTTCCCAAAGGAGATCTCCAGAGGAATTAATAAAGTCAATGTATCTATCTAGAAAAGGTTATATCAATTGCTTCTAGGTAGGTAAGTAGGTCGGTAGAACTTTATTGATCCCTCAGGAGGTCTCCTTCGGGAAATTGTTTTTTTCCAAACTAAATTCAAATTTAAATTGGTTCTAAAAATGGATCTCCAGAACACCACCAAAAATCAATCATCTGTTTCCTGTCTCATTATCAAAATTTGAGGATACCAAATGTATATACGACTTTAAGTTATTTCTCTAACAGACGGACACCGGACAATTGCAACATACTTTGAGGAGATAACCAGCATGTTAACATATTTCTACGTTGCTACAAAGAAGTGAAACTACTCTGTTATCTCTATAGATACCCAGCTCTTCTTTTGTCATTTACTATCGGGATTCATGTAAAAAAAAATCTTCGTTTACCAATTTTGTCAAGCAGGTTATGGTGTATTTAAGTATTTAAGTTCTTCTCCTGACGTCATACTTTGGGTCTCACCATGTCTCAAAGGATGAGCTCCCTTGAAAAGATTGTGGCAGAGAAGAAGGAGGCCATCGAATCTGCGATGGAAATGTTCGAGAGGGGCGCCGAGGTGCTGGCCAGCGTCGTGGGGGAGTTCTTTCCCATCTGCGAGGCTGCTTCCCCACTTCTCCGTCTGGCCTTGGACAATGTCCAGAGCAAAGAGATCCTCTACATCAAAGAGCAGTTCCTGACGGTGCGGGACAAACTGGACGTCCTCTCCAGTCAGCTGGAGGACATCAACTGCGAGATCAAGAAAGGCAAACTGGATTCCACTTACTTTCTGGCCGAGGAGAATATTAGAAATCTATTCAGGAAGTACATGGACATTATTGAGGCGAAACAGCAGTTCCGGGAGGTGAAGACTCGTGTTTTTCGGGAGCATTTCGTCAATACAGGTGGAGAGAAGAACCTGTGTGTGCTCTACGACGCTGTGATGGGGAACGACTGCTTCGGTGCGCCACTGTTGGAATTGGTGGAAAGGTAACTCTTTACATTCTCTAAATAGACTCAATGAAATGATCGAGGACTGGGTGCGAGACTGCCGGCTTACAGTCTGAGCGACCTCGATAGGTTTCTTAGAACGCACCCTCCACTACGGACCACCACTTCGATTCAGACTCTTTAAACCATGAATGTGTCTTGGAATGGTCCACTTGAATATCAAGAGGTTTACATCTTAGCTCAGCTCTTTCAGACTAATGTAGGGTGGGACAAAACCCCCAGGGACCGGTTTGGCTAAACATGACAATAGGACTGACCCTGAACCTGTTTCAGATCCACCCAGAAGTTCTACATGGAATGGTTTCTCAGGAACAACAGTGAGATCTTTTCATAACAGCGGACATTGTTCAAAACAAGAGCAAACACAAAGTCCTTATGATCACAGATACATACCAGACCAGGTTCTGGACATGCAACTAATCTATAATAAATCTATGTATGCCTTGTAACTGAAACTGATCGACACTACAGGGTCAACCGATACACTGGAGCTAGGGGTGTAAAAACATATCGATACACCTTTACAACGCAATGTTTTGTATCCACGATACCGTATCGATATTAAACTTAACTTAAATATTGATGTCATAGTTCTCTCATGGTTTATACATCAATCAAGTGTTTATAGAATAAAAACATTAACAATTAACATGCATATATTCACAGAGTTAGTTAATATTTGTGTTGCAATTAAACTTCTTGCCACTAGTGGCAGCAGTCAATACCTCCCCTGAAGCTTAAAGTGTAATAATGTCTTTACATTTTGCAACACAAGAGTCAATTAATCGGGTAATACTACAAATATAGTATCACAATATATCGGATGGTATCATTGCCTCTGTATCATTACAAGTATCGAATCTCTGCCCCTCAATGAAAGGCAACAAAGCGATAAAAAGCAGCATGTAAAGTAGTACATTTAAATGAGTTAGTTTCTCCAGAAATTCACGTCAAGCTGAGAATTAAGATATTTCTGCAAGTCTTGACTATCCAGCTAGCAAGATGCAACCAAAGTCTTCTCCTAGACTGTGTCCCAAATTGCGCATATCTGCACTTAATATTTTGAGTGAGCAAGTGTCCCAATGAGTGACGCATCTTCGTAGCAGATACCGGCGTAAATGTCTCTAGAAAACTCTAATTTTACCTCAAAACAACACAATGAAACACATCTTAATAACTTGTTTCGATTGGCGATAAGCGCTGTCAAGTGTCGACGATAAGGTCGGCAATCAGCGTTAAAATTAGTAGAAGAAGAAGCTGTCGAGTCATTTTCGGGTAAGTGTGTGGCAGCAGTGTTTGATTTGAGACAGTACCAAAGAAAGAGTACCGAGAAAAAATTTCTCATCTGTTCTACAGGTATGTGGCCGGAAGCCGTCGCCGCCTGGAAGACTTTTGCGTCCGTATGAAGGAACTCTTCTGTTTGGGTCTGATCGCACTGCTCGGCTACTATGCTCTGAATAACCGCCTGGATGAGGAGGAGGACAAGATCAAGGAGTGGAGCGCCAAGATCGAGGAAGTGGAAACCAGGATGAAGTCCACCATCGAGTCATGCGTCGCCGCCTTCCCAGATCAAGCCAAAATCGACAGTCAGCTGCTCATCAAGGGGAAAGAGGAGGAGAGCCTGGAAGAGGTGACCAAGAAACTCCTGGAGTTCTTGGTGAAGAAGTACGACTGGGTCAGCTGGTCGGTGAGGCTCATCAACCACTCGGGGAGCACCTACAGGAACTGGAGGGCAGGCGAACACTTCCACCACATGGCCGGTCAGAACTGGTTCGAGATTCTGCAGGTGAGCGACATCAACCTGGTGGTGTCGTACAGCACGAACCCACAACCGGTGCCGCGAGACTTCATCCAGCAGGTGATGGAGGGGAACAAGGGAAAGGCTCCCGCCGTGGTGGAGGTGCTGGAGAAGCAGTTGTGTGGGTTCGTGGTCCACGCCGTCAGTCGCCACAAAAAATCGGCGGCCGAGTGGAGCTTTCCGGAAGAATGCCACTACTGGGAGAGACACAAGAACGTGACGGTGTGTGTGCACTCAGAGTAGAACTGGAGAGGTTTATGCAGTATTTACTAGAAACATCTGTGTATCTAACACCACTCTGCCTTTTAAAGTCTTTCAACTGGCTTTCACCTCGATCAGGTTTGCCCATTTTTCCGTGTCACCCACCAAAAGCTTCATCCAGATCCAGAGTCCAGAATAAGCTTTCTTCAGTATTGTAGCCTACAGATATCTAATCTAAAAACCTTTGGAGGTGATTTTTATGTTATACCCAAATGAAAAAAAAAGTGAAAATTGGCTTTATAAACAAAAGTTTTCCGGTAGCAAATTGGATAAAATAAAAATAATGAGATTGATATATTTAGTGATATTATAAATCCTATCTAAAAGTGGGTTTTTAAACCATGAATACATGAAAAGTCACATTTCATTTTAATGAGGAATTACATTAATACTAATTATATTATTATATACTATTGTATTAAATATAAACAACATATGATATTTAACATATTGACTAAACTGCTCTCTGTGCTCTGCTGGACTAAACTTAATTATTGTGACGTCAACATACATACATTGGCACCTTTTGCTTCTGTCTTAAGACTATTTTTAAATGATTCAATATCAAGTTAATAGCTAGAGTAGCGGCTTCCTGCCTCCATGTCAGGATGCGATCTACTTAACGGTCTCTGCAGTGGTGAGAGAAGAGCGAGTGCTTTTACCTCGGCTTCGTGCTGTAATATTCTGCTCTCCCAGGAGAAATCGTTTTTCACCTACGGCTTTAAAGAGCTGTCTTTGCTGAGGCTGCATCTTCCTTCTGCTGCCATTTTGTCTCTGCTGGCCTACATAGCTGTGACAGGGGAGCAGAGGTGACTCCTTCAGCTGTGGAAACATGAAGCTGTTGTGAGTCTCGAGACGTGACCAACCAGTGTTGTGCCTCGAAATGTGCAATTACACACTAAATATAAATGAATATTTTCACTCCCCCTACCTCAACTTCTATGTGTTAAAGCCATGGACAAACAAAAGTGTGTGTGCAATTCAATGGATGTGTATGAATAATTATGTACAAATAAACTTGCCTGCCATCTTCAGCTTTGACTCCTTCACCTTTTTCATAGAAGTGAGCCAACAACCTATTGCAATACAAGTAAGTAAGTAAGTAAGTAATATTTATTTATATAGCGCTTTTCGAGGACATGCATATAATTACTATTATAGGTATAGTACTATTAACTAGCATTCCACTATAGCATGCTTTTTACTTGCTTCCATATCAATTGCTAGCACTGCTACCATTGCAGCTACTCCTAGCATTACAAGAATAGCATGCTAGTTTACTTGTCTTTACATAAACTGTTAGTACTGCTACCGATGCCAATGCGTCAATTGCACCTACTGCTAGCATTACAACTATAGTATGCTTTTTACTTGCTTCCATATAAACTGCTAGCACTGCTACCATTACAGCTACTGCTAGAATTACAAGAATAGAATGCAAGTTTACTTACTTCCATATAAACTGCTAGCACTGTTACCAATGCTAAAGCTTCTATTACAGCTACTGCTAGCATTACAAGAATAGAATGCAAGTTTACTTATTTCAATATAAACTGCTAGCACTGCTACCATAACAGCTACTGCTAGAATTATAAGAATAGCATGCTAGTTTACTTACTTCCATATAAACTGCTAGAACTGCTATAAATGCTAATGCTATTATTACAGCTACTGCTAGCATTACAAGTGTAGCGTGCTACTTTACTTGGTTTTATATCAACTGCTAGCTCTGCTACCAATGCTAGCGCTTCAATTGCAGCTACTGCTAGCATTACAACTATAGAATGCTTTTTTACTTGCTTTCATATAAACTGCTCGTACTGCTACCAATACAGCTACAGCTAGCACTACATGTATAAATGCTAGTTTACTTGCTTCCGTATAAACTGCTAGCAATGCTACCAAAGCTAACCCTTCCATTACAGCCACTGCTAGAATTATAATTATAGCAGACTATTTTAATTACCTGCATATAAACTGCTAGCACGGTTACCAATGCTAATGATAGCCTTACAGCCACTGCTAGCATTATGAGTCTAGCATGCTACCATGCTAATTTCTTTTATATCAACTGCTAGCATTGCTACCAATGCTAAGTCTACCGTTACGGCTACTGATAGCATTACAATAATAGCATGCTAAATCCTACTCATTACAAATTGAAAAAATATTTTTAAAAATGTAAACGTATTTAATCATTATTTTTTAAATCCGAACGAAGTCGTTACATGAGTTTGCCTAATGAATATTAATGGTAAATAAATGTGTAAACAAGGGTAATCTAATAAAGCTCGTCTGTCTTGTACAAATGTGATTTATTCAGCTCTGCGGTTGTTAAAACACAGCCCTGCATGCTCAGCAACAGGCACTGGAGCTAATTTAATCAGTATTTACACGTAAGTCAGCATTTCCTGACCACTGCTTTGGCTTTATCGTGTATGAATATTGTCAGGCCGAGCTATTATCCTGCAAAGTGCTCGGCTCTGCAGGAAGGAATCAGTCATTAGAACCTCGTAGGTGCAGACTGTGGCTGTTATTTTATATTGCGATAGATGTGTTCAGGGTTTATATGAGATGTGGCAGGAGCAACAGGTGCTTTTACGCTACAGCACAACGTTGTAGAATTGGATGTTTTTTTGCTGGTTTTTACAACTATCAGATGAACTCATCATTTTTTTTGTTTGTTTTATGCAGGAGAACAAAAGCCAAAAACAATTGACAAAAGAGTCACTATGCAAACTCATCTTGCCTCAGGTGCACCTGTTTTTCTTGTCACATACCAAGTATAAGATAAACCCAGACGGGTGACTAACACAGGCTCTCGAATCACGGTAATCCCACTTTGAAATAGTGAAGTAAGGCAGACGGACAGGTGCGCCAGACGACAGTTTAGACCTAGGACACAAAAAACAAACCAGAGACCTCCAGAACCGATAAGGTATCTATTATCTAACCTGTCAAACTCAAGGCCTGGAAGCCAATTACGGCCCTCCAAATTATGTTACCAGAATCTTGAAAGTAACTAAAAACAATTTCAAGAATTTTAAAAATCGTAAGATTTTCAATTTATGTCACTTCTTTATCCAAAGGATGATTACATTTAGCGTTAAAAATTAATTCAATTAAAAAAAGAAAATCACTGCTAGAATCCATACATTCATCCAAATTATTTTCAAACATCATTCAATTATTTTCTTTTTTCAATCACAGATTTGTGTCTTCTCGTGTCAGAATTTTCTGTCAACTTAGGTCCTTAAATTAAGTGTTACACACTGAAGTCACATTTTTACCATTATACATATGGGTGTTTATTGGCAAGAATATGGCAATACAATACATATGGAGATTCAGGAGAAACTATACAAAATATTGTGATACAGTGTGATTCTATAGGAACAAGGATATATTTGTAGTATTGTCGAGTAGTTGACTCTGGTGTTGAATAATTTACAGACTGTTGTTGAAGTCGTAACTGCTTCCATCCGTTTTCAAACCAAAATATGTCCAAACATCATGTTTAAAAGCGGCTGGAGTCGACTGTATCCTCTTGTCCTTAGTAATCGGCGGGAACTCGTGGGATTTTATTGTTCCTTTAGCTGCGTAGGACGTATCGACTGCTGCTATTTAGATTCATTTCAATACAACAATGAACAAATGCAGTCAATATTTGCATGTGAATTGTAATTTATTTTCCATTCTTTTTATGTTTACATATTTCTTTGAGATATAAACCATAAATGAAGAATGATAAAAAAAATACAAAATATTGTGAAAGAAGAAATCGATAGTTTTGGGTTTTTTTTATACTACTAATAAAAAATAATTCTACTAATAATTATATTAATTATAATGTTTGGCGGTTCTTTTTTCACTTTAGTAAGTTGCTATGACAATTGTCTTAAATCTCTAGTAATTGAGGCTCATTTAATATTTAAACAATGTCATAAAATATGTATTCTTTGTGTGGAGAGCGGCAGCATCCTGTAGGCCAGAGGATTCATTAGTGGTTCTGTGGGCTTTGTCTTGGTAACAAATATTGATCCCAGAAGCTCTTCTCCTGTATACAAGGCTCTGACTGTGGTCGCCCGTCAATCCACGCTGTCGTCATGGGAAACGTGTGTTGAATGATCTACTGCAGCCGCAGATACAAAGATGTGGTTGAAGCAAGAGTTGGGAGGTAATAGCGAGGGTTCGCGGACAGAGGGCGCTAAAGATTTATAATTTCACGAAGAGCAGCAAAAGATAATTAAAATACAGTTTGAAATGTTTCATGGAAATATAAATATTAATAAAAATGCTTAAAAAAAATGTAATTATGTCTGTGTAGAAGCCAAATAAAAAAGTTTTCCAGCATCAGGACTGACTTTTCCATGAGTTCATCTCTGAGAGAGAGAGCAGCCAATATCAATATTTCATAAACAAATGAAAGCCAGGATGGAGGCGAGCTTCAGAGCTGGAGGAGAGAAGGATCAATGCTAGGACCTCTCTGCCAATGGCAGCCTGAGATAATGTTATTATCCATCAGTGGACCATCGACCAGTCGGCCGCTCTTTGACTGGTTCGAATTCAATAAGAAGCTTTAAAACATTTGTTTAGTGACACGAGCCACAGGTTCCGGATCAAAACTTCAGCGGTTCCAAGTAAGGATTGCACCGATCCGACTTGGACCTTTGAGTATCGACCAATAACGATTCGATATCAGTCTTAGAATATTGTATATATAATAAGTAGGTGATGATTAATGTTTTGTGAATATATTGTTTCCTCATGACTGGTCGTGACCTCTCTTCCATGTGTTTTCCACACAAAATTAAAAAAAAACATTTGAATGTAAAAACGTTTTTTTTCCCACTGTAAAGTATGTATTTACATATAGTTTTTATATCAAATTAGCTTTTGAAAGGTGGCTATTATCAGAATCATTGTGTCCGTTTATACAGATAACACATTTACTTGGAACTAATTATGTTCCAAGTATATCTTGAAAAAAGTCATTTAAATAAATATCAAACATGATTCATTTTTCTGAGTGTGCTTCTTGAAGAGCCTCTTGCATTTTCTCCTGCACATGCTCCATCTTCTCAGCCCACTCTCCAGCCAGACCCAACCAATTCAACTAAATATAATTAAAAAAAAAAAAAATTGACTCACAAGGTAAAGGGGTCAACATTTCAAAATGATTATTGTTACCAATTCCCCGGGAGGAGGAATCTCGGAATTTTGGAGGAGATCTCCAGATTGGGATTATTAAAGTGTATCTATCTAAATGCAAATTTCCACATCTCACCATTGTCTTTACGCACAGACCTGCTGACACACTGAATGTTTCTGCTGAAACAATACAAGTAAGTAAGTAAAGGTTTGTAAAGCACCTTTCTAGACTAGGATCAGAATAGATGGATGGATGGTGTACTATCAATCCCAAGAATAAAATGATTTATTTTAGATTGGAAAATATTTCAAAAATGATTAATTATTTAATAATCTAAAAAGAAAATCCAAACCAAATCGTTACATGACTTTTTCTGATTAACGGTAAATAAATGTGTAAACAAGGCTAATCTAATAAAGCTCGTCTGTCTTGTACAAATGTGATTTATGCAGCTCTGCGGTTGTTAAAACACAGCCCTGCATGCTCAGCAACAGGGCCTGGAGCTAATTGAATCAGTATTTACACATAAGTCAGCATTTCCTGACCGCGGCTTTGGCTTGATCGTGTATGAATATTGTCAGGCCGAGCTATTATCCTGCAAAGTGCTCTGCTCTGCAGGAAGGAATCAGTCATTAGAACCTCGTAGGTGCAGAGTGTGGCTGTTATTTTATATTGCGATAGATGTGTTCAGGGTTTATATGAGATGTGGCAGGAGCAACAGGTGCTTTTACGCTACAGCACAACGTTGTAGAATTGGATGTTTTTTTGCTGGTTTTTACAACTATCAGATGAACTCATTATTGTTTTTGTTTATTTTAAGCAGGAGAACAAAAGCCAAAAACAATGGACAAAAGAGTCACTACGCAAACTCACCTTGACTCAGGTGCACCTGTCTTTCTCGTCACATACCAAGTATAAGATAAACCCAGACGGGTGACTAACAGGCTCTCGAATCACAGTAATCCCACTTTGAAATAGTGAAGTAAGGGAGACAGACAGGTGCGCCAGACGACAGCTTAGACCTGCGACACAGAAACCTGATTGTATAAATATTTTAGTAAATGTGTACCGTCACACTTTGAATATGAATTTCTAACATCAGAAATTGAAAAACCACGATATTTCATTTTGATGTCTGATTGATACACATTTGCTCGGCAAGCAAACTCAACCCAACTATGATTGATTTGACACCCCTTATGTAATGTGAATACATTAGTGTAACAGCTAGCATCACAATTAAAATATTTTGGTTAGAGGTAAAAAAAAGTAGTTAAAGTAAAATAAAATTTAAACAAACAAATGTTTTGACAAAAATCCTGATCATTTAAATTATTTTTTATTGTCATTCCGTTTTCAGAAAATGCAACAAAATGTGCTGATGCTAAAAAAAAACACTAATGTCTCATGATACAGAAATCTAAGATTATCGCAGTATTGGCCAGAATCTGACGATAAAGGGTCAACGATACAATATACTGTGATACTGTAGAAACAAGGATATATTTGTAGTATTGTCGAGTACTAGACTCTGTTGTTGCAGAATTTACAGACCACATGACTCTTGACGAAGTCGTAACGGCTTTCATTTGTTTTGAAACCAAAATATCTCCAAACATCAGTTTTATAAGCAGCAGGAGTCGACTGTATCCTCTCGTTCTTAGTCACCGCCGGAGAGGCGTGGGCTTTTATTGTTCCTTTAGCTGCGGAGAGCGTAATAACGCCTACCATCTAGCGGCCAGAGGTTTAATTGCGACACAAAAATGAACAAATGCTGTAACTCGGTTTGAGAAGTTATAGACCTAACATTCGCTTTTAAAAGCTACTGGAGTCGACTGTATCCTCTCGTTCTTAGTCACCGCCGGGATGGCGTGGGCTTTTATTGTTCCTTTAGCTGCGGAGAGCGTAATAACGGCTGCCATCTAGAGGCCAGAAGTTTAATTGCGACACAAAAATGAACAAATGCTGTGACTCGGTTTGAGAAGTTACAGACCTAACATTAGCTTTTAAAAGCTACTGGAGTCGACTGTATCCCCTCGTCCTCAGTCATCACTGTAATCTCGCAGAATCATATCTTTTCCTTTAGCGGCCAAGGGAGGCAATGACTGCTGCCATCTAGCAGCCGGAAGATTAGTTGCAACACTAAAAAATGGACATGGACACGATGTGAATATTTCCATGTATTTACTAATACAGTTTATTATTTTTTTTAAATTTTACACAGACTTTACTTTAATACAAACCAAAGATGAACTATGAAAAAAATATAAAACGATTTTAAAGGGGGAAGAAATTGCTATGGCAATTGTCTTAAATCTCTGGTACCTGAGGCTCATTTAATATTAAAACAGTGTCTTAAAATATGTATTCTCTGTGTGGAGAGCAGCAGCATCCCGTGAGCCAGAGATTCAGGATTCATTAGTGGTTCTGTGGGCTTTGTCTTGGTAACAAATATTGATCCCAGGAGCCCTTCTCCTGTATACAAGGCTCTGACTGTGGTCGCCCGTCAATCCACGCTGTCGTCATGGGAAACATCTGATCTACTGCAGCCGCAGATACAAAGATGTGGTTGAAGCGAGAGTTGGGAGGTAATAGCGAGGGAGTGCAGACAGAGGGCGCTAAAGATTTATATTTGCACGAAAGGAAACTAAAACTACAGATTTAAAGCGTAATGTTTCACGAAAATAGAAACCGTAAGAACCTTAATTACTTCTTTTTATTATTAAGAGTGAGAGCCAAATAAAAAAGTTTTCCAGCATCAGGACTGACTTTTCCATGAGTTCATCTCTGAGAGAGAGAGCAGCCAATATCAATATTTCATAAACAAATGAAAGCCAGGATGGAGGCGAGCTTCAGAGCTGGAGGAGAGAAGGATCAATGCTAGGACCTCTCTGCCAATGGCAGCCTGAGATAATGTTATTAGCCATCAGTGGACCATCGACCAGTCGGCCGCTCTTTGACTGGTTCGAATTCAATAAGAAGCTTTAAAACATTTGTTTAGTGACACGAGCCGCAGGCTCCGGATCAAAACTTCAGCGGCTCTAAGTTAGAGCATCGCTAGATATGTACAAGCAGACAAAACCCTCAGTTTTATACACACTTTTCATTTAAATATATCAAAAGAGTAAAAATTCCACAATTTGTTTAGCCAGCTAATGCTAACATATTTTGTCTTTAGCAACAAGGAATGATGTTAAATCTTCAAATGACACTTTTTAGATACAAACACTTTCAATCATGGACATAAAACTAATATAAGCTTAGAAAAAAAACTTGCTAAAGGCTGAACATTCTATTATACTTAATCTTCTGTCCTCACATCATGTGTTACATTCCATCTGCTAAATATATTTACCTGTATTTTAGGAAACGTGTTTATTTTTGAAAGTGTCAGGTTAGAAAACTGACATTTAGAGCTAAAATTTAAAGATCAGACACAGGATTTAGTAGTAGAGACAAAATAAGAACTGTCAGTACGTCCCATTTTTCAAAAACAGTTATTAAAAGGCCTTATCGCTCAAGTCCAGGGTCCGATTCAATGAAAAAAAGGTTTAAAACATTTGTTTAGCGACACTAGCCACAAGTTTCTGAGTTGGAGCATCACTAGATATGTACAAACAGACAAAAAGGCAAATCGTTAGAACATATTTTAGAGATATTCCCTATAAATTCCACATTTGGTTTATCTGAAGCTAACAAGCTAAGGCTAACATTTTTGCTAAAAACAAAACGGAATCAAGTTAAACTTTAAATAACACTGAAGCAGTTTGTTTTCTATTAACCTCACGCCTCCTTAATCTAGAAGACAGATTGTACATTGTACTATGTAAAAAAAACAACATCTATTGCTAACTATTACAGACCATATTGTAATTAAGTAGATATACATTTGTTGAAACATTTGTTGTAAAATCCTTAAAATAAATTAATATATTCTTTATGAATCCGATTGTCTTTATCTAAGAGATTAAGTGTATTTTTATTTATTTAGAATATAGATTCAACTAAGTTAGTAACAACCCCAGACAACTCCCCCTCAGCGTATTGTCTTTATTATGTCTTTTTATTTAGTAGGAGTTGATTAATATAATTCTTGTTCTTTTTTTTATATTGAAAGTAACATTATTTTGCCTATACCAATATAAAAGGAAAATATGTATATTTATATATATTAAATAAGTAAATTGTAGCTCAGATATTGAAGTAAATAATCATTTTAACACTACATTTCAGTGACCTCATTCTATTTTCTCATCGGAGGAGACGCTCAACAAGAGACACCTGGTTCTGGTTTGACCAGCTGCGAAAGGGAAGGAATATATTTATCGTAAAAGTGACCGTCTTTCCTTCTGGCACAGCTGTTTCTTGTTACATCGCCGTGATCTGGACTCCGCCTTTTGCTGACCCACTGGTCCGTCTGAACCACCGGAGTTATAGCCAGGCACATTATCAGGATGTTTGAACCCCCCCCCCCCCAAAAAAAAAACATGAGCCAAATATTCCCTCTGAAGAAAGTGATGGAACAGAAAAGGTTGAAAATTGGTTGAGTAAGCATTATTTGGGGGACTTTTGAGGTGGAATGTTGGACGCTGGCGAATATGTGTGTGGACCATCTATGGCCTCTCAATGTTTCCTTTTTGTTTTCCAGCTCTCCTCCTACCCCAGTGCTGTTTTTGCGCAACTCTGACATCTTTTTTCACGAGCTGATCACCTCTCACCATCCCAGCGTAGACGTACGACTCATCGAAAGTATATGAAGATTTCTCGTGACTTGCAAAAGAATCATTTGCGTTTTGCCAATTTCCAAGAAGAATGTGCTCACGAAACGGATCTGGAGTTAATAAAAGAGAGTGAACTCTGCTGTTGTGTGTGTGTCGTCATCACAAGCAAACAAACTCCCCCGATGAAGTCTGGAACTCTAGTGGGGGGTGGGATGGATAAACCTTGAGGGAGGGAAAGCGTGAGAAACAGGAAGTGAGAAAAGAACCAGGAAATGCCACGTCACCGAGAATCACGGACTTTGGTCAGTTAATCGTTAACAATCTGCTTAAGAACGTCAATAAATACGAAAGGCGTGTATAAATATTTAAAAGGCCTAATGCACCGTTCTCGCCCGTCCCACTCTGATGACATCAGCATTCAATTTACATAACCTGCTGTAAGATGCGAAGACTCAGATTTAGTTATAGTGTTTTTAAAAAGTATATTTTTTTGTTTTTGTACTTTTTTGGGGGAAAAAAAATGTACACATAGAAATGACTCAATCTCATCATGTGACTAAAGAAGCCTACGAAGGCCATCACAGTGACAACATGTGCCAAATACAACATAATCCAGTCGTAGTAGTCAGGACTTTGGGTGTGACAGGTTTGTGTTCTCATATTGCCTCAGTTACACACCTACTCTCTGGGGAGCTGATGGACAAACGGTGTTTACAAATTCTACTTTTGTTAAATTATGTTTGAGGCACCTAAAATAAGCTACTGCTTCATAGCTTCACTGTGTAACATTAGAGAAGCTATGTAGCATTAGCTAATGCTATCTAGCATAGCTACATAGAAAATGAAATGCTATTTTGAAGCTAATGCTATGTAGCATTAGCTTCAAAATAGCATTTTTCTTGAACAATACTCTGAAGTGGTTTATTGTTATCATAAAATCCAGACATAAGTGGATTAGAACCACTCATATTCTTGCGATTAAAATAATAGTTTTATTCTAAGGTTATGTTCGATAGAAATGTTTTAGGTGTTAAAAGAATATGTCTCTCATCTCCATGGATCCCTGCAGTCTTTTGGCCCTTTTCCTCAAAATAAGTGAGTTGTAGTTGCCATAATGATTTTGTTTACATTCAATTTAATCCACAAAGTGAAGTCAGATACCAATATTCTTTATTGAAGAATTTAAATTTCATTAGAGAACCAGAAATATGATTAAACAAAAACATGTTATAGGAATCAGAAAGATGGATTTCAACAAGAAAGGGGGAACAAAAAAATCAATAATGTCTTCTCTCCGATCTTAATCTTAATCGGCTGGTTCCGATCTGAACCTCAGTTTGTATTGATCACAGCCACGGTCGGCCTTTCATGGGAGCCACTGTTGTGCATACAGATGATCATGTGCGACCCCGGCAGGTCAAAGTTCAGCGGCTGTCACTGAAAAAGCAAAAGATTGTCCGAAGCAGTTCGGTTCTAAACTCAGCCAGTATACAGTGATTATGACCAACAGTTAATAAAGTCATGCTAGAAAAAACAGGAGATTTTAACTAATAACAGCTGAAACCACAAATTGTTAAAGAGGAAGTCGAGAACAGGAAAAAGTATCTCCTTCCCTTTATTTCTATGTGTTCAGTGTTTCTGTCAGCAGAGTGTGACCTGGAAACATCTGCAGAGGTTCAGAAGGTTTTTCCTAAAGAATAACTAAATCCAAAGACAAGCATTAGTATTTTCCGAGAAATTATTTCATTAGGTTGGTCATTTAAAATGTTTCCTTTAGAAAAAAAAAAAATCTATTACACAGAACTAATCAAATATGAAACTTGCATTTATTTGTATTGCTATGAATCATTGATTAAGGTTTTATTAAAATGTTCTTACGTTATTATTTTTAATTCGTGCCAAACACGTTTGCGTTACATTAGATTCTACATTTAATTATTATTACCTATGTTTTATATACCACCAGGATAAAATCAAGTAAATAGCTTCCATGCAATATCCTGTTTTTTTCAGATTTTCATCTGTGGAGTGAAATCCTTATCGTTATCTCAGCAGTTTCGACGCCTCAGCGGTTCTTCAACATCGTATCTGATGTAATTGCATCATACTCTGCCAGTGTAAGCAAAACTGGTTCATCATAATAAAACATGGCCGACAGATCCAAGTCGCTTTAAATTTGCATCTGTATTTACACATTTTGGACTGAATCCAAGATTGTATCACAAATTCAAATGGAAATAGGAGCCAGATAGTGGAGTGAAACAATCTTCCACCCTGCTCAAAAGTGCAATGAAATATCTTTTAATTATTTTTAAATTTGATTATTAGCCGCATGAAAATAAACATACACCAGGATTTCTGTGAGGACTCCAGAAGGGGAAAACGTAAGTAATAGTTCATTGAAAGAGAAAAAGGTAAATTTTGGGGTTTTTTAGACGTAAAGATTACATAATTATAAAAAAAAATGCATTTCATATTTCTCACGTTGTTTACAAAAAGAGGGAAAGTGACATAGGTGTTAAAAGAAGTCATTAAAAAATATATTTTTAGTTTAGCAAATTATTCAAACATGCAAAAGTCAACCACACTTTCTTCTCTTGTGTTTGATGACAGATTGTATCGATACAATAATGCAGTTCTTCATTCCTCTAATCATCTTAACACAGTGCAGAACCTTATATATTATTATAATAGACTGTACTCACCGTGATACATTTGCGCCCCCAACAGTCAGGCTCCACATCTGGGAGGGCGTAAAGTGGCGCCTGGCTAGTTACTTTAAGTGGCAAAAGAGACTCTGGAGATTTGAGTGGTGGACGATAAATCATGACGTTCAAAAGAGGGTTCAATATTCTCTATTACTGTAATGTGCATTGTGTCGTGAAAGGAAACGCTGCTTCACTGACTTGGACTGTAACATGAATGTATTGAAACTGTTCTTTATTAGCTGATGCTGGGTAAAGCTGGTTTGCTAAATATACAGTTTTATTATTATTTGTATTTAAGTAAACAGCCTTGTAATAATAAATTAAGACCCAAAAGTTCACCTTTTGAGACACGGAAAAGATGACACACCTGGTTATTTTTGCCAGATTTAGTCAGAAAAAGAGCACTAGCTAGCATTAGCCCGTAAACCAAAAAACTTCTGTTTTTTTTCTTAGATATTTTTGGATAAAACCCTATTTATTATGACTCCTAATCATATTTATCTGCAGGTTTAGTGTCACTTTAAAACACCCATAAACATGTGACTAAACTAGAAAATGAAGGTTTGCATGAAAAAAGTAAATCTTCTTGTTTTTTTCGTTTTATTACTTACATTCTTTCCTGTCTTTGTAAGTGGTATAAGAATACATCCATACACTCATGTATCACAATTTTTTTTCGCCATTGAATTTTTATCATACTTCTTTCATGGTATATAGTCAATAAATCGTATAAAATAAAATAATCTTTTTTATTTTATTTACAATGAATCTACAACTATTTGCCGCATTTGTTCGTTTTTGTGTTGCAATTGAACTTCTGGCCGCTAGATGGCAGCCGTTGTTACGCTCTCCACAGCTAAAGGAACAATAAAATCCCACGACATTCTGGCGATGACTAAGGACGAGAGGATACAGTCGACTCCAGCAACTTTTAAAGCTGATGTTTGGAGATATTTTGGTTTCAAACGAATGAAATCAGTTACGACTTCATCAAGAGTCATGTGGTCTGTAAATTCTGCGGCACCAGCGTCAAGTACTCGACAATACTACACATATACATATCCTTGTTACTACAGTATCACAATATATTGTATTGTCGGCCTTGTATCAGGATATGTTTTGTATCACCAATACACACCCCTTATCATTGCTCCATTTGACTAAAAGTAATGATTTGATCTAAAAAAAGGACTATCACTCATTTTTTGAAACATTAGCAGCAAAATAGCAGTTGGTTGCTACATGTAAAGGTGAGGAAAGTAACTGATTCTTCTAAAGTCCACATGTAATGGAGCGATACGGAGCTGTAAATGATATCAACCTGCAACACACGGCTATGTTTCTTTGAGGTTTAGTTTTAGGTGAGAGGTAAAGGTTGTATTGGGTGAGCCACGCCTACAACACTGTTTGAGAAATACACCCAGTAGGAAATATATATTTTAAGAACAAAGAAACAAAATCTCCAGGAAGCCTTTGAACTTTTGACTTTTTTTTTAATTTTAGAAAACCAAACTTGTTACATTTGGTTTAACCAATGGAGGCAATATAGTTCAAATTAAATATGTTGGTTTCACAGTTGGGTCTTGATTAAGTGGTTTACCTGGGACCAACACACTTTTGTTGTGTTGCAATATAAATATCAGCAAATTGACCTTCGGAGAATTCATTCTTACGATGACAAATTGTAAAAGTTTTGGGTCCATGAAGACAAATTACTAATCATATTTATCATATTTATGATCATTTACAGTTCGAGACAGATTCAAAAAATTGTTCCTTTTGGAAATTTGGCACATTTGTCTCGACTTAACTTAAGGATTAAAAGTTTGTAAAGCCTGTAATTCAAATGACCTCCCACTTTTGCGTTGAATGATCTTGTTCAAAACAATAATTTACCTACGATCTGGTAAATAAGCGTTTCAAGCGTAACATGTTCTGGCAACTTACTTTTATATCGCTTCAGGAAGCGGTCAAAGGTTATAAATGAGTCAGGTGATACAGCAAATCCAGGAAGGCTGAGCGAGTGTCAGAGTAGTAGTAGTAGTAGAGTCCAAGGCAGTACACTGCAGTTGAACAGCCTAGGGCTCAAGAATAAAATTGGTAAATCTATAAAAAGAAAATTGGTTTCATCAAGTTCAGAAGATCAGGTCACCAGGAAAAGTCCACACTGAGAGCTTCTCTTTCATAAAGTAAAATGTTTTGTTCGTGGATATAAATTAATTACAGTGAGATATATGTTTATATTTCTCTTTAAAGTCTTTCAAAACGTCTTTTTACACAAAATGTTAAAATCTAGAATCACTTATCACGGTGCTTACGTTGTTTTTAGGATGAGTGGGTTTGTGACCACTGTAAAGTCCTGTTGTTCATTCATTTCATTAGATTCCATATTTACAGGGATTGGTCAGGAAACAGATACATAATCGGAATTTTGTCTAATGGTCAAATCTCCACAAACAGTTAAATATACTTCACTAACTACTGTTTTCACTGTAAATTAGTTTCTATTAATGTAGCATTATTAGTCACTTTAGCCAAATATTTTGATTCTCTCATAGTAACTGTTAAAACAAGTCTAAGTTACCTTAAGAGTTAGCTCACATAAACTTAACCACGCCCCAGGAAGACAAAATGACCTTTGACCATGATTATTATATTGTTACGTTAGATATCTTGTGAGGGACGCGAGGGCAGATTGGACCACCGGCCTTCGTTGAAAAGTCTGGACCAACAAAAACAAAAAAAAGATGTATTTGGTTTTACTTAGAGGTCATTATTGAAGCTTTGGTGAAACAACATTGTTACAAAGTGACTTCGAATCAGACAACATAGTCTTTAATAATCTGCAGACAAAATATTTTATTGTAAATTCTGTTTTATATTCTTCAACAATTTCTTTCTTCTTACTGTCCAATCAGATTTATTTTAATCCCTTTTTTTACTTCACAAACTTTGTGATTTAGTTAAATATTTGGTCTCCTCGTCTTCAATGCAAAACAAAAGTTTTCTTCTTTTTTTTCCTTTTCTTCCAGCCCATAAGTACTTTCCCATGGGAGTCAGCCAGAAACCCAGCATGACCAGTTTCCAAACCTCACCTTTCTACAAACAGCTCTATTTATAGTGATCCCTTTGTTCATCTGAGGTGTGGAGGACAGAAAGTCAGTTAGCAGCTTTTTTCTTTTTCTTAAGATGTGACCGCAGCCTCCAACGATGATTATTATTATGTGAACAGTTTTTACTTCCACTTTGCTTTACTCTCCTGAGAAAGTATTTGCTGGTTAAAGCCCAGCACTGGTGAAACGTTTGGCCACACAGAAAGACAAAATTATTTATTTAATGGAACTAATTATTTGCATCTGAAATGTGTTTTATTTAGAATAAAATGTCTTCCATAAGGCTATGAAGCAACAGGTGATGAATTCTATTTTAAATCACTTTCCGTGAAACGAATGATGATATAAAACTAGTCTGAGGTAAGAGGGGTCTGGCTGCATTGTTTCACAAAAGACTGAAACTCGATAGGTGACTCCTCTTTGGTAAAGTTAAATGTTCATCTTTTCCACTTAAAATAATGTTAGCCTATATTCACCCTATCCCTCTGTCTCTCATGGCACTCTTCTTCTTTCTCCACCCCCCTTTTCTCTCTTCTCCCTGCCAGCCGGTCACAGCAGAAGGCAGTTACCATAGAGTCTGGTTCTGCTCAAGGTTTCTTCCTGTGGGAGCAGGTAGCTGTCTGCAAATTTTGGGCCTGAAAAAGCAAGTAACTGTCTGTTCAATTGGGGCTTGAGAGAGCAGGTAGCCGTCTTCAAAGTTGGGGCTTAAGAGAGCAGGTATTGTCTGAAAAGTAAGTAAGTAAGTAAGTAATTTTTATTTATATAGCGCTTTTCCAGACCAGGGTCACAAAGCGCTTAAACAATCAAAACAATACTCAATAAAGTATATACTTTAAAGGGCAAGATAAAACTGATAACACAACAGGAGTTCCAGAAAATCAAGGAAAAGCCTGAACAAATAAATCGTCTTAAGATGTTTCTTAAAGGAGTCAATACACTCCAACAAGCTTGAGAAACAGCAGAGGGGCCTAAGAAGACAGGTCTGCAGCCAGACTTTTTTGGAGAACCCTTAGTTCAAGCACCTGTCAGGAATCTGGTTCTCACATAGGTACTGTTAGACCCATAATACTTTTCCTTATCACATCTGCAATACCAGTGTCTATAGGTGGTTACTGCAGCTATACAGAGACAACAATAGACGTTTATAAAACAGCTGTTGCAATAGAGATGACTCTTAACTCAAGATTTTATTTTCCTTACTCATCCATGTTGCATTATGTAAACATGTAAATGTATAAAAAAAAAGAAAAGACTCTGACCAGAGACACCTGTTTGCGACACACAATGCAGCAGAAAAGTGTCACCATGATGTATTGATGACCTTCAGCATTGTTGACATGAGTCGTGAGAGAGGGAGGCTGCGGGGGAAGAGAAGACGCAGTCAAGAAAGCACATCAATCATCCAGCGTTCACAGAGATGGAAAGAAAGTGTTGTGAGGTGAAAACGGTTTTATCATGTGCAGAAAATATTTGATTTGTGGCGAGAAGTTCAACACCTGTAATGATACTTGTTGAAGCACCGCATTCATCTTTTACTTTTAAATATATATATACTGTATATATCGTTGTGTGTATAAAACAATGTCATTAAGAAGTCTGACATTTTCTGAAAGAAAGGGTCGTTTACATCTACTGCATTGATGTTAGCAAACTTGCATGATGTACATGAGCTGTGTTGCAAATTCAGTTGGACTTTTTTTTTTTTTACATATTTTAACATTATTGTGTTTCTTCTTTCCCAATAGGGCTAATTCTTTTGGGTAGGTTTTATATCGTTTTTGTTCTGAAAACTATTATTAATATCTGGCCACACTTTTGGAGGGAAAGTCCTAAGCTAAAGTATGTTTATCATATTTACTTACCACATTTATTGTTATTCTCTCATTGATTGTATTTCTTATCACTGTGGATTGTGGGGAGTAGAAATTACTTTTTACCATCATCCAAGGATATAACAGCGAACTAACAGCTCTGTGCTTCAGAGATGATTTAGACATGTAAACTCTGTGTTCTTCTTTCTCACATTTCCAAGTAAAATATGGTACTTTAATCCAGATCTGATTTCTATTCTGAAGTTTTACGTCAGATTCCTGACCTGACACTTAGCTCTACTTGTGTGAGTTTGAAGGGCAATTAATGTGTGGATTTAAGTGTCTCTTAAGTTGATCTTGGACCTCTATTGTACTCATCTGTAAATCATCGGAAGTCTCCAACTCTGGTGTGAGTAAAACGAGATCAATGGAAGGAGACGAAGAGGAACAGATGAGGGAAGAAAAAAAGAATAAAATCTAACTGAAGCAGGTTTTCTTCAGAGGTCAGCCAAATCAAAGAAATATGGACAAATGGGAAAAGATCAGAATAAAAAATGTAGTTAGAAAAAATGTAGTTCAGATTTGGGCAAATGCACCACATGACACATCAAATACACGTACTTGCAGAGAGACAGGATTGCTAAAAAACAGATGTCGATCATTAAAGTGATGCTGACCCACTTTCAAAGCCCAATTTTGGAGTAAACAAAACATTAGCCCTAAAACATATAAATAATGAAAGACTTTGGAGTATGAGCTGGGCTGGAGGTGGGTTGGAAAGGGCTTGTTAGCTGAAGATTAGTGAATCACAATGAAGGGTTAACCAGTGGCTTGGATTAAAAGTTTAATTATGTTTGGTTTGTTGGATTTGAAACCTATATTTTTGCTACAGCTAGATATATATTTTTATGTACGGTATCTCAGTTTCAGTATCCATTTAGTTATTATTATGAGAAAAATATGTACTTTTTTCAAGACACTGAATCGATATTAAACCACACTGTATCTATTTTTTTATTTTCAGATTCAGAATTCTTAACACCAGTATCACGAAAAATATTTTTTTGTGCTGACATTACAGTATAAAAGAATGAAATAAGATAACACACAAAATAAGCAAAAGAAAAACACAACCAAGCACCAAGCAACCATTCTTTGTTTTCTGTTGGTTGTTGTTTTCAAGTCATATTTATTTTTTATCATAGCTCTTGGTTTAGATGGATTACATTTCAATAAAGTGTGTATTAAAAAAAAGTATTCGATTTTTCAAACATTAACATAGAATTTTTCCTAGCATTTGTTTGTAATACAATACAATGCCCCAAGATCCCGGCGATGACTGAGCATGAGAGGATACAGTCGTCTCCAGCAGCTTTTAAAGCTGATGTTTGGACATCAGAAAGTTTTCACTGCAGAAATATGACCAGAAACTGTTTCCTTCAACTGAGAAAAATATTAGGAAAATGTTGTCACAACATGATCTGGAGCTTGTAATCCATGTCTTCTCGTCTGGACTATTGCAACAGTCTGCTGTCATGTCTTAACAAGAAGGATCTGTCTCGCCTGCAGTTAATACAAAACTCTGCAGCGAGAATTCTGACCTGCTCAAGTAGAAGAACTCACATTTCTCCGATCTTTCAAACTCTTCAGTGGCTTGCAGTTTCTTTCAGGATCAACTTTAAAATTAAGCTTTGAAATGATCTTGCACTCTCTTTGCCCTTGATGGAGTCTACTGACTCCTTCAAGAAACATCATTGACCCTGTAACATGATACACATCAAATCGCCGAATTCTTGCCAATACTCACCCCTAGTTGTAAAATACATCTGTAAATAATAAACATTTGTATTCGATTTAAACTACTTCCAAGATGTCTTTGATTGAAGTATCTCTCGCCCAGTCTGCTCAGGAGGAAGATGCTGCATGAGATCAGGGTCCTGTGATCCTAGGAGACATCTTGTGGTCAGAAGGATACATTAGCCATTAGCCAAGGTCAAATAGATAATCGTGGTCAACAGCATCCTCAGGAGGGCGAGTCATTTGTCATTTTAAGTACCAGATAAGACGCCTGGATTGTCTTTATCAGATCCTAAGGGTCTAGACAATGAAATAATTTAGGGATTTGGAAACTGGATGTAACAAAAGCTGCTTATGAAATAAAATCTTTGGATTAGTTTTCAACATTTTACATCTTAAAAGTGCAGATATTAATGATTAAGCAAAACGATATCACGTTCAGGCATCAACATGTCTAGACTGGCTCCTCAGCTGGCTTTCATTACCTCACGTTTGATCCCGTTTCCACCTGAAACCACAAACAACCAATCTGGCTTTTCTACACATTCATCACTTTCCACGTCGGCTGGTGCCGGAACATTGTGCCGGAGTTACGACTTCACCCTGAGCTCCTGATGTGAACAGAACCTTTTCTAAAATCACATTCTTGAAAAACAATAATATAAGAACATGTACTTTTGATTTTGCTGTACCTTTTTACCGTATTTGTGCAAATATATCTTACGAGAGGTATTGACTAGAATCAGAGCAAATGTAGAGGTTATTTTATGATTTGTTTTTATCAAATGTAAAATAATTGTTTTCATTGTACTAAAGACATTAATGTGTTCTTTAAAATATATGTGAGTGCCTTTTATGTTCATAGAAAATATAATTTAATAAATACAAATTTATATGAGAAATAAATACATAAATACCCAAACAAATAAAGGGAAAATATATACATGATTATGGGTATTTAAAATAAAACGGGGAGACATAAAATACATTTTAAAAATGTCAAATATATAGGTATATCAGAATTAAAAAAAAAATCTTTAGTGCAACCCAAATTATTATTATTATTAATAATAATAATAATAATAATAATAATAATAATAATAATAATAATAATAATAATAATAATAAATAAATGAATTTAAATTTAAATTAAATATATTTAAATTAGGACTTTCCTTGCTTTTTAAAATTAAGAAATAAGTGGAAAGGTAGATAAATGTCACCAAGTAATAATATAAATACTGAATATTTAGTGTATTTTTTATGAATAGATAACAATAAAACAAATAGCCACACATCCATCTGTGATTCTTCCTGGCTCCTATGATAACACTCTACAGACATAGAAATACGACTATTATCTGCTTCCACAATCATCCACGTCGCAGTAACACAGATTTAATGGATGCAGTCGATGATTTCGTGACTGCTCGGCCTTCGGGTCATTCCAGCAATTCTTAATACACAAACAAGTCTTTTCTTCAGAAACTTTAGTCAAGCTAGCGTAGCAAAGCGACTACCCCAGAGTTTTGAAACGGTGTCACACAACCAGTGGGAGTCCATGTGGCGACCATGGCAACCGTGTCCGAGCCACAACAAGAGGAGTTTTGTGTTGAAGGGCAGAGTTGCTCAAACCCACTCAGACTGGCCTCCTTTTGTTTCTTTCCTCACCATTTCCACTCTGTGGCGCACAGGTCTGCTGGTGAAGACAGCGTTTTTATTTAAAGGGGTGCAGGTTGTCCCAACATGAGGGGTGTTTACAGCCCGTTATCTGTGTCAGTGTTGACCCCCCATCCCTCTCAGTGGGTTTCTGTGGAATGCTGGAACAGGATGGAGGATTTCCAAAGGGGGAGTGACAAGAGGGAGAGATAGAAAGTGGCAGAGAGAGAAGGAGGGAGAGAGAGGGAGAGAGTCTATATATACATCCCAAAGAGCCTGGTGCTCACAGGCACAGCTGGACTACTGGATCACTGGATTGTAGCCCACTGGATATTTTCACAGAAAAGGTAAGTTTTAAGCCCAATTCCACTTTTTCTTTTTCACTCCATCCGTCATTTACGAGGTGAAAACGGTCTTTTCCTTCAGAAAAACAGTGAGAATTGAAGGTAGAGACAGGTTGACAAGATAGGAAGGAAAGAATACACAACTTGTTTAAAAAAAAAAACATTTTCATGTCAAGCTAATCTATATATAAATGTTCAATTGAAATAAAAAAGTTGTTTTTCATCTAAAGTCTCACTATGTTGCATTAAAAAGCAGGAACTCTGATCAATTCCTGATAAGAGGACTCGCCTTATTCTCTTTCAACGAACAGATTTTGCTAAATTAAGCAATGAATCCTAAGATACATGTCCTAAAAAAAATACCTAGTAGCTGTTGGTCATTATAAAATGTACTTGAAAAGTAGATCAACCAGATTTTTTTTCTCGACATGTAAAAAAGTGTCCAGGCATGTGACTGGATAAAGTCTAATTAGCGTATTGAGAGGAAAAGCTGTAAACTGACACCACTGATCTCATCACTGCTTCAATTACCGTCAAACCTTCGTCTCAAGCTGTGAAATATCGCTTTTTTTTTTCCTGCCACAAGTTTACAAAAACCACAGCCCTTTATGCGTTGTATTCCATTATTAATGAGTTAAGTGAGATTGTTGAACAAGTGCAGCGGTGGGGTTTTTTTTTCTCCCTCTGACAGACTTGGGTGTGCCTTTTTTCACAAGTGGATATGGACACCAGGGAATAGTTAGGTCATCTCCTGAGCGTATTTGAAATAGAAAGCTCGGTGCCTGTTTTCCCATGCTGTTAACATCTGTGTTTGCTTTGGTTCTAATGTTGGATCAGTAAAAAAAAAAAAGGCTTCCCACAGGGCCGCACCACTGCACAATGTACGTCATAATTCATGAGTACACACTCCTTGTTTGATTCCATGGATTCTGTTTATTCACGTCTTGTTATGAGGGTTTTTTTTCTAAACATGTCACCAAAGCTTGAAATGAGTCCTTGTCATTTACTGAAGGCTTTGAGGGCGCGGCATGAAACTGGATGCCTACATGTTCAGACATGAACTGCCATTGGCTTCTAAGGTAGTGTTTTGTTTCTCAGGAAAAAAAGCGTCCTGTGGAACTAGACTTTTGTGCCAGCTGATTTAGTCGCCTCCAAAGATGAGCTGGTGAGGCAGCGACCGGCAAAAAAAAAAACCTGATGGTGAAGTGGCGTAGCATCCTTCAATGCAGACCAATCCAGACTTCAGTCCTTTAAGTTTCATGATGACGAATGCTGGGTCTATATTTGGTGAAGAAAGAAAATGGCTGTGGGACGATTAAAATGTCGCAGTGAGATAAAAAACAATCTTCAACAAACACACGTCTGCCGTCTTTCCCCTTTCTCCACCAACACCACGAAATAGATAGCGTTTTCACTTGCAACCATGAGGCATGTCAAGGCCAGAAGAGAGATAACGTCCTTCCATCTGGCTTTTTTTTTCTCCTCTCACCGACCTGAAACATCCATTCCTCGCAAGATGCCGAACAATTTTCTCTCCTTTAGTGAAGATGTAGCAACTCCGTTCTCATCGACCTCAGGCAATCAATTCCAGTCGAGAGTAGAACAAGTGTTATCTATCATTGATGACATAGATTAGTGGGGGACAATTATTTCCCCAGGGACACACCCGGGACCATCAAACCATAAGAAAGAAGGGACTTGAAAAAAGAGTCTTAGTATGATATAATAAATGACAATTAATAGTAGGTAAGTAAGTAATATTTGTATAGGGCTTTTCTAGACCAGGGTCACAAATCGCTTAAACAATCAAAACAATACCCAATAAAATATATGATTCAGATCAAGACACATGAGACAAACACAGGAGTCTCAGAGAATCAAGGAAAAGCCTGAATGAATAAAAGTGTCTTAAGATGTTTCCTAAAGGAGTCAGTAGATTATCAAACACAGAGGGAGAGGAAGATCGTTCCAAACTTAGGCGCAGCAGTCTGGAAGGATTTCTCTCCTCTGGTCCGGAAACATGTTCAGGAACCATCAGCAGATTCTGATCCAAAGACCTTTAGAGCCCGAGCTGGGGTTTAAGGCTGGATCAGATCACTGATGTAAGGAGGAGCCTGACCATGAATAGATCTGAAAGTAAAAACTAGAATTTTAAAGTTGATCCTGAAAGAAACTGGTAGCCAATGAAGAGTTTTAAGGATCGGAGAAATGTGAGTTCTTCTACTAGAGCGGGTCAGAATTCTTGCTTCAGTTCTGTATCAACTGCAGGCGAGACAGATCCTTCTTGTTAAGACATGAAAACAAACTGTTGCAATAGTCCAGACGAGAAGACAATGGCATTACACATAAGTGAAGCTGAATGAACTTGTACTGCTTGATATAAACCCATTCTTTCAAAGGGGACAAAAATACACAGAATATGACACATGAGAAAATAAGGAAATAGAAAAAAGACTTCACGACAGTGATAAGTTGTATTTAAAGTGATAAATAACTGAAAAATGAGTGCAAAATAAAATTGTGAAATGGATGCCAGAATAATTTCCAAATGACTTGTGACCTCAAAAGAACCTTTCTGTCACTTGATGGCTACTCTTTACAAGGAAATAGAATAAAATTGATTGATTGTTTGATTGAAATCGTTTATAGTGCTGTGCAATAAGACTCTGTATTGCGTCTCTACATCACTTGCGGCAAACACCACAATACACTAAACAAAATAGGAAATTTAGAATAAAAATTGGTAAAATAGGTAAATAAAAAAAAAAACGTTTTAAATTTGTATATATATATATATATAACAAGTAGATGAGTAAACAAATAACTAGTAACTCGAAGAATGATAAATAATTAAAATGGGAATAGAAATTTATTGCAACCAGAATACAATAAATTCCTATTTTTTTATGTTTCATTTGCATGGTAAGTAGCTTTCACAGTTAAATATGTAAGGTTAAAGACACTCAGAATATCGTTGGGAGTGAAAAGAACCAGATTTGATGAGTGACGCAAGGGACATGTTAAATAAAGGATGGTGGAGATAGAAGTACCTGGTAAAAAAGTGAAGAGAAGCCCAATAAGGATGTGGTAAATGAATAGGATAAGAGTGACTTGGGAGGATGATCAAGGTAGGTCAGGGTGGAGGAGGCTTGATGCAGGAAGAGAAGGTAGGAGGTCCGTGATGGGTTAATGGATGGATAGATCAGTACACCCAAACGATAGTATCTAATCTGGCTTTGAGTCACCACCAATGACCAGGGTTGTGGGGAGATTTGGAAACACCAATTTATGATGAAGACTCTACAATGAAAACAAAGACTTATGTTGTCATTTTCTCTTCCAGGACTGTGAAATCTAACTGTGCGTGAAGGCTTGCATCAACCAGAACAAGCATGAATTCTGTGGCAGATTGGCTTGTCCAGAACAGGGACAAGATTGAGAAAGGGGTGGAGATCATGGGGCAGGCCTCGGAAGTGTTGGCCGCCACCGTGGGGCAGCTTCACCCGATCCTAGAGGCTGTGTTCGTGGCCTCATCCGAGTTGCTCAGCAATCCAGACGGCAAGGAGGCTCGATATCTGAGTGAGCAGTTCGGTCTGGTCAACCAGCAACTCGAGGGTATCCAAGACGAGATTGACCAGATCGCCCTGGAACTCCAGAAGACATCCATGAACAAGCAGAACTTCGACAGGGAGGCGCAGATGCTTAGCCAGTATGAAAAGTTCCAGGATTTCGTCAACGCGAAGCCCAAATTCAAGGAGAAGAAAATGGAGAAGTTTCTGAGCCATTACGAGAATACCGACAGCGACTTGAACTTGGACGCCCTCTACAACTCCGTCACCGGAGAGAACACCGCGGGAGATCCGCTGCTCGAGACGGTGGTTACCATCGAGCAGAGGAGCCGACGGGCCGTCGAGGATTTCTGCGCTCGGCTGAAGAAGCTGTTTGTGGTGGGCATTATTGCCGTCATGGGCCATGCTGCTCTCAAGGAGGGGGTGGTGGGGGAGGAGATGGTGAAGAGGTGGCAGAGTCGAATGGAGGAGGTGGAGAACAGAATGAAAGCCGCGGTAGACGACTGCACGGAGAACTTTGCAGATCAGGCCAAGCTGGACTTGGAGCACCTGCTTCAGGAGAGCGCAGGACCGGTCGACCCAGAGTTCACCAAAAACCTTCTGGATACGCTGGTTAAGAAATACGACTGGGTGGCCTGGTCCATCAGGGCTTTCAACGAGAAGGAGCGCATTTTCTTTTTCAACTGGCTGGCAGGGAAGAAGTTCCACGGAAGCCTCGGTGCCAACTGGTTTGACATTCTGACCAAAAGCAAGATCAAAGTAGTGGTCTCGTTCTGCGTTGACCCGAAGCCCATCAACAAGAGTCAGATTCTCGAGCAGATCGAGCAGCAGAAGATGAAAGGGAACATGATCGATGTCGCTCAGTCGTTGAGCAAGAGCTTGCCCGACTGTCTGGTCCACGCGGTCAGCCATTACAAAGATGTGGTGGAGTCCAACAACTTTGAGGCGGACTGTTATTACTACGCCAAACACAAACGAGCCTACGTGTGTGTTCACCCCGAGTAAGACGCCTGCTGTGTTCGCTCAATGTCGCTGGTGACTTTTTGGTTGATTCAAAACGAATGTTGTTTACATTTCCCCCTTTTATCCATGGGCTGTGATACACTCATTTTTACATTTGATAGACAAATGTTTTTTTTAATTCAATGAGGCAAGAAAAGATAATCAAGTCCTAACGAAACAGATTATTATGGAATTAATTTTTACTTTAGAGCATGTATCACATTCCTCTCACATGCCATTATTATAAGTTACCTTGATCAGGTATTATCTTAGCTTAAAAGACAGTCAATATCATTCTAAAAAAAACCTTCTATTATCACTAATTTCTAGGTGCCGAAGCTTTGCAACAAATTATTATCCACAAAGAAGCCATTTTGTTTCACCCTCTGCTAAGCTAACATTCAAAGTTGATTGGAAAAAACAACCAAAATTGCTAATCATATCAATCAAGTCAATACAAATCTACAATAGCATGAAATTAAGTGACATTGCATCGTCAAATGTAATATAATGACAAGTGAACTAGTCTAATTTGTGCCCCGATCATTCATTAATGAGCACTTGTTTGTACCATCACTATCACACTGCCTTCATTTTATATTAAAAGAAAATCAATGATCAAAACAAGGTACTTGTTAATTATGTTTGTTTCACTTACAGCAGAATGTTTTTTTGGAAACCTTGAATATTTTAATATAGTTTTTTTTTATTTGTTTTTTGTTTTAAAACATTAAAAAATACATTCTATACATTTTAATGAATCATAAAACCACGACTCCTTACCAACAAGAATCCCTTTAAACCATGTTCAAATCACCTATTGATATGTAAGAGTTGAATATACATGTTTCTGCTGCTTTGTGTGAATCTCTATGCTGCTCCACTATCTCTGTAAATCTAATGTTGATTTGTAATAAAAATATTATGAAAAATATTCAATGAAAATGAGTCGGTTTTCAGTTCTTATCCAACAAGTTCACTCAATACATATGTGTAAATATGTTGTGTTTTACCAACTCTGTTTAAAATTTTGCTAAATGGTCAAATTTGTATTTATACTACATTCTAACAGGCCCTTTGTAGGGACTTTTGGAAAAGTGAGGTCAAATATGATAGTATCCAGCTTTGATTTCTCACAGCTAGAATTATTTACCTTCTGAAAAAAAGTGTCGATTAAACATTTTCACAAGCAGCTGTTTTAATTTTTTTTAATATAACTTCTTCCTTATAGTATTAATACACAATTGAAGTTCATAAATTATGACTTCTCATGACAAATCATCGGAGTGGTTTAATGTTGTTTTTGGTGATGATAGAATAGTAAATGCATGTTCAGTCTGTAAGCAATAACTGGAGAACTATCGACAAATTCCCTAGAATTTTTGCATCAAGTGTCTGGGATTTGTTTCATACATCTGTGACCACAAAAATACAAGAAAATGATGTGAAAATGATAAACTAATAAATTAATTAAATAAAAGAAAATATTACAAAAAAATGCAAAAGAATTACGTTATGTGAAAACATCAATACAGGTATGAAAATTGAATGAAACTCTAATTGAAGCATATCCTCTGTTTAAATGGAAATAAAAAGCTAAATAGAATGTTTAAAAACAATTTAATTGTTAAGCCAAAACTTCTTCTCAAAGGTAAATGAAGTAATTTTTGTATCGCTATTCACCAGTCTAAAGTGGTTGAGATTCTTACACATAACTTAATAATAATCATAAATTAATACATTCTTTATTACAAAAAATACATGTTGTTATTACAGAATAATATTGTGATTCAAAAAAGTTGAATACACCACAAAACACCAGGTATGGATGACAATGAGACGATCCCAAATACAGAGCTCTTATTTCAGCTGGTTTGTCCGGTTCCCAGATAATGTTGTGCTGATGATGCTGCTGTGTTATTCTCTTATCAGGGAAAAATATTTCTCTCTCTCTCTCTCTCTCTATATATATATATATCCAACCATTTGTCTTCATATAGACATGGATAATTATTTACATTTCATATACTGCGTGTTTTACTATAATAAACCACATTGTGCTATTATTCCATTGAAAATATATTTTGTTTGAATGACTCCCCATGTTGCTTGGGTTTACTCTGAGCACTCCGGTTTACTCCCACAGCCCAAAAACATACAGAGGTTGATTGAGAACTTTGGGAAATTGTCCATAGGTGTGTGTGTGTGTGGATGATTGTCTGTCTTTGTGTGCCCTGCGACATACTGGCATCCTTTTCAGGGTGCCCCCTGCCTCTCGCCCTATGATACTGGGATAGGCTCCAGTCTCCCTGCGACCCCGGTAAGGAATTAAGTGGTAGAAAATAAAATGTAGAATAAAGGAATGTTTGAATGAAGTAAACTTTTTTTGTGTTTGGGCCAAATAATGGACAGTTATCCAATGCCAAACAATTAATCAATTGATGGAAGTAAAAATAAACTACTTCAAAACTACTTTTATTTCAATAAAAACGACTTTTATTATTATAATAAATAATAACATAATTTAACTTTTTTTTTCTTATGAAGAAACGTTTTTATTGAAATTTCCTTTTTGATTAAATCAACTTGAAAAAAAAGGAATAATAAAGAAACAAATCTACCTCCAGAGCCATTTAAAGAATTCACTTCCTGTAAACAAACAAGATGGCGACGGTTGTTTTTTTTTCAACCGTTTTCTCATTCAGATTAATAACTTGAAAATCAGGTGTAACGAAGTTAACTTATTCGCCAAGTGGGTGGAGAGTTGTTTCGACTTGCATCGAGTCATTATTGTGATCGATCCTCTTTTTCTTTTCGAGTCACGAAACTTTTTGTTATTACAATGACAAGACTGGGTGTGTTTCCCCGATCACGTGACCATATATCTGCCGATCCTTCCGCGACTCTCAGTCTGAGCGTGTTTCTCCCGCAAACTTGTTGACGGTAAGTTTCTAAACTTCATCTGTTCTATATATATTGTCGATAGTTTATAACACACATGTTGATCTGTGTTTTTCGGGGGAGATTTTCTTGTAAAATCTCGGGAAACAAACTTTCCACCGCCCTCTTACGTCATCGAACTTTTCTATACACTCTTTATTATAACATGTATTTTTCTAGTGACAGATTCGAAAGAAACTAATACGTGAACGTGTATTGATGGATGGATTCAAGTGTCTTATTTTGACTTTATTTTAGTTTAGGAAGAGCCACTGCGTTATACGTGCGCGCGTCTGTGTAAAGACGTTTGTTTCTCGTCTCTTGTCCTTCAAATGTAAAACGATCCAATTAAAGCTCTTGTACCAACGAGATCAATACAGTTTCCATTATGAGAAACGCATTAACAGGCTGTTTACTCGACGCAGACGAGCTGATGGAAACATCCTGGAGGATTTTAAAAAACCTCTCATGAATGACACAAGATATTATGTTGTGTCAAGATGTGGCTGCAGTGGTCAGTACCTGTCCATTGTGGTCCAGGAGATGAGAGCTGGTCAGCTGCAGGTCAGGTTTTATTATACTGTAGTGTTTAAATAGATATTCAACGTCATATTTGAAAGAAAGCTGCCAGAGTTTATTGTTTTTCTTATGAATATTTTGGTTTTTCGCAGTAAATGAACGTCTTCTATAACCCACGGTTCAGGTCTTTCCGAGCCGCGTAAAAAGAAAACAATGTTTATCATTTCATTATTATTTATAACTACCGTCTTAATGATTTTTTTTTTAGTTTACTCAAAAAACAGACTTGTAAACAGTGAAACACAAACTTTATCTGATTTATTTTTACCGTTTTTATCTGACAGTCGGTTCCGTGAATATAATGCCGACATTAAACCGGTCCTCGTTGCAAAAAAAAGGCTGGGAATCCCCGCTTGATAACATAAAGCTAATGATAATAATAATCCATAATCCAGAGGGATTAATAAAGTCTATCTAATCTAATTTAAAGTGAAATAAAATATAACATTAGGTCCTCGTGCATCAGGTCAAACTCATGGCCTAGGGTTCAAATACGACTCACTGAGGGAAAAGATTATTAATACTAACCCACCAGTGCTAGATTAGATTAGATTAGATGGATTATATTCATCCCTCTGGAGGTCTCCTAAAGGAAATTAGGTTTCCAGTTCACAGCAGACAATAGAAGATACAGCAAGTTTCAAAGCAAGAACAAGAAATACTGTGTACCAAAACAGCACTAAAACCAATTATATACAAATATATACCTATTTAAAAATATATTCTAAGCAACACTGCTTAACAAGAATGTCTTCTTCCAAAAATTTCTTTCTGTCAGGTGAGTTGAGGTTTAAAGAAAAGTCATGTCACAAAGTAGAAGAACCACTGCAATATATATATATATTCCAGGAAACACAGGAGATTATTTCAACATTCGGCACTCTCAGTCAAGCCAGTTGCAAAGCACCTTAAACACTGACGATCAGATTCCTTTTCCCCCGAGCTCTTTGTGTTTTCCTGTCCAAAGGTGAATTATATGCACTCAGACTGCAGTTACACAACCCGAGAGAGCATCAGTGGAAAACATGAATCATAGTAGAAATGCAGCTAAATCGAATAACCAGGAGTAAGAGCTCATCTCTTCCCTTTGAGCAGCTAAAAATAAAAGTCATAAGAATAATGATAATGGATTTTAGTGGAATAAAGAAAGTTTTTCATCTAAAAACAAATGAATTGCTTGCATCAGCGTTTCTTTCTTAAAAACAAGAATAAAAAGTTGAGGTTATTTGTTATGATCAGTGACCAACATTCTAACCTTTGATTATTTTCCAAATAATGACATACTGTGAAATGTGTTAGAAATATTAAGAGACAAACAATTGAGATAAATACACCGAAAGTAAAACAACATGAGTCATCAACAGAGGAGATTCTAATAATAGAAACTTTATGAGAAGACACATGTTGCTTTCCTTGAAGTTTAGGTGAAAATATAAACCAATAATAATGCAAAATATTCACAAAAACTTTCAGTTAGAAGGGTCTGTGTCACTTCCGTTCATTCTACATTCAGATTTGAAACGCAAATATGAAAACAAATATAGGATATATATAGGATATAAAAACGTCTCCCCGTTTCTTATTTCGCTTTAACATGCATAGGAGTTTTTCTGAAAAATCAAAAATCCACAACAGAAAAACAAGACAAAATCCAATTTTATGGCTTTATTTTTATGAAAAAAATAGTGTTAATGTACTGAAATACAAATGTAAAATAATTAAATCATACAGAAGAATATACTCTTAAGAACATGTGAAATTACACCAGTTTTTTAAAGTATAACAAAATGATGTAACAAAATATAACAGATTATTTCTGATGATTAATCTAAATGTTGCTTCATTGGTTCAGATCATTGTCAGAGGTGTTTTTTCTCACTGCAGTCCTCTGCAGTCGAGCCAGATGAATCCTCCCCGGGGGGACAAACCTCAGCACTGAGATAAACCAGCTGACAAATTATTTTCCATTGTCTTGTTTCCTTGGTAACTTGCTGAGCTTCATTGGAAAACGGCCTCCTCGCAGAGCAAGTTCAACCTCTTCCACTTAATCACTTCCCACACCCACCGCCTGCTATTGACTTAAGATGGAAATTGCTGGAGCAGGGAAGCTGTGTCTGCAAACCGGTGGATGATTGTTTGAAAAAGATAAATCCTCGGGAAGATGTGTCTGAACTTGTCCCTGATATCGGTCAGTTTTATATCCTTGCAGAGGTGTGGATTCTAATGAAATATTAATCCAGAGCAAACTAACTTTACGGAGGCTGACAATCCTCCTGTCAACCATTGACACATGACACACATAGAGAGATATCACTTTATTAATCTCTTAGGGAATTTCTTTTGGGATAAAAGGGACATAAAGACAAGTCTTAAATTAAATGTAGGAAAAAAAGGGGTTTTCTTTTAATCTGATGCATGTGATTTATTGTAACTCACAAAACTTGGGAGCGTCTAGCAAAAGGTCAAAATCAAGACTCTATATCCATCCACTTTATATATGTAACCAATAAGAGTCTTAATTGAAGTATGTTTAAAGAGTACACAACAAGAAACTGGCTCCTCCACAATGTGGAAGCTCGAATGTTTTCTGTTGTCCAACAAGCAGAGATTATAATGTTCAATTCATCCAGAAATATCTCCCATATTTTGTTGGTGTGAATCACATTAAATGAAGGGATATTACACCTATAAAATTCAAACTGCACACCTTTGTGTCGACTAAGGGTTGAAATTATAATTTCAGAGTAATCCGTTCGAGTAATAGGCAAAAATGAATGTCCATTTTATTGTAGCAACTAGAGATCAGGCATCGTATTAATCTTCGTCCCAAAAAAAGACATTGTCTTGTCAGACATATTTATTATTGCTTATCTAAGAGACTGATTTTGTTGTAGTAGGATCTCTTATTCTATGTAATTCATTTTATAAAGTATAAAAACTAAATATCAGAAGATAGTGTGATTCATGAAATGTTCAAATGCTGGTCCTGAAACTTTACTTCAATATATAAATGGATCGGTTTCCTCCTAAATTGTTTATTTAAAGGGCTCAGTCTTCGTCAGTGAACAGATAGTTAACCAGCAGTCAGCCCATAGACTCTTCCGTCACTGCTGAATTCTTTTGCATGGTTGACTCATTGCTCACTGGGTGTGACCAGCACCGACTCACTCGACTCTCTTCCGTCTTATCAGTTTTCACCGTGTTGTAAGAGAAGCAAGCAAACAGGCCGCAGTACACCATTGTCGGAGTAAAGCTGTGAGTATATCAAGAATACTGCACAGAGTTGTTTGGATTGCTGTATTAATACTTCTTTCTCATGACAGAGAAACAGAGTAAAGATGGCCAACCAGCTACAGCAGCTCGTAGCAGAAAGGAAGGACATGGTGGAGACTGTAATGGAGGTCTTTGAACAGGGCGCCGAAGTTGTTGCGAGTATCGCAGGGGACCTCTTCCCCGTCTTCTCCATCGCCGCTCCCTTAGTCAAGCTGGCTCTGGACAACGTGGAGAGCAAAGAGGCGGCGTTCATGAAGGAGCAGTTCCAGAAGGTCCGCGAGCGCCTCGAGGTCATCTCGGAAGACGTGAAACGCATCAACGAGCAGATCAAGAAGAGCGGAGTAAACGCTACCTATTTCCCGATTGAGGAGAACATCACCAACCAGTTCAGGAAGTACATGGACATTCTTGCCGCAAAACCAAAGTTCCGAGAGGTTAAGAAGAAGACGTTTCTGGACCACTTCGGCAGAACTGGCGGCGAGAAAAATCTGGACTCTCTCTACGATGCCGTGACCGGCAATAACCTCACAGGGGAGTCCATTCTGGAGATCACCCTGAACTATGAGGAGAAAAGCCGACGGCCGGTGGAGGACTTCTGCGCCAGACTCAAGAAGCTCTTCTGCATCGGGCTCATCGCTCTGCTGGGTCATGCTGCTCTCAAGGGCTACGGCGAGGAGGAGGACCGCCTGAAAGACTGGGGCGAGAAAATGAAGATCGTCCAGGAGAAAATGAACGCCGTCATTCTGGAATGCGTCGAAGGGTTCCCCAAACAGGCCGAGCTGGATTGTCGACGTCTGGTTCGAGACCACGCGGACCAGACCCACCAGCAGCTGGCCGATTCCCTCATAGATACCCTCAAGAAGAAGTACGACTGGGTGGGCTGGTCTGTGCGAGTATTCAAATCACCTTCTGGCCTTTTCGCACAGAAAAGAGATTTCCACAGTCCCACCGGGAAGAGCCGCTTCCAGGTCCCTTCATCCAACGAGAAACTGAACGTGGTGGTGTCGTACAGCTCGTCTCCCGAGCCCCTCGATAAGAACAACATTCAGCAGTTGATCGTCAGCCAAAAAAGACTTTCAGTGGTCAGTCTAAGCGAGTTCCTGTTCGAGAACCTGCCCGGTGAGAAGGTCGTCCACACGGTGAAGACCAGTAAGGACCTAGCCTGCTCCTGGAGCCTCGCCGAGGAGCGTCACTACTGGGTGGAGCATAAAAACATCTACGTCTGTGTTCATTTTGCCTGAAAGCTTCTCACTGAAATGAAAAACTGAATCTATTTGTACTTCTGACATTCCAAATCTTTCTCATTTCGTATGCTTTCCATGCCTATTTTCTTCAGCCGGTGGCTCGAGATCTTACAGAATTATAAAACTTCAGGTCACTCTACAACAACTAACATTTGAGAGTCAACTACAGGTGGATATGGAATGCTCAGTCATTGAAGAAAAAAAGAAAACACAGACCTACAAAAAAGTATTGCTAGATAAAAGTTTTGAGATTTTTACAGAAGGTATAAGTCATGTTGGAATGTAGTTATGGCACGTCCACATTTGCTCAAAGCTTTTGTCAAAGGAACTGGATGACCAAGAGTTGATAGCAAGAAAAATAATACCCAAAGTTACTTTTTGACAATATTGAAAAACCTGAGGGTCCATTTTAATTGTAGAACCATTAGTTATTTCTGTTTAAACTGCTTTTTTTTTAAAGCCATTTCATAGATTGTTTGAACCTAATTCCTGAAAATCTTCAGCTTCATTTTATGCTCATATACATTCCAGAAAATTGACGTAGGAAGAATCTGAGCTGGTACCTGGAAACTTTATTTACTCTGAAGCTGTGGGAACATGCCAGGGTTGAGCCACGGCGGGTTTATTTACATACCAACATATTTTGTTGTCGTTTCGTCACATCTGTGCTGCCGGGCAACATGAACTGTACCGGAATGTTTCAAGGACAGTAACAGTTTATGTTGAATAGATGGAAGTTGTTGATGGAGTTTGTTTTAACAGATGCCGTCTTTTTAACATTAAATAAAGTGTGAAAACGTAAACGAATGTTCGACTGAAATTGTCTGATTCACTCCAAATACAAAGCTTGTAGATGTACAAGTTAATACAATAATAAATAAAATAACCACATTTGGCCCCTGGGACGTACTTCTTAATGTCTTCTTAAGATGCTGCATCATTTTATCTGTTGGGCCATCATTTTTTGCTTAAAGACTGTTGGATTATATATCCCGTTTGTTGTTTTTTTTACATCAATTTATATCAAAAGCTACTGCTAATATAAAAAATGTCAATTAATGCTACAATATAAATCCACAAATGTAAGACATACTATAAACCGGATTGAGTTTATCTCAACCCAGGCTATCATCAAAGAAAAAGATACAAGATACAGAATTTTGGTAGAAATTTTCTGAAAATACTCTTTTCTCTACAGATAAACTACAAAGTACAAAGTAGAAGTAGAAGTAGACACCTGGGCACCAACATACTTGCAAGCTTAAACCAGAGGCAGGAACTCGTTTCCCACCGTCACGTCCACACCAGCCCTCTCCAGGAAACGCTATCTGGCTCTGCTGGGGAAAATTAATTTTGAGAGTGGACCACACACTGAACACACGTCACAACTTCATTGAAACAAAGAATAAATCAGACAATCAGTAGCAATAACAAATCAACAAATCAAGTATAATGTAAATATTCTGTTCAGTGAAGTAGAAAAGTATTCATAGGAACTTTTTTCTATCTATCTCATATTTTTACCTCAATCATCCAAAACTAGTTTGATTTCAGTTTAAAATGTTTAGTTTGTTGTTTGTTATTAGTTGGTTTGTTATGATCAAACTCACTGCAGGACAGAAATGCACAAGAAGGCAACAAACTGTCTTCTTCGGACACAAAAATAACATTTTCTGGTCGTGGGATTAAAATGATTAATAAAGGTCTTCATATAAATTGGAATCAAAAAAACAAACACTAAACTTTAGTGAACAATTTACTGACAACCGATGGACCGAAGCGTTGGCACGAAACATGGAAGACGCTGTGGCAAAAGACAAGCGGTTTGGTGAGATTACTAACACCCGGTTAATAGCACTTTCAATCAAGTATGTAGACCCGTCACCAAAATAAGACAGGAAGGGAATGAAAATAAAACTCAAGACATAAACTAAACTAACACAATTTATAACGGACAGTTACAGTTGAGAATTATATGATTGTACATGTATGATGTATACAAAACATATGAATGTGTAAGATTCAAATATACTGGGAATCGATGTGAAGGATAAGATTGATAGAATACTTCTTTTTTTTTTTTTAAAGGGAAATTATATACAGTATATCGAAAAGTTTCTTTAGTTATAAAAACTTTATATAGCACGTTTTGAAATCACAAATTTACTAGATGTGTTAAAGCAAATTCAAGGTGGAATAAACCGACAGTTACTTCAAAACTCAATACTTTTATCATCAATTTAAGTTAGAAAAGCTAAAATGCAGGAAGTGTAACCCTTTTAAAAACATACATTCTACAGTCGTAGAAAAGTTTTCAGACACACCGACTTAGGAGTCCCAACATCTGAGGGGAGGAGGGAAACAGGAAGTGGATATGACACTGCGCTGGTCTGGAAACACCCGTGCTGCTCTGTAATCATGTGGTTGAGGCTTTTCTAACTTTGGCATCAAAATGTGGCCTCAAAGTAGAAGTTCAGAAGAATGAGCAAGTGCACAGCAACAAGTAGTCGAGTCAGATACTCGTCATTTAACACAGAATGAGACGCTTCATTAAAGCTTCCGGAAATACAGTGAAGGAACCGCTTGGGGCGTGACTTTTTATTGCTTTAAAAGGAATATCAAATTTTATTTATTTCACTCCAGAATGATAAGAAATGAATGTTGACCTGGGAAAACGCTGACATGGCACTTGTGAGTAATATTCAACATCCTGTCTGTCAAAGCCAAGAGTAGTTTGCTTCAATCCCAGTGTCAAGTTTTTTTTTTTCAAATTAAAGTGTCGAAAAGTTAGTTTATTTGCTTTAGAATATGTAAAATAAATTACTATTGATCATATATGGTTGTTATTTTGGTATTTTAGTTTTTTAATTTTTAATTTCGTTTTTGGCTGAGATTGAGTAATTTCTCAAAAATGTGTTAGGTTGCAAAAAGTCCAAATGAAAACACTAGTTAGCATACATTGCTAACATACTTCCTGTGACTTAAAGTTATCGTTCACCCAAAATTCAAACTTCACTAATTTTCTACTCACCCTCATGTTGACTAAGGGTTTGGATTACTTTCAGAGTAATCTGTTCCTTTTTAGAGTAATAAACATAAAACCTTTGTTCATTTTAATGTAGCGACTGGAGCTCAGTTGTCTTTGTCTTCATCTTCGTCCAAAAAGACACTTTAAAACATCCAAATACCTCCATACTGCTCGTCTGTAACGTCCATCTTGTATTGAAGCCTCAACCTGAGGAATTGCTCAGAAAAACATAATAAATGAATAAATAATTCCATATTTTAATCTTGTTTGTAGCAGAAGTTAGTCTCTTAGTTCCTACCTGAAGTCGTTCCTCATATATTGAAGATTTCGGGTGCTAGCCTTGCCGCATCTGTTACAATTTAGCTAAAATAAATAGTGTAATGTTTTTCAGAACAATTCTTCTCGTCGAAGCTTCAATACAAGATGGATGTCACGAGCAGTACGTAGTATTTGGATGTTTTTTAGAGCGTCATTTTTGGACGAAGATGAACCTGAGCTCAAGTCACTACATTAAAATGAACAACCATTTTTGTCTATAACTCTAAGAAGGATCAGATTACTGTGAAAATAGTCTAAACCCTTAGACGACATGAGTGTGACTAGAAAATTAGTGTATAGTTCTTCCCTTATTCAACATCCAAAGGACACAAGGACAACTCCAATTCATGACTCAATCACTTATTTTCTTCTTGTAAGGACACTTTTTCACCCTCATCGGCCGCCATCTTAGTGACGTAGATGACGCTAAACGGAAGCTACGTGACTGATGACGCGTCTTCGGAGCAGGTACAGGTGGAAATGTCTCAAGAAAACACAAATTTCACCATAAAACAACAATAATAACACAACAAAACACAACTTAATGACTCGTTTCAATTGGCGAAAAGTGCTGTCAAGTGTCGATGATAGTGTTCCAACAGCTGGTTGCCATCAGCGTTAAAAAGTAGTAGAAGAAGAAGCTGTCGAGTCATTTCCTGTGTAAATGTGTAGCAGCAGAGTTTGATTTGAGACAGCACTACACTGTCCAAGTTGTTCGCACTGACCAAGTACTTGCATTATTTTATTGTGTAGTATAAACGAGTGTACTCGGAGAAGTGCGCTACTGATTGGGTGACAGGCAGCCATTTTGCTGTTGCAATTAAATTCTGGGAAGTGTAGTTTCTAGTGTTTTGTAGTGTCCTGAGATTCAGCTTAACAACTATGCTGTGTCTCAAATCGCATACTAGCGTACTAAAAGTTAGTATTTTTAGTGCGTTAGTGCGTCTCAATTCTTAGTATGTAAATGTAGTGCTCCATACACACTAAATTGGCGTATGGACACTAACCACCCTAAACAGCCGCCATCTTAGTGACGTTTTAAACGGAAGTTACGTCATATATAAATGCATATATATTAATATACATACAAGTGCATTTTCCGCAGCAGTAGGAGGATAAACACGTCTTCGCTGCTGATACCAGCTTAAATATCTCGCGATTATTTAGATTCTCATATTTTTTCTTTATTTCTTTTTCCAAAGTTGCAATACGTGCTGCCAGCAGGTGTCGGCGATAGCGTTCAAACAGCTGCTTGAAACATCGTTAAATAGAAGTAGAAGAAGAAGCTGTCATGTGATCTCAGGTTAGTGTGTAGCAGCAGTGTTTGATTTGAGACATACTATCTGTGGAGAATTTGCCTACTAGTTAGTACGTACACTAAACGGATGCATACTAACTTCTAGCATACTAAGAGTAGTATGCGATTTGAGACACAGCATTGGTGAAGTTTGAATGAACCCTTTAAAATATTAGTGTGCATGAGTGTCACAGATTTTCTCCCGGACAGGCGGAATGAGAACCGAAACAAGTGTTAGAATAACAAACAGAGTCAGAATCCAGTTTTTACCACCAGCAAGGAGTGGAGAAGCGCTTCTCACGGCTCGTCCCAAACCACTCAAGAACCTCTCTCCTTGCTGGCTTTTTATTGCATATTTACGATGACGACAAAGACCTGTTTTCTGTATGAGTCAGTGAGCGCAGCGTCATCTCCTGCACGCTGAGTTCAGCTCCCTTATCTTGTCACTGTATCTTAACGCACAAACTGTCATTTCTCGGGAAACGAAACTCTAACTGGGAACATTCCTTCCAGCTCATTGTGAGCATGACTACATGTTTATTGTGATCAAACGATAAGCAACATAAATTCTTTAATAATGAGTCTTTCTATAAATGGCCTGACATGAAGTTGTGTATAGTACACACCTGGGCAAAGTTCGGCTGTATTCATCGTTTTTTCAAACTTTTGTAAAAAATATTTTTGCCCTTCAAAATAAATTGACATATTTAGAGGTAAATTGAGGTGTATGAATATGTTTCGCTATAGTCAGGTATATTTTATGTTGATATTTCTTTCTTTACTTTTCTTACTATTCTTCAAAGGTTTTTCTATCATATTTCAGGTCTTCGCTCTTTTGAATTGACGGCCCCTCGCAACAGTCACAGTATAAAACGTGGCCCCTGAGGAAATTTAATTGCACATCCCTGGTATAGGATAAGAACAGTGCTGGCTTGAATTGGCATTGAAAGAAAGGATTTTGATGTAAAATGTTGGATGAATAGAAAATTGGATGAACTCTTTCTCAATAAAGCAGTAAAACCACACGGAAATAGATAAATGTATTTATATACAGTTTTTTTTGTCTTTTGGCTACTGATTTATTTTAACTTTATTTTATATTTTTATATATTTTTCAACTAATATTTGTATTTTCAATTGCAATTTTCTTTTCTTCAGACAATTTTTTTTTTTACAATACAGATTTTGGAACTGATCCAAGCCCATGGTCGTGAACAATCCAATTTCACTTGCAGGCCCAATGGCGCCACCGCCCCAGGTAAGTCTAAGGATGCCCCGCAGTAAAATTGGTAAATAGGGGATGTGATGCTTTTAATCGGACCAGAAGAACTCTTTCACGAATATGATTTGCCCGCACAGTCCGGCATTGAGCGTCCGTCTATCAGGTGACCTCAGGAACGCAGAAAAACATCACGAGGCATCGCAAAGATTCGCCCGTCTTGCAGGACTACATTGTGAAGCCCATTCTTCACCTTGGTGCAACCCCGACCACTTAGTCACTCTTCGGGAGAAAAGCACGTCTACGAAAAAACTCCACTACACTGGTCAGGTGACCTGTGGGGGTCTCCTCATCACAAGATAAGAACGGTTGGAGAACCTGTTTTTGTAGTTTCTGGTGTTTTTTTGGGGGGGTTTTATGGTTGATCGATTATATCAATCCTATCTTAACAGTTGTCATCAGATCATGAAATCTAGATTTCAACGGAGAACCTTTTTTTGATGCCGATTTGTCTTGGGTTTTATTTTCGGTAAGATACTTTGGGCCCAAACTTTATACCATTTGTGGACAATTAAAATTTCCTCAGGGGCCATCAAGCAAAACAAATATATATATACACTAAGAAATAAAATCAAGTTAATATGAGAAAATTATTATTTTGTTTATTTATTTAATTTTGTATATATTGTATTTTTAATTATCTGGTTTTAAAGCTCATTTTCGTATTTTTATATATTCACTATTCACTTTTTGAGGGAACAAAAATAAATACTCACAAAATAAATACTCACACAATAAATACTCACAAAATAAATACTCACAAAATGAAAACTCACCAAAATTAATACTCACAACAATAAACACTCAAAGAAATTACAAAGGAAGTCTTTAGTCAAATCTTTTGGGGTAGTTGATAGTCACCAAAATAAATACTCACACAAATAAATAATCACAAAATGAATACTCGTAAAATAAACACTCACAAAATAAATACTCACTACAATAAATACTCCAAGAAACGACAGAGGAAGCCTTTAGTCAAATCTTTTGGGATAATAGATAGTTACCAAAATAAATACTCACACAAATAAATACAACAATAAATACTCAAAGAAATGACTGAGGAAGCCTTTAGTCAAATCTTTTGGGGTCATAAATAGTCACCAAAATAAATACTCCAAAAATGAATACTCACACAAATAAATACTCAAACAAATTAATACTCACACAAATGACAGAAGAACTGTTGCGGTGATCTGTCTGGTGGTGTAGCTGTGACAGACAAAAAAAGAAACCACTAAATAAAACGCATGGGAAAAGGGCTGAAACCAAAGATACCCTTAGGCTTGTGTTTAAGTTTGTTTTCTGGCTGTGTTGCTGAGGATTTGTTTGAATTGTGCTGAGCTAAAAATAATATTATTATCATTTGTGTTTTGTATTTCTGCTGAAGTGCAATTTATTATTTTGGTCATTTACAGTTTATTTGGTTGCCAAGATTGGACGAAAGTAGTTCATCGTTCACTAAAACCTTTGTTTATTCTTAGGTTGAGGTTAAATGCAAAGGGCTGAAAAAACTTTTCAGTCAATGAGTTGATACATTAAAGTTTAGTGTGATCAGTTTGAGGGGAGACATGATCTTGCCTTAAGATAGTTGTTGCTTTTATCAAGGGTCACATACCTGCGTTTGAACAAGACCCAACAGGTTTGTCAAACTGAGCCGTTAGTTGTGTCGTCACTTTAGGTTATTCAAAGCTTTATACCTTTTCAAAATCCCTTCAATTAATAAGAATTTCGACTGCTCGACATCGACTTGATGTTCTATAGCTACTATCCATGCAACAAAATATGTTACAATTATAATAAATAAAACGTTTATTGCGTTCTAGTTGCGACTAATGCTAATTCTAGCCAACACCCACTGTCACTCATGGCCATAAAAAAGGCTTAAAATATATAATTGTAAATTGGAAAAAGGGTTAAATGTTGGCAATGGAATACCTTTTTTTTTTCCTTTTTCTGTGTATATTGAAATGAAAGAAACCTCAGAATCATTTCCACAACAAGCTAGATAGCTTTGTAGCCTTTAGCCAAAAACCAACCACTTCCAAAATAGTGTTTACATGAAAGACTAGTAAAATATTAATATAAATTTTAATCGTATATAAGTATTGTTTATTACACAAGTATTTACAAAAAAAACAATCTAAACAAATTTGAAATCTGAGAAAATTTTCACATTTATGTTGACTTTATATCAAGAACAATAAAGGTATTTTTTAATACAGTGATCGCTAGTACTGTCTGTTTCTACGTCACACTTACTGAGGACAAATAAAAACACAGACATTCCTTTTGTTCAATTTAAAGCCGTCCTAATGATGAAGACGATGATGAATAGTGCAGCAAGAATTCACCATGAAACGTCAACACATTGAGCTTTAACCTTTTATTTATATTGATGTATATCCAGAGGAGAGGTGTCTCAAGTGTGTCTAAATATATGTTGTTGAAGCATTCTGCGTCTGAGTGAAATGTATTTTAATCCACAGAAAACATTCAATAATGTTACAATACAGTCGAGTGACTGACTGTAAACAACCAGTAAAAGGGCTGGGTAGTTTTTATTAACAACAATGTCTATACAACTATATCTATTATATTATTATTATTACTATATATTATATCCATTTGTTTATGGTATTTTATTGTTTCAGTTGATGGATAAAACATTACTTTCACAATATAATGTATTGTTTGATTTCTTGGCTCCAATAAGGTACAATTTCCTGTGTTTGGTTGTCATAAAAAAACAAAAACAGATCATAATCCAAAAATTGCCCGAAGGCGACATCTGGTGGTTGAAATAATTAAAAAAATATCGCCACCATACGGGCTCCCTAAACTAAAACTTAAATTGCATAAAATAAAATAAAAATGACGTTAAGTCAAGTCAGAAATAATTTAAGTGTAACGTATTTTATTATTATTACACGTTTATAACAATAATAACATGTCTCATTAAATTCAGAAAAACATGTGTCTTCTCAAAAACTGAGCTGTAGTTTTTCTTTCCCAATTTGCCTCTTCTCAATGTTCTGGCCATCCTGTTGGGAGAAAAATAAATGTAAAATGAATTCAAAAAGTCAAGAAAGTTGCACATTTTTATTATTGTGAAGCAAGTCTAAAGCTTTTACATGTTTTTTTAAAAATATATATATATATTTTTTTTTAATTAAATTGAAACATGTGGTGTATTTATTTTACCATTGTATTTTATTTCCACTTTTTTTTTGTAACATTATCAAAGGGAGTCTCTTTAAAAAAAAGTGTAGTGATGCAGGTAGTGTCTCGCTCACCTCCACATCCTTCATGGAACTTTTCCTCGCCTTGAACCCTCGAACCACAAAGCAGATGCTGACACACAGCAGAAGAATTGCCAGAACGATCAGCAGCACGTCCAGCGTCGTCAACAGCCGCTTGTTTAAAAGTTTCATGTTGACCGTTAGAGACAAGATGGCGACGCCGTTGACGATGAGGGCCTCACCTGTGCGAAGAACGCCACCTTTTGGCAGTCGTCACTTTCCCGCTCGTTGCGGTCACACATCCAGAGGAGCGAGGCATGAGCGATGTCCAAACTGATCAGCGCGATACCGATGATGGCGAAAATGGCCGCTATTATATTCATGATCATAGTGAAGCTTATCTGTAAACAAAACAAAGCTTCAATCCTCGCACGACAAGCGTTCCTAATGACAAACGTACCAAGCAGGGGGAAGGACCCTGTCCGGTCACGATTGACATGATGCCAGTGATGATGAACTGATGAGAGATTTTTTTTTAAAACAATAATTATGTCTAAGTATGTTTCGCAGCTAAATTAAATATAGTTTTGACTACTGTACCACAGCCCCCAGCCAATAGAGGGCGCCAATGCTGGTCAGGTCTTTGGGACGTATGCTTCTACGACCTGGTGCGAGACCCACGTTGATCACACCGACCATCGTCTGGATGGTCTGAAACACAGAAAACACCAGCATGAGTCGTATATTTTAATATATTAATAATGTAAGAATTAGTGGTGTGTATTGGCAAGAATATAACGATAAGATGCGTATCACGATACAGTGGCCAAAATACAATATATTGTGATAACGTAGGAACAAGGATATATGTGTAGTATTGTCTGAGTACTTGACTCTGGTGTTGCAGACCACACGACTCTTGAAGAAGTCGTAACTGCTTTTATTTGTTTTGAAACCAAAATATGTCCAAACTTCAACTTTAAAAGCTGCTGGAGTCGACTGCATCCTCTCGTCCTCAGTCATCGCTGGTATTTTGCGGGATTTCATTGTTCCTTTAGCTGAATATGACTGCTTGGAGGTTTAATTCCAACACAAACAAGTACAAACCGGTCAATATAAGCCTGTCAATTTTAAATAAAATAAAAAAATTGGATATTGTTATTTAACTTTATCAAAATATGAACCTTAAAATATCTGTTGTACAAGTTCAAGATGAGTTCCCTCTGAATACAGTATTGGGAAAATCACTTTTGCGATATCTAAGTGTATCGATAATTTCTCTCGCCAAAAGAAGATCAACAATAACGTGAAATGAACGTTGATCTTTCTCTGGACACAATTTACAGGAAGATCTTGAAAATAAGATTTGGATTGATGAGGATTAATTTAAAAGTAACACTCGAGCTATTTCGATTTCTATGTTAATAATGGTGATAAAACATTTATATGTGAGTGATTTAAATGTTCAAGTCGAGTTGAGTGTTCTCACCCCCAGAGCTGCAGTCAGACTGCTCGGCCTCCAGCTTCCAGTCAAAACCTTGATCTTGTTCACCGAGGGAAACATTCTGCTCCGTCTCCTTCTCCGTCACTGCAGCTGTGATGGAGTTGTAGTGAAAGTCACACACGTCGAGTCATGGCAGAGCAAACATGGACACCGATATCAAGAAACATTCTTTTCTAACTCAAACACAGAGGTGTTGTGGAGCCGTGCTCCAGCTGAGAGACGTTTTTCTTCCCAGTGCAACATCAACTAAACCTGAAAACGGATCTTTAAACTAAACCCATATCGTCACACAATGCAACAATACTTCATAATGAACACAATCATCACAAGACCAGATGGACGGAGAATATCTGTACGACACAAAGACGACTTTGAACCAAGTTTATTTGTAGAAGAAAATAGAAAAGCAATATTAATTCCAAACAAACCACTGAACTGAGTAATGCGTGAAGAAAATCATCTAAGACACAAATCTTTGGCCAAGACACAATCCAGTAAATAACAACCACAAATAAGTTACCAGTGTAAATGTATAGTGCTTAAAATAAATTCTGGCTCTTCACACTGTGTATAAATGAAATTCATCCCAGGACAGTAGCAGAGATCCGTATTTTGTTCAGGTGGTCGAGTCATCCTTGTCTTCCAAAAGTGGACCGCAGATTTCTGGATCAAAGTCGACCTTAAAAAGAATCATGTTAAGTTCTCAGATGCTGAACCCAAGAGCAGACAGAGGCGAAGTTCCAGAGAGTACAAAAAGGGGTTTATTGGATGAAGGGGAAGCAGGTAGTTGAAGGGGAAGCCGTAGGGAGAGCGAGATCGGCGAGCTGGAGTGAGGGATCCGAGTTACTGCAGGCAGAGGAACAAAAGTTAGATGAGGTCCGAAAAAAACAACAAGAAACTTGAGTACGAGAACGAAGTAACAAATAAACTGAGCCAGTCACGTATAGTTACCACGGTAGAGTAAAAGACGATCTGGCGCCGACCGCGGAGAATCCAAGGGTTTATGAAGGGGGATCAGGAACAGGTGAGTGTGAGGCGGGGGGGAGAGAGAGCTGACGGAGACTGGCTTAAGGCAAGAGACATGGAAGGTGGGGTGAACGCGCATGGCTGGAGGCAGCTTGAGTGTGACAGCTGAGGGGTTGACGATGGAAACAATGGGGAAGGGACCAACAAAACGAGGGGTTAGCTTCTTGGAGCCAGTCTTTAAGGGCAGATCCTTTGAGGACAGCCACACCTGTTGGCCCACCCGATAGGCAGGAGCGGGAGCATGGTGGCGGTCGGCAATGCGCCGGTTCTGCTCGGCGGAGCGCAGCAGAGCGGAGCGTGCGACCCTCCACATCTTGCGGCAACGGCGGAGATGGTGTTGAACCGAGGGGACTGAGATATCCTCCTCCTCGGCGGGAAACAAGGGTGGCTGGTACCCCAGGGAACACTCGAATGGGGACATGCCGGTGGCAGCGCAGAACATGGAATTGTGGGCATACTCAATCCAAGAGAGATGTTCGCTCCATGCAGAGGGGTTGCGCGCAGTTACACAACGAAGTGCGGTCCCTAGGTCCTGATTAGCTCTCTCAGGCTGCCCATTCGTCTGAGGTTGGAATCCTGAAGACAGGCTGACAGAGGCTCCAAGTGCTCGGCAGAAAGCCTTCCAAACTTGGGAGATGAATTGAGGACCACGGTCGAAGACAAGGTCAGTGGGAATCCCGTGGAGGCGGACGACATGCTGCACAAGCAGCCAGGCAGTCTCTGTGGCAGTGGGGAGCTTGGGGAGGGCAATGAAGTGAACTGCCTTCGAAAATCTGTCCACCGTGAGTATCACCGTGTGGCCCCTAGAGGGAGGAAGACCGGTCACAAAGTCCAGCCCGATGTGAGACCAGGGCCGACCAGGAACGGGAAGGGGACGTAGCAGACCAGCAAGAGCTTGATGGGAGGACTTGGCCCGAGCACAAACCGTGCAGGCGAGCACGAATGCCCGAGTGTCAGCGTCCATCGCTGGCCACCAAAAGTACCTCTTCAGGAGGGACAGGGTGCGGACCACGCCAGGGTGACAGGCAAATCGCGATGTGTGGACCCACACCAGAACTTGGGAGCGAACCGCACTGGGGACGAAGAGACGGTTAGGAGGGCCGTTACCCGGATCCGTTTCGGTGACTTGGGCCTCCCGGATGAGAGACTCGATCCCCCAGGTGACGGCAGCAATCCTGAGGCAAGAGGGGGATAGGATAGTGTCAGGGGAAGCCGGTGCGTCCACAGGGTTGAACTGACGAGAGAGGGCGTCAGGCTTGACGTTACGGGAACCCGGACGGTAAGTGAGGGTGAAATTAAAACGTCCAAAAAACAGGGACCATCGGGCCTGGCGGGAATTAAGGTGCTTCGCTGCCTGGATGTAGGACAAGTTCTTGTGGTCGGTCCAAACCACGAACGGTTGTTCAGCCCCCTCAAGCCAGTGGCGCCATTCCTCCAACGCCAATTTTACAGCCAACAACTCTTTGTTACCCACATCATAGTTGCGCTCAGCAGGTGCCAGCCGCCGAGAGAAAAACGCACAGGGGTGAATCTTCTCGTCAGAGGCAGAGCGCTGGGACAGGACCGCCCCCACCCCTGTGTCAGACGCATCGACCTCCACGATGAATTGCCTGGACGGGTCAGGTTGGATGAGAATGGGGGCAGACGAGAAAAGTCTCTTTAGTTCAGAGAAGGCAGTCTCCGCCTCGGGTGACCAGGCAAATGGGAGGGCAGGAGAGGTGAGACGAGTGAGAGGGGCTGCAACCCTGCTGTAGTTCCGGATGAACCTCTGGTAGAAGTTAGCAAACCCCAGAAACTGCTGCAGTTTCTTGCGGGAATTGGGGATGGGCCAGTCTGTCACCGCACTGACCTTCTCGGGGCAGGTCCTCACTTGTCCGCTCGCTATGATGAACCCAAGGAAGGATACAGAGGTGACACTGAACTCACACTTCTCGGCCTTAACATAGAGTTTGTTCTCCAACAGCTGCTGAAGAACTTGTCGGACGTGCTGGCAGTGCTCCTCCTCGTTCCGAGAAAAAATAAGTATGTCGTCCAGATAGACAAAAACAGAGCGGTTGAGAAAGTCCCGGAGGACGTCATTTACGAGGTTCTGGAACACTGCAGGGGCATTAGAGAGACCGAAGGGCATGACCAGGTATTCAAAATGGCCGAGGGGGGTGTTAAAAGCAGTCTTCCACTCATCCCCTTCACGGATGCGCACCAGGTGGTAGGCATTGCGTAGGTCCAATTTCGAGAAGACTGTAGCGCCCTGCAGTGGCTCGAATGCGGAACTGATGAGGGGAAGGGCATACTTGTTCTTGACCGTAATGTTGTTGAGTCCCCTGAAGTCGATACAAGGACGTAGAGACTTGTCCTTTTTGGAGACGAAAAAGAAGCCAGCACCAACAGGGGAGGAGGAGGGTCTTATGAGGCCAGCCGAAAGAGAATCTTTGATATACTTCTCCATGGCCTCCCTCATAGGCCGGGACAAGTTATACAGGCGACTACTGGGCAAGGGGGCGCCGGGGAGGAGATCAATGGAACAGTCATAGGGGCGATGAGGGGGCAGGGTGAGTGCACGACTCTTGCTAAACACCTCCCCTAGGTCATGATAGGCTGGGGGAACCAAGGAGAGGTCGGGGGGTACTTGGAGCGAGGGAACACCTCCCTCTGCTGGAGGCAGTGCAGATTGAAGGCATGTGGAATGACAGAAGGTGCTCCAACTCACCACCTTGCCGGACGACCAGTCGAAATGGGGGTTGTGCCGCTTGAGCCAGGGGTAACCTAGGACCAGAGGGGTACGAGGAGACTGGATGATGTGATACTGAAGTTTATCATGGTGATTACCAGAAACAATTAATTCAAGGGGCTTGGTATGATGAGTAATAAGGGCCAGGTGGCGGCCATCTAGGGCGTTAGCGTTTAGGGGCGAGGGTAATTGTTCAAAGTGATGCCAACCTGAGAAGCGAACTTGGCGTCAATGAAGTTTTCGTCCGCTCCTGAGTCCACCAGGGCGGGTACCTGCAAGGGACGTCCGAGGAACAGAAGAGAGGCATCCAGGAGAGAGCGTGAACCGAGAGGAACGGGGACGGAAGGAAGCTGGCTCAGCAGGGCCCCGAGTCTCACTGCTGGGCCTTGTCTTTTGGTAGTGACAAACAGGTGGAGATGAGATGTCCGGGTTGTGCACAGTACAAACACACCCCGGTCTTTAAACGACGGGACCGCTCAGCTTCGGTGAGACGAGTGCGCCCCAGCTGCATGGGTTCCTCTTCGGGCACAGCACATCTCACGGGGGCAGATGGGGTAGCTCTCGGGAAGTGTGAGGAATAGGAAGTAGAGAGTGCTGGGGGTACGGAACTCCCTGTCTTCTCCCTACGCCGCTCACGTAGGCGGTTATCCAGCCGGATGGAAACGATGATAATTTCGTCCAGAGTCTCAGCCTCCTCCCTAGTAGCCAGCTCATCCTTGATGGGCTCACTGAGACCGGAAAGAAAAAGCCCACGTAGAGACTTATCGTTCCAGCCCTATCTTGCTGCATAGGTCCTGAACTCTACGGAGAACTCAGCTACACTGCAGGAGCCCTGGCGTAAGGAGATAAGGCGTTTGGCGGCGTCCCCTCCACGGGGTGATCAAAAACCTTCCTCATTTCCGCAACAAAAAGATCAAAATTATCCCTGACTGGAGAATCACTGTCCCATACTGCTGAGGCCCACGCTAAGGCATTACCCTTAAGTGACCCCATAATGTAAGCTATCTTAGCCTTCTCAGTGGGGTAGGTGAGGGGTTGTTGACTGAAAACTAGGGAACACTGGATCAAAAAGGCCCTGCACGTACCCATGTCCCCAGCGTAGCGTTCGGGCGCAGGAATGAGAGGCTCCCGGGCTCGTGGCAAGTGTGTTGGGGAAGTGGGGGCCCGGCGGAGGAGTTGTAGGCAGTGGGGGTTCCGGTGTGTGGGGAACCAATGCGTCCAGTTGTGCGGCCATCAGAGTGACTCGGGTGGCGATGTTCTTGAATGCTTCCATAGCGTCCCGGAGGGCTTGGCTGTGCTCGGCAATCTTAGTGCCTTGAGCGGCGAGCGCTCCGTGGACTTTGGCCATGTCCACTGGGTCCATCTTGGCCAGATCGTTCTGTTAAGTTCTCCGATGCTGAACCCAAGAGCAGACAGAGGCGAAGTTCCAGAGAGTACAAAAAGGGGTTTATTGGATGAAGGGGAAGCAGGTAGTTGAAGGGGAAGCCGGAGGGAGAGCGAGATCGGCGAGCTGGCGTGAAGGATCCGAGTTACTGCAGGCAGAGGAACAAAAGTTAGATGAGGTCCGAAAAAACAACAAGAGACTTGAGTACGAGAACGAGGTAACAAATAAACTGAGCCAGTCACGTATAGTTACCACGGTAGAGTGAAGTACGAGGAGAATCCAAGGGTTTATGAAGGGAGATCAGGAACAGGTGAGTGTGATTGGTGATGAGGACCAGGTGTGAGGTGAGACGACAGGAGGAGTGGCAGACCAGGGGGAGGGGAACACAGCAGGCTGCTGTGACCACAACAAATCAGAAACAAATAAATGTATCTATCTATCTATCTATCTATCTACATTATCTATCCATCCATCTACAGTATTCATCTATCTATAGTATTTATCTACAGTATCTATCTATCTATAGTATTTATCGATATATCCATCCATCTACAGTATCTATCTATCTACAGTATCCATCCATCCATCCATCTACAGTATCTATCTATCTATAGTATCTATCTATCCATCCATCTACAGTTTCTATCTATTTATAGTATTTATCGATATATCCATCCATCTACAGTATCTATCTATCTACAGTATCCATCCATCCATCCATCTACAGTATCTATCTATCTATAGTATCTATCTATCCATCCATCTACAGTATTCATCTATCTATAGTATTTATCTACAGTATCTATCTATCTATAGTATTTATCAATATATCCATCCATCTACAGTATCTATCTATCTACAGTATCCATCCATCCATCCATCTACAGTATCTATCTATCTATAGTATCTATCTATCCATCCATCTACAGTATCTATCTATCTACAGCATCTATCTATCTCATCCATCTATTTACAGTATCGATCCATCTATCTACATTAATATCTATCATCTATCTATCTATCTATCTATCTATCCATCTATCTACAGTATCAACCTATCTATTTACAGTATCGATCCATCTATCTACATTAATATCTATCATCTATCTATCTATCCATCTATCTACAGTATCAACCTATCTATTTACAGTATCTACAGTATCTATCTATCTATATATCTATCTATCTCCAGTATCCATCCATCCATCCATCCATCTACATTATCTATCTATTTATCTATCTATCTACAGTATCTATCTATTTACAGTATCTATCTCTCCACAGTATCTACAGTATCTATCTATCTTTCTAAAGTATCTACAGTATCTATGTATCTATCTATCTACAGTATCTATGTATCTATGTATCTATCTATCTACAGTATCTATCTATCTATCTGTAGATCGCTCTCTCTAAAATATGTCCAGTATTTACCTTTTCGTCTGGATTCTCTCTCTTCCTCAGAGCCTTGATGCCCAGCACAGAAGAGCTGATGGACAGACACAACTGAAGAGCCGACAGGATGATCAGCAAAGCGTTGACACCACACACAACCATCTATGGAGGTAAAGAGTTTTTTATCATTTTGTTTGAAATTGTAAAAGATTATCTTCGTCAAACTAGAACATTTTTTTATTATTTTGACATTAAAACCTTAAACTTATGAACTCTTGAAAATAATAAACTGTTTATCTCATACTTACAGTGAGGATAGATCTGACCTCAAGGCAGTTCTCCTTCATACGACTGGGTGAAGTCGGTTTCACGCTTTCTGAATAATAATCGTCACGGCACATCCACCAAAGTTCATAGTTTGCCATGTTGATGCTGTACTCAACTATTGCTGTAATGGCAAAACTAACTCCACACAGATTCAAAATCACATTGATGACGACCTTGAATGGAAATTGGAAAAAAAAAAGGGTGACGTTTGTCACAGAAAACATATCCATGAAATAATGACTTTATTGATGGTCAAGCTGCTACACATCAGTGTGGACGATGCAGATGTACTTTTGTTCAACATGCTCTCACCAGACAAGGACTTGGAAATCGGTTGGACAGAATGCAAGCGATTCCAGAGAGAATGAACTAGATTCAAACAAAAAGAAAAATGTATTTATTTACAAGTAATTTATTCCAGAAAGTTTAACTCTTCATAGTTACCAATCCTCCTTGCCAATAAGGGAAACTGTATGAAGCCATGTACAACCAAGCCAACTCACGGGAGCAGACCATGACCGTCCCAAAACCGATGTTGAGCAAACCAACGAGGATCTGCAAAGCCTGTCAAGAACAAGCAAATAATGAAGTTCTTGAAATAAACAAACCTTGATTTGGTTTCTGTTGTCCATCATTCTCTGTCATGCTGGATGAAAGTGTTTCTTCACAGAGCATGTATTTCTGTCACTCACCCCCAGAGTGGATTGAGAACCTCCCTGGACTCTGCTCAGGGTCCTGGACACGCTGCAGCACACGGGGCTGTAGCACAAGTTCTTCAGAATTTGGCAAATTGGAGGCAAACTACTCTTTGGGTCGGCTGTCACCGTGAACACCGTGGTGCCCTCGGACTTGGACATGGTCACAGACATCCTGCTGGATCCTTGAAGCTGAAAAAGATTTACAGTGAAGGACATGACTTGATTAATTTGTCACAAATTTGGCAAAAGATACGTTGTTTAGTTCATTAAAGAAAATAGTTGTTGCATCAAATGATGATGACAAATGTGACAAGAATATAAAATAGTAGCAATATTTATCTTCATCTTAGGTATTATTTTTAATAACATAACGATTCATTTATTCAGAAGTCTTTGGAAGAAACTTTAAAATCAGAACCAAAACATGAAGATATGTGTACATAATGACTTAAATGAACAAAATGAATCACAACACCATGAAAGCACCATAGTTTAATGATGGTATATCAAAGTGTTGAGAACAGAACACGCCTTTTGTCAACATCCAACTATAACCATAATAAAACCAACAGTTGTGACTCCTATGATCAAGTTTTATATCATATCTTCCCGTTTTAAATTTGAATGATAATTAAAAAAGCAGCAAAGTTTTAAAGTTCAACCAGGAGATACACCAGGTAAACAAACCAACTAGTAAAGAGCAGCTAAAATCACTTCATTCACTGGTAGATTTAACACTAAAACGAGACAATAAAGGTCAATACCTGCACAGAACCACTTCAGAAACAAGTAAAACACTGGATAAAATATTCCAACAAACTGCGCAATCACTGGATTAGGAAGAGAAACACTTCCCTTTAAGTGAAAGATCCGCCTCTTCTAGGAAGTAACAGCAATAAATATTAACCATTCCAGTGACACTCTTTTAAACTACATACAGGCTGCAAAGGTTTTTGGTCAAAAATGATATTTAAATATTTAAGAGACTGGCATTTTACAAACATGTATATGATTTCACAAAAAAAGGATTAGGGAAAAGTTGACTAAAATGACGCACAAACACATCACACTGAAGGTGTGGCTGAATATTTTGTTTACAAACATCTAGATGTATAAAAGGTGTCTGAATTATTGGCCAGCGTACTTCTCGTTATGACGTATTGAAACAACTTCTGAGCCGCTCTAGTAGAAGAACTCACATTTCCCCGATCCTCTTCACCAGCTGCCAGTTTCTTTCAGGATCAACTTTAAAATTCTGGTTCTTACTTTCAGATCTATTCATGGTCAGGCTCCTCCTTACATCAGTGATCTGATCCAGCCTTACACCCCAGCCCAGGTCTGTGGTTCCTCGCACACGGTTCAGGACCAGAGGAGAGAAATCTCTCCGGACTGTTGCTCCTAAGCTTTGGAACGATCTTCCTCTCTCTCTGTGTTTGATGATCTACTGACTCCTTCAAGAAACCTCTCAAGACTTTTTTATTCGTGCAGGCTTTTCCTTGATATTCTGAGACTCCTGTGTTTGTCTCGGTGTTGTCTTGACCTTTTAAATATATCTTTTATTGAGTATTGTTTTGATTGTTTAAGCAATTTTCTTTATTTGCTAAACATAAACAGCTTCCTTGGTAGCATTTTCTGAAAGCCAACTTGTAGGCTCGCTGCATTCTCTCTCCAGTAACTCACACAGTCATCAAAGTCAACATGAGCGGTGTCAAGTCAAAGAGCAGGTCGGCGAGCAGGTGTCGTGACCGCTCGAGGATGATGTAGTATTAGGGCGTGGCCTGTTGCCTCACAATTCGTGCAATAATATGCACTGTTTTGGTAAGTGACTCGTTCCATTCATTCTTCGCATTGTTCTGTCCAGTACCCTGCGGGTGATATGCAATACCCTGGTACCCTGCAATAGTTCTGTACAGCATCAACATGGCACACATTGGATTTTGGGACTTTTGCAATCCGGATTATTATTATAGATACCGGTCAGAAGATGTGCAACCATCTCCAACTCCACCCAGTGCTATGAAGGAGAACTGCCTTCGGGCATCGTCTGTGCTCGTTGTAAGTTTGAGATTAACATTTGTTTTTTTCGAGTTCCATCTTACAATGATGTGTTTTAATCAGAATCAAAAATTGATTGAAACTGTTTTTAACAGATATGTTTTGGCCCCGATGGATTGCATTGCAAACCATTTTTTTCTAGTTTGATGTAGACATTCCTACAATTTTAAACAAACAAAAAAAAACCTTCTTTGTCTTCATTGGTGGTTCTTCATGGTGTCAACGCTTTGCTGATCATCCTGTCGGCTCTTCAGTTGTGTCTGTCCATCAGCTCTTCTGTGCTGGGCATCAAGGCTCTGAGGAAGAGAGAGAATCCAGAAGAAAAGGTAAATACTGGACATATTTTAGTGATCAAATCACTGAGTCTCTTCCAGTTGTTTCTGTATCGACATCCATCACTTTCGCGTTCATACATGACAACAAACATGACTCACAAAGATCTTTTTAACACATCTGTCAGGAAAACATATTCTGAGTCCTGTTTGCCATAAAGGAATAATACAAATAAAACTGAATAGACGCATAAATTAAATGTTTTTTTATTTTTAAGGCTGACTTTGATCCAGAAATCTACAGTCCACTTTTGGAGGACAAAGACGACTGCACCGCCTAAACAAAGGGATGTTGACCTCTTGCATGCTGCTTTACAAACTCTGCTATTGTTCTAGGGTATCTTTCATTTATACAATAACGATGGGAAGAGATTTATAAACTAAACATTTGCATTTGTTTCTGCTTCATTTGTAATGTGCCTTATTGTCTTATGCCACTTAAAATGGAAACCTTTGTTTTCACAGGTAATTTGAATTATTCAGTTTAATTGTTTATGTGGACATTATATTTTATTGCCCTGGTAAATATAGTGGTATGTTTTCTTTTAAATAAATAAATACAAAAGTCATGTTTGTGTTGATTTAGTTGGATCTTACTTTGAAAATTATGAGATCAATGTTTTTTGTTTTATCTCTGGACTAGGTTCTAAAAACAAAGTAAACGTTGTGCTGCTGACTTCTCACGATACCAAGTAATCCATCCCTCTTTCAGCTGAACCACTGGTCCACAACACTGTGATATTATATTAACATGAACTTCTTTTTTTATCAATACTTTGTGTATGTGTGGCAATGTGCAGTGTTTAATATATGAAAATAGTTACTGCCCAATTTTATTTTACTTTATTCTGAATATTAGCCAGCCAGGAGGTGGCGCTAGAGACAAAGAAAAGGTGGAAGTCACGCTGAACCCTGAATCAAATGAGGCTATACTGCTGAGTACATGTGCTTGGGCCTGATCTCAATGACGTGCTGGAATGAATTCCAGAAAGAGGAGCGCCAACTGAGCCTGTTTTGGTGACTGATGTTGAATAATAATACAGGCCACACTATTTCTCTCGAGAGTCTTAAAGTCATGGGACCCACCTGTAGATATCAAACACTTGACAGAAAAACTACAAACAGCTGCTCACTGATGACAGTGTCCAGAGGATGACTGTCATCATCCATAATGGATAGTAGTTTGTAGTGTCTTCATTTTAATTTAATTCGATTTTATATGAATTGTTAAATCCCAACAAAGTTATCTTAAGGGGAGATGGAGAAGAAGATTGTGGGTTGGAAGCCTCGTCATAGACGTCATGAAGCTCATCAGCAAAAGGGGTTTGAGCTACAGAAACAAGCAGGCTGAGGCAGCATAGACACTGGACTATGACACTATTGATCATGGGAGATTTTTAGAAATAATTGTTTGAAATGACTTCTAATTGAGTAAGGTAGAAGTATTTCTATTGACGTTGCTTTAATTATTAATTTAAATATTTATCTCTTTGGTTTTCACTAAGGCTTTGGGATGTTTTAATTGCATTAAATTAAATCCTATAAAAAGTACGTCAGTTGCCTTTACAATTTTTCATATTTTCGTATAATCAATTTAAGAGCCTCTTACCCAGTAAAGAACAGATAATCACGACAACAAGTAGTAACTTTAGTTAAATGAGATTGATTAACACTAGTGTTTCATAGTTAATTAATAAGGCAAATTAAATTAATTATTATCCACGCTTAAATGTAATAGTTTCCCTTGTACTATAAAACAAAGGGTGGTGCTCCAACTTCAGGTAAATTTTACCTAGAGGCAATTTTAAATTTAAATCGACAAGAACTAAGATGTTCTGAAAATAAACCGTTTTATAAGGCATATATAATAACTACACAGTCAACCTCTGGACACTGTCATCAGTGAGCAGCTGTTTGTAGTTTTTCTGTCAAGTGTTTGATATCTACAGGTGGGTCCCATGACTTTAAGACTCTCGAGAGAAATAGTGTGGCCTGTATTATTATTCAACATCAGTCACCAAAACAGGCTCAGTTGGCGCTCCTCTTTCTGGAATTCATTCCAGCACGTCATTGAGATCAGGCCCAAGCACATGTACTCAGCAGTATAGCCTCATTTGATTCAGGGTTCAGCGTGACTTCCACCTTTTCTTTGTCTCTAGCGCCACCTCCTGGCTGGCTAATATTCAGAATAAAGTAAAATAAAATTGGGCAGTAACTATTTTCATATATTAAACACTGCACATTGCCACACATACACAAAGTATTGATAAAAAAAGAAGTTCATGTTAATATAATATCACAGTGTTGTGGACCAGTGGTTCAGCTGAAAGAGGGATGGATTACTTGGTATCGTGAGAAGTCAGCAGCACATAGTTTACTTTGTTTTTAGAACCTAGTCCAGAGAAAAAACAAGAAACATTGATCTCATAATTTTCAAAGTAAGATCCAACTAAATCAACACAAACATGACTTTTGTATTTATTTATTTAAAAGAAAACATACCACTATATTTACCAGGGCAATAAAATATAATGTCCACACAAACAATTAAACTGAATAATTCAAATTACCTGTGAAAACAAAGGTTTCCATTTTAAGTGGCATAAGACAATAAGGCACATTACAAATGAAGCAGAAACAAATGCAAATGTTTAGTTTATAAATCTCTTCCCATCGTTATTGTATAAATGAAAGATACCCTAGAACAATAGCAGAGTTTGTAAAGCAGCATGCAAGAGGTCAACATCCCTTTGTTTAGGCGGTGCAGTCGTCTTTGTCCTCCAAAAGTGGACTGTAGATTTCTGGATCAAAGTCAGCCTTAAAAATAAAAAAACATTTAATTTATGCGTTTATTTCAGTTTTATTTGTATTATTCCTTTATGGCAAACAGGACTCAGAATATGTTTTCCTGACAGATGTGTTAAAAAGATCTTTGTGAGTCATGTTTGTTGTCATGTATGAACGCGAAAGTGATGGATGTCGATACAGAAACAACTGGAAGAGACTCAGTGATTTGATCACTAAAATATGTCCAGTATTTACCTTTTCTTCTGGATTCTCTCTCTTCCTCAGAGCCTTGATGCCCAGCACAGAAGAGCTGATGGACAGACACAACTGAAGAGCCGACAGGATGATCAGCAAAGCGTTTACACCGCGAAGAGCCATCTATGAAGACAAAGAAGGTTTTTTTTTGTTTGTTTAAAATTGTAGGAATGTCTACATCAAACTAGAAAAAAATGGTTTGCAATGCAATCCATCGGGGCCAAAACATATCTATTAAAAACAGTTTCAATCAATTTTTGATTCTGATTAAAACACATCATTGTAAGATGGAACTCGAAAAAAACAAATGTTAATCTCAAACTTACAACGAGCACAGACGATGCCCGAAGGCAGTTCTCCTTCATAGCACTGGGTGGAGTTGGAGATGGTTTCACATCTACTGACCAGTAGCTATAATAATAATGCGGATTGCAAATGTCCCAAAATCCAATGTGTGCCATGTTGATGCTGTACAGAACTATTGCTGTAATCGCAAAAGTAACTCCACACAGATTCAGAAGCACATTGATGATGACCTTCAAGGGAGAAAAAGACAGTCAAAGAATTTCGTCGTACAAAAGAACTCTATAAAATAATGACTTTATTGATGGTCAAATACAAGCTGCTACACATCAGTGTGGACGATGCAGATGTACTTTTGTTCAACATGCTCTCACCAGACAAGGACTTGGAAATCGGTGGGACAGAATGCAAAAGATTCCAAACAGCATGAACTAGACAAAACAAAAGAAAAAAATCAGAAACAACAGATTTCAGCAAATATTTATTTTGTATTGTTATAGAAAATAGCTTTATGAATAAAGAAGATGCAGTCATATTTTTTTCAGTGCCAAGATTATTAAACATTATTTCAATATCAAACTTCTTGAATTGATTTAAAAAATGGACAATTGCAGATATGAAGAATATATTTTTCACACTTAATTTGCTCTTCATACTTACCAATCCACCCAGCCAATAAGGGAATCCATATTCATCCATTTGCCACCAAGACCCAACACGGGAGATATGCAAGATCGTCCCGAGACCGATGTTGAGCAAACCAACCAGGATCTGCAAAGCCTGTCAAGAACAAGCAAATAATGAAGTTCTTGAAATAAACAAACCTTGATTTGGTTTCTGTTGTCCATCATTCTCTGTCATGCTGGATGAAAGTGTGTCTTCACAGAGCATGTATTTCTGTCACTCACCCCCAGAGCGGATTGAGAACCTCCCTGGACTCTCCTCAGGGTCCTGGACACGCTGCAGCACACGGGGCTGTAGCACAAGTTCTTCAGAATTTGGCAAATTGGAGGCAAACTACTCTTTGGGTCGGCTGTCACCGTGAACACCGTGGTGCCCTCGGACTTGGACATGGTCACAGACATCCTGCTGGATCCTTGAAGCTGAAAAAATACATCGTTTAGTTCATTAAAGAAAATAGTTTTTGCATCAAATGATGACAAATGTGACAAGAATATAAACTAGTAGCAATATTTATCATCATCTTAGTTATTATTTTTAATAACATAACGATTCATTTATTCAGAAGTCTTTGGGAGAAACTTTAAAATCAGAACCAAAACATGAAGTTATGTGTACATAATGACTTAAATGAACAAATTGAATCATAACACCATGAAAGCACCATAGTTTAATGATGATTTAACAAAGTGTTGAGAACGGAACACGCCTTTTGTCAACATCCAACTGTAACCATAATAAAACCAACAGTTGTGACTCCTATGATCAAGTTTTATATCATATCTTCCCGTTTTAAGTTTAAATGATGGTTAAAAAATAAAGGGATTCAGCAGCAAAGTTTTAAAGTTCAACCAGGAGATACACCAGGTAAACAAACTAACTAGTAAAGAGCAGCTAAAATCACTTAATTCACCGGTAGATTTAACACTAAACCGAGACAATAAAGGTCAATACCTGCACAGAACCACTTCAGAAACAAGTAAAACACTGGATAAAATATTCCAACAAACTGCGCAATCACTGGATTAGGAAGAGAAACACTTCCCTTTAAGTGAAAGATCCGCCTCTTCTAGGAAGTGAAGTGCAAAAAATATTAACTATTTCAGTGACACTCTTTTAAACGACATACAGGCTGCAAAGGTTTTTGGTCAAAAATGACTTATAAATATATAGACTGGCATTTTACAAACATGTATATGATTTCACAAAAACAGGATTAGGGAAAAGTTGACTAAAATGACGCACAAACACATCACACTGAAGGTGTGGCTACATCTAGATGTATAAAAGGTGTCAGAATCATGGGCCAGCGTACTTCTCGATATGACGTATTGAAACAACTTAAATGTTCTGTTATTAATGCTTCTACAAAGATCACACAGAACTAGGCAGCAAGAATTCTGAGCAGCTCTAGTAGAAGAACTCACATTTCCCCGATCCTCTTCACCGGCTGCCAGTTTCTTTCAGGATCAACTTTACAATTCTGGTTCTTACTTTCAGATCTATTCATGGTCAGACTCCTCCTTACATCAGTGATCTGATCCAGCCTTACACCCCAGCCCAGGTCTGTGGATCAGAATCTACTGATGGTTCCTCGCACACAGTTCAGAACCAGAGGACAGCAATCCTTCATGGCGGTTGCTCCTAAGCTTTGGAACAATCTTCCTCTCTCTCTGTGTTGGATGGATCTACTGACTCCTTCAAGAAACCTCTCAAGACTTTTTTATTCATGCAGGCTTTTCCTTAATATTCTGAGACTCCTGTGTTTGTCTCGGTGTTGTCTTGACCTTTAAGTATATCTTTTATTGAGTATTGTTTTGATTGTTTAAGCCATTTTCTTTATTTGCTAAACATAAACAGCTTCCTTGGTAGCATTTTCTGGAAGCGAAACTTGTAGGCTCGCTGCATTCTCTCTCCAGTAACTCACATAGTCATCAAAGTCAACATGAGCGGTGTCAAGTCAAAGAGCAGGTCGACGGGCAGGTGTCGTGACCGCTCGAGGATGATGTAGTATTGGGGCGTGGCCTGTTGCCTCACTATTCGTGCAATAATATGCACTGTTTTGGTAAGTGACTCGTTCCATTCATTGTTCGCCTTGTTCTGTCCAGTACCCTGCGGGTGATATGGTGTCGGGACTCTGAGGCCTCCAGTGTTCCACACTCCAAGCTCGGACCATTGATTAACCCCTCAGGATGTGATGAAGGCGAACAAGTGGCAACTTTCTTCATCCGGGAAACACTGGTGAAAAACCTTTCCCTGGTCTGCCATGGAATACCAGAGGCTTCCAGCCCACAATCTTCTTCTCCATCTCCCCTTAAGATAACTTTGTTGGGATTTAACAATTCATATAAAATCGAATTAAATTAAAATGAACACACTACAAACTACTGTCCATTATGGATGATGACAGTCATCCTCTGAACACTGTCATCAGCAGGGGCGGACTGGCGTACGGGGCTACTGGGGATTTCCCCGGGGGGCGTGTGGGTTTTTGGGCCGGTGGGCCGACGTGCCGGGCCGTTATTATTATTATTTTTTTAAAGGCTATCTCATCGGCCAAAGGCGTTATGTTCCGCCTGTGTGACTGGGTCGGCGGCTATTGTTGTGATAGGTTCTCCATGTGTTCACCTTTCACTGTTTATGCTGATAGCCAATCACATTTCGTCTCGGTTGGTAAGTCCCAGCCATTTCTCACCTGTCAATCAAGCTTCTGTAGACGCGCTAGAACTTTGATATACAATTGATAACAAGCTAATTCTGGGAAAATGGAGCATAAAAAAACGCAAAGGTGCTGCTGAAAAGCTCAGGGATAAAAAAGAAAAATAATTGAGTCAACTTGCAGCTACAAGTTTTTAAATAATGGAACTATTTGGACTTCGTTCGGGACCGGTGTCCGCCGATGATGACGTACTCAGCAGTAGCGCTGGCAAAGATGGTGTTGACTCTGAGATGACAGAGCACAGTACAGAGCGAACGACCTCATGATAAGGTAAGTTATATTTGTAACTTGGTGAAAATTATAATAACGTTTAATCTAGACACTCACCAACTGGATGCGTCCTGTTTTTATCAACCTGCCTATGCAACAACTAAATTGTCGGGGTCTTATCTGGGAAATGGCACAAACGATTGTACAAATGAAATGGAAATGATGATTCAGCATCATTAGTGCATTCATAGCTAGTGATGAGAAGCATTATAAACTTTGTTATGTATGAGTTTAAGGTAAGGTAAGGTAAGGTATATACATACACTGACGATGATGCTGCTGTTCATAAAGATGGTCAAGACAAGGAAGCCAGTGCTCTTCATGCAGCAGTTGATAATTTCATCAAACCAAAGGAAAAAATATTAGAACTCTTCCTTCATTTTCACCCACAGCAAAAGTCAGAAAACCATGTAGTGCAGAGGGCATTTTTCTACAAACATGCATTTGCATGGCTTACACTAATCCTAGGGATAGCGGCTCCTTCATCACTGGCATGTCCAACTTAACACACATTCACCTTAGAGTCGATGAGCATGAGCAAATTGATATCCACCGAAATTGTGCCGAGGTATACTTCCTAAGGTCGTTTAAAAATTAACAATTAAGGATCTTCTCCTGGGACCTCAGATGTCTCCTCATAGACAGCAAGTCCTCAGATGGCGAGAAGTGTTAGAGCGGCGCGTCATAGACGTCATGAAGCTCATCGGCAAAAGGGGTTTGAGCTACAGAAACAAGCAGGCTGAGGCAGCATAGACACTGGACTATGACACTATTGATCATGGGAGATTTTTAGAAATAATTCTTTGAAATAACTTCTAATTGAGTAAGGTAGAAGTATTTCTATTGACGTTGCTTTAATTATTAATTTAAATATTTATCTCTTTGGTTTTCACTAAGGCTTTGGGATGTTTTAATTGCATTCAATTAAATCCTATAAAAAGTACGTCAGTTGCCTTTACAATTTTTCATATTTTTGTATAATCACTTTAAGAGCCTCTTACCCAGTAAAGAACAGATAATCACGACAACAAGTAGTAACTTCAGTTAAATGAGATTGATTAACACTAGTGTTTCATAGTTAATTAATAAGGCAAATTAAATTAATTATTATCCACGCTTAAATGTAATAGTTTCCCTTGTACTATAAAACAAAGGGTGGTGCTCCAACTTCAGGTAAATTTTACCTAGAGGCAATTTTAAATTTAAATCGACCAGAACTAAGATGTTCTGAAAATAAACCGTTTTATAAGGCATATATAATAACTACACAGTCATCCTCTGGACACTGTCATCAGTGAGCAGCTGTTTGTAGTTTTTCTGTCAAGTGTTTGATATCTACCGGTGGATCCCATGACTTTAAGACTCTCGAGAGAAATAGTGTGGCCTGTATTATTATTCAACATCAGTCACCAAAACAGGCTCAGTTGGCGCTCCTCTTTCTGGAATTCATTCCAGCACGTCATTGAGATCAGGCCCAACCACATGTACTCAGCAGTATAGCCTCATTTGATTCAGGGTTCAGCGTGACTTCCACCTTTTCTTTGTCTCTAGCGCCACCTCCTGGCTGGCTAATATTCAGAATAAAGTAAAATAAAATTGGGCAGTAACTATTTTCATATATTAAACACTGCACATTGCCACACATACACAAAGTATTGATAAAAAAAATAAGTTCATGTTAATATAATATCACAGTGTTGTGGACCAGTGGTTCAGCTGAAAGAGGGATGGATTACTTGGTATCGTGAGAAGTCAGCAGCACAACGTTTACTTTGTTTTTAGAACCTAGTCCAGAGATGAATCAATTAAAAAAAAAAAAACATTGATCTCATAATTTTCAAAGTAAGATCCAACTACATCAACACAAACATGACTTTTGTATTTATTTATTTAAAAGAAAACATACCACTATATTTACCAGGGCAATAAAATATAATGTCCACATAAACAATTAAACTGAATAATTCAAATTACCTGTGAAAACAAAGGTTTCCATTTTAAGTGGCATAAGACAATAAGGCACAATACAAATGAAGCAGAAACAAATGCAAATGTTTAGTTTATAAATCTCTTCCCATCGTTATTGTATAAATGAAAGATACCCTAGAACAATAGCAGAGTTTGTAAAGCAGCATGCAAGAGGTCAACATCCCTTTGTTTAGGCGGTGCAGTTGTCTTTGTCCTCCAAAAGTGGACTGTAGATTTCTGGATCAAAGTCAGCCTTAAAAATAAAAAAACATTTAATTTATGCGTTTATTTCAGTTTTATTTGTATTATTCCTTTATGGCAAACAGGACTCAGAATATGTTTTCCTGACAGATGTGTTAAAAAGATCTTTGTGAGTCATGTTTGTTGTCATGTATGAACGCGAAAGTGATGGATGTCGATACAGAAACAACTGGAAGAGACTCAGTGATTTGATCACTAAAATATGTCCAGTATTTACCTTTTCTTCTGGATTCTCTCTCTTCCTCAGAGCCTTGATGCCCAGCACAGAAGAGCTGATGGACAGACACAACTGAAGAGCCGACAGGATGATCAGCAAAGCGTTGACACCATGAAAAACCATCTATGGAGATGAAGACGGGTTTTTTTTTGTTTGTTTGAAATTGTAGGAATGTCTACATCAAACTAGAAAAAAATAGTTTGCAATGCAATCCATCGGGACCAAAACATATGTGTAAAAAACAGTTTCTATCCATTTGATTCTGATTAAAACACATCATTGTAAGATGGAACTCGAAAAAAACAAATGTTAATCTCATACTTACAACGAGCACAAACGATGCCCGAAGGCAGTTCTCCTTCATAGCACTGTGTGGAGTTGGAGATGGTTGCACATCTTCTGACCGGTATCTATAATAATAATCCGGATTGCAAAAGTCCCAAAATCCAATGTGTGCCATGTTGATGCTGTACAGAACTATTGCTGTAATCGCAAAAGCAACTCCACACAGATTCAGAAGCACATTGATGATGACCTTCAAGGGAGAAAAAGACAGTCAAAGAATTTCGTTGTACAAAAGAACTCTATAAAATAATGACTTTATTGATAGTCAAATACAAGCTGCTACACATCAGTGTGGACGATGCAGATGTACTTTTGTTCAACATGCTCTCACCAGACAAGGACTTGAAAATCGGTGGGACAGAATGCAAACGATTCCAAACAGCATGAACTAGACAAAACAAAAGAAAAAAAATCAGAAACAACAGATTTCAGCAAATATTTATTTTGTATTGTTATAGAAAATAGCTTTATGAATAAAGAAGATGCAGTCATATTTTTTTCAGTGCCAAGATTATTAAACATTATTTCAATATCAAACTTCTTGAATTGATTTAGGAATGGACAATTGCAGATATGAAGAATATATTTTTCACACTTAATTTGCTCTTCATACTTACCAATCCACCCAGCCAATAAGGGAATCCATATTCAGCCATTTGCCACCAAGACCCAACACGGGAGATAATCAAGATCATCCCGAGACCGATGTTGAGCAAACCAACCAGGATCTGCAAAGCCTGTCAAGAACAAGCAAATAATGAAGTTCTTGAAATAAACAAACCTTGATTTGGTTTCTGTTGTCCATCATTCTCTGTCATGCTGGATGAAAGTGTGTCTTCACAGAGCATGTATTTCTGTCACTCACCCCCAGAGTGGATTGAGAACCTCCCTGGACTCTCCTCAGGGTCCTGGACACGCTGCAGCACACTGGGCTGTAGCACAAGTTCTTCAGAATTTGGCAAATTGGAGGCAAACTACTCTTTGGGTCGGCTGTCACCGTGAACACCGTGGCGCCCTCGGACTTGGACATGGTCACAGACATCCTGCTGGATCCTTGAAGCTGAAAAAATACATCGTTTAGTTCATTAAAGAAAATAGTTTTTGCATCAAATGATGACAAATGTGACAAGAATATAAACTAGTAGCAATATTTATCATCATCTTAGTTATTATTTTTAATAACATAACGATTCATTTATTCATATGTCTTTGGGAGAAACTTTGAAATCAGAACCAAAACATGAAGATATGTGTACATAATGATTGAATGAACAAAATGAATCATAACACCATGAAAGCACCATCGTTTAATGATGATTTAACAAAGTGTTGAGAACGGAACACGCCTTTTGTCAACATCCAACTATAACCATAATAAAACAAAATGGTGTGACTACTATGATCAAGTTTTATTTCATATCTTCCCGTTTTAAATTTAAATTATTGTTAAAAAACATGGATTCAGCAGCAAAGTTTTAAAGTTCAACCAGGAGATACACCAGGTAAACGAACTAACTAGTAAAGAGCAGCTAAAATCACTTAATTCACCGGTAGATTTAACACTAAACCGAGACAATAAAGGTCAATACCTGCACAGAACCACTTCAGAAACAAGAAAACACTGGATAAAATATTCCAACAAACTGCGCACTAACTGGATTAGGAAGAGAAACACTTCCCTTTAAGTGAAAGATCCGCCTCTTCCAGGAAGTGACAGCAAAACATATTAACCATTTCAGTGACACTATTTTAAATTACATACAGGCTGCAAAGGTTTTTGGTCAAAAATGATCTTTAAATATTTAAGAGACTGGCATTTTACAAACATGTATATGATTTCACAATAACAGGATTAGGGAAAAGTTGACTTAAATGACGCACAAACTTTTCACACTGAAGGTGTGGCTGAATTTTTTGTTTACAAACATCTAGATGTATAAAAGGTGTCAGAATGATGGGCCAACGTACCTCTTGATGTGATGTATTGATTCGTTGAAACTGTCAAAACAACTTAAATGTTCTGTTATTATTGCTTCTACAAAGAACACACAGAACTATGCAGCGAGAATTCTGAGCCGCTCTAGTAGAAGAACCCCTGAGTTATCTATCATAACCTCAGGTTCTACGAGTTGGTGCGAAGCCCTCTAACGGCTTCGCTATTGGTTTACCCCAAGGCACCGCCTCGTCTCTGAGAAAGCTTAATGAACTCGCCACCCAGCAGGGGGCAGTCCACTTCCTATAAAGGCGGGAAGCACCCGCCGCACTTTCTCCAACTGAAAACTCAGCGAGAAGGGCGGCCGCTGGGCGACGAGGTTAGAGGGCTTCGCACCAACTCGTAGAACATGAGGTTATGATAGATAACTCAGGGGTTCTACGTCATTGGTGCTCCGCCCTCTAACGGCTTCGCTATTGGTTTACCCAAAAGGCGAAGCCTGACGGGATAAATGTACCCCCAGCTGGACGCCGCTCCTGAAGCAGCATCGCTAGGGCCCCACCGGCCCAGGATCCAAGTCCACTGGAGCCGTGGGCCTCGAGGGGGGGCACAGCAGCGCTCAAAACCGTATGAGCTACTGATCCCGCCGTCACGTCGAAGAGATAGGCCTTAGCAAGGTAGATGTGGACGCCCAAGAAGCAGCTGAGCAGATATCCTCTGCTGCCACACCCCGCAAAAGAGCCATTGAGGCTGCCACGCCACGGGTGGAATGTGCCCTCAGACCGCTAGGAGCGGATCCACCCGCTGCTCGGTAGGCCCGGATAATGGCCGATCTCACCCAATGAGAGAACCTCTGGGGGGAGACCGCCTCTCCCCGTCGGCATCTACCGTGGCAGATAAAGAGGGCATCAGAGCGCCTAAACACGGCCACCCGCCGCAAGTAACAGGCCAACGCCCTCACTGGACACAACAGGTGGAGACGTTCCTGACCCGGGTCCGAGTGGGGCGGCGGGTGAAAGGCCCGCAGCGTGAAGGTCGTCGCCCAGAACAAGGAACTCAGAATCTTCGGGCGGAACGCTGGGTTAGGACACAAAGACACCGAAGACTCCTCGACGCCAAAGGAAGACACTCAGGGCTAATGGAGAGGGCACAAAGCTCACTTGCTCTCTTCGTGGTTGTTAGGTTGCCAGAAGGAGCGATACCTTGAAAGACAAGATATCCAGTGGGACTTGGTCAAGAGGCTCGAAGGTCGGGCCTGTGAGAGAGTCCAGTACCAACTGGAGATCCCACTGAGGGCTGGAAGGCCTTGCAGGAGGTCGAAGCCTGCAGGCACCCCGCAGGAAACGCGCCACCAAGGGGTGGGCGCGAACCGAAGCACCCTCAAAACCGACATGCCTCGTCGCTATGGCTGATGCGAACACTCTCAGTGTCGCCACAGTCCGCCCGTTATCCAGCAAATGTTGCAGGAAAGACAGGATAGCGGAGACCAAACAAGAGCTGGGGTCCAAGGACCTGTCTGAACACCAGCGGGAGAAATCCCCCACTTTGAGGCATAAAGCCTGCGTGTTGACGGGGCCCGGGCGTTCTCCAGTGTGTGGAGAACGTCCGGGTCCAAAGTCCCGATCAGCTCGTCCCGTGCAGGAGCCACACCTTGAGAGGCCGACCCAGCACCGGGGGCGCTGTCAGAGTCCCCCCCCGCCTGACACAGGGCAGCAGGGCCCCAAGGGATGGCCCACGGGGCCCCGACCGCCATGCGCACCAGCTGTGGGAACCAGAGCGCCCCCGGGGAGTCTGGTGCTACTAGAATTAACCTCAGCCCCCCCCCGCCTCGCCCTCCGAATCAAGGGGAGAAGGAGCAGCGGAGGAGGGAAGGCGAACAGTAGACCGACCGGCCACCTCGAATGGGCTAAGTGTCCACGCCTAGTGGGGGGCATCCGAAGCCCTGAGGGAGAACCAAAGAGGGCATTTGAAGTTCTCCTTGCTGGCGAAGAGGTCTGCAACCGGGTGACCGAATCGAGACCAAATCTCGCTTGCCACTGCCTCGGACAGACCCCATTCGTCCTGGACGGCCCCCCTCGACAGTCTGTCCGCTACTGCATTCAGCTCGCCCGGTACGTGCTGAGCTCTGAGCGAAAGCAGGTGACAGTCTGCCCACAGCCAAATCTTCTTTGCCACACTCAGAAGGGCTGGGGATCTGACTCCACCTTGGCGATTTACGTACGCCACGGCGGTGGAGCTGTCGGATAGTACTAGGACGTTGGACCGTGACAGTTGGGGAGAGAGGTGAAGCAGGACAATGTGAATCGCCTTCAGCTCTAGCCAGTTTATGTGTCTGAGCACCGGACTGCTCCAGACCCCACTGGCGTAGGCCTGACCCGAGGTGCCTCCCCAACCTGTCAGAGAAGCGTCTGTAAACACTTGAGTGTAACGAAGGACGCAACCCAATGGAACTCTCCGCCTGAGGTTGGCTAGAGAGTTCCAAAACTGGATGTCCTGCAAAACCCGAGCGGGAAGGCGCACTTTCCGACCTCTTTCCCGCTTTAGGTCTAGCTTGAGACGACCAAACCATCTCTGAAGCTCCCTCATGTGCAGCAAGCCCAGCCGAACAACCGTGTGGGCTGCTGCCATGAGCCCCAGGAGGGACATAACAGTGCCTGCTGTTGTCACGTGACACCGAGCTTCCAGCAACTGTGTTGTCAGTCGGAGAATGGGCTGGATACGCACGTCCGGGAGGCGCGCGTATCCCTCCTCCGAGTTCAACAGTACCCCCAGGTAAACTAACTGTTGAACTGGAGTCAGAGCGCTCTTGCTGAGGTTCACTGTGAACCCCAGGGTGGCAATATGGCTCAACACCTTCTGTGTGTGAGCGTAACTTTCTGCCTCTGACCTGGCAAGGATCAACCAGTCGTCCAGATAGGTCAAGATCCTTACCCCACTCACTCTCAGTGGCTCCACTGCCTCTTCCACACACTTGGTGAAGGTCCTGGGTGCCAGAGAGTAGCCGAACGGGAGTCGAGTGTATTGAAACACCCGACCCTCGAGGGCGAAACGCAAGTACTTTCGATGTCTCTTGACTATCGGTATGTGAAGTACGCGTCGGTCAGGTCGATAGATGTCATCCAATCTCCTGGACTTACACCTGAAAGCAGTTTCTTGACCGTCAACATGCGAAACGGGCGGGTAGCTATGAACTTGTTCAAATAGCTGAGGTCCAGAATGGGCCTCCAACCCCCGGTCTTCTTCGCCACGAGGAAGTACCGGGAGTAACCCTGTCATCATATCGGCTGCAGGGACCAGTTCTACGACCTCCTTCTGCAGCAGAGTAGACACCTCGTTTCTCAAACAGGATAATTTCTCCTGCTCCGCCATACGCGTCCAGAGAATCCCTGAAAACGCGGGGGTTGACGGGCAAAAAGTAGCGCATAGCCCCGCCTGATTACTCCCCCCAGCCAAGTGGGTCTTAGAAGTAAAACCAGGCGACTCCAAGCCGAATAATGTTCTGTCAGAACCGCAGCCCTGGCGAACCTTGGGTAGTCCTACCAAGGGCGGGCCGTAGACGAAAGGGCATCACACAAGCCGCGTCTCTATCTCTTGAATCCACAGAGCATGTACTCGAGTTGGATTCACTAGAACCCCCACTCTCATACATAAAACCGGCTCTGTGGGAGAAGCGCGCAAGTGCGCGTGAGACACCTCAGATGCGCGTCGTGCGTGTTCCCTTCCCCCCCCGGAAGTCTTCCCAACTCCCTGAGCACTTCTTAGTGTCACCGGAGCTGACAAAACCCGCGATGTGGAGGAATGTGCTGGAGAATTAACCCGGAGCTGAAGTGAGTTAGGTCGCGCGCGCGTCGGCACCGCATCACTCACCCGGTCCCGTACATTCTCAAGCTCCGCTGGCGGTCCAGACCTGCTCGTCACTCGTGAGATCCGACCGCCACGCACCTCTCCAGTTGATCGACCAGACGGGGCGGAAGTTCTTCGCCCTCGCCTGGTCTCAGGACGGCGAGAAAACTTGTGCGTAAAACACCAGGTTGCGTCAGTTCCATGGCGTTTCTCTGCCGCCAAACGTGACGTCCTCCACGGTGCCAGTGCTTGTAGACAGCGCTGTGGGGGAAGGAACAACCTCCGGTCAACATAGACATGTCTGGACTAGTTCCACTCACCTCCGCTGTCAAGCTCTGTCGGGCACGAGCGCTGGTCGACGCGGAAGTAAACACAGCTGACTCAGCCGGTCTCGCGGACCTCTGCTCGTCTGTAAACAAAACACATGTGGTTGGAGTCTGCCCCTCATTCGTGTGGACAGACTCCGTTATTACAATCTCGGCATGACCCGGGCGAAGGGGTTTAAACCCTCCTTCGAACTGTGTTCTGAGAGGAAACTCTCGCCGTCTATGAACGGCGGAGCATGTTAGCTTAGCATTAGCGGCGAAAGTCTCTAATGACGCCTGTGAATACGTCACACTCACAGGCGGAAACACATGCACACTACTAACATCTCTCAGAACGAACCACAGAAACGTCATACGTTCTCTTGTTTTATTCCCGACACATTCCCTTGAATGAATAGGGTGGAGGATCCCTCGGCCGTCGACTCTGCTGCGGCTGCTGGCTCCCCGGCTCGCGCTGCGGATCTTGGCGACGCTCACTCGTCGCACGCCGCCGCCGATGTTGTTGGTGCTGCTGGGGTGGCTGGTCTCTGGTGACGCTTCCCCCCAGCACCAGATGATGATGCCGACGAACGGGATCTCTGTGTATCCCCGTCGCGCCTCGTCATCACGTCAAACGTGACGTCATCCATGACGTTTCTCCGCCAAACGTGACGTCATCCATGGCGCCGGGATTTTCTTGACAACGCTCATCGGCGGTCAAACCCCGTCAGCGCATGTCAACACGGAAGTAAACACAGCTGATCAAGCCGGTCTCGTGGACATTTGCTTATCAGGCCGACGAACGGGATCTCCGTCTCCACGTATCCCCGTCGCGCCTCGTCATCACGCCCATGCAGGTGATGGCGGAGCTGCGCCGCCTCCTGCCGGGCCATTCCTCTCAATGGTGCGTCCGTTCCATGGCGTTTCTCCGCCAAACGTGACGTCATCCATGACGTTTCTCCGCCAACGTGACGTCATCCATGACGTTTCTCCGCCAAACGTGACGTCATCCATGGCGCCGGGATATTTTTGACAACGCTCATCGGCGGTCAAACCCCGTCAGCGCATGTCAACACGGAAGTGAAGTAAACACAGCTGATCAAGCCGGTCTCGTGGACATTTGCTTATCTGGAAACAAAGCACATGGTTGAGTCTGCCCTTCATTCGTGTGGACAGACTCCGTTATTACAGTCTCGGCATGACCCGGACGAAGGGGTTTAAAACCTCCTCCGAACTGTGTTCTGAGAGGAAACTCTCGCCGTCTATGAACGGCGGAGCATGTTAGCTTAGCATTAGCGGCGAAAGTCTCTAATGACGCCTGTGAATACGTCACACTCACAGGCGGAGCCACATGCACACTAACGCCTCTCAAGTGAACCCGTCGAGTGCTGCAGGAGGGCCATGTGGCCTGCAAGTACTTACCTGATCGCTCTCGCATACCTCATGGTGGACTCCATGCAGCGAGCCAGTCGTCCTCCTCGTCGACGTCTGTTCATGATACATGGACGACTCAGCTCGACTCATCAGGGCCCAACACGTTGGAACGTGAGCTTGTCGAGTGCAGCTCACAGGACTGCCGTGTTGTTTTCTTAAACAACACGGCAGTCCTGTGTTGATCATAATCATGATCTGAGGCGGCGTGGGTCGACAAGCCTCGAACGCTTCCCAACACTGTCAAAAGCCGTGGGAAGCGCTCGGAAGGCCACATAATCATCACGTGTGATTTGGGCCTCTAGGCAAAACGAAGCAGACATGTGTGTCTCCTCTTCAGGGAGTCTTCGTGCACACATGGTTCACTTCAATATTCATTCGCCATCATTACATTCCACTGTCAGGAGCTTTCTCGCTGAGTTGAAAAAGGAGAAAGTGCGGCGGGTGCTTCCCGCCTCTATAGGAAGTGGACTGCCCCCTGCTGGGTGGCGAGTTCATTAAGCTTTCTCAGAGACGAGGCGGTGCCTCGGGGTAAACCAATAGCGAAGCCGTTAGAGGGCGGAGCACCAATGACGTAGAACTCACATTTCCCCGATCCTTAAAACTCTTCACCAGCTTCCAGTTTCTTTCAGGATCAACTTTACATTTCTGGTTTTAACTTTCAGATCTATTCATGGTCAGGCTCCTCCTTACATCAGTGATCTGATCCAGCCTTACACCCCAGCTCAGGTCTGTGGATCAGAATCTACTGATGGTTCCTGAACACACACTTCAGGACCAGAGGAGAGAAATCCTTCCAGGCTGTTGCTCCTAAGCTTTCGACAAACTACTGTCCATCATGGATGATGACAGTCATCCTCTGAACACCGTCATCAGTGAGCAGCTGTTTGTAGTTCTTCTGTCAAGTGTTTGATATCTACAGGTGGGTCCCATGACTTTGGTCGTTGTACTGTTCTTGTCTTCCTGTGTCTAGCCATTTACTTTTGACTGGACGTCAGCTGCATATAACTTCTTGACTTGTTGAAGGTGAACATCGACTTTAAGACACTCGAGAGAAAAAGTGTGGCCTGTATTATTATTCAACATCAGTCACCAGAACGGGCTCAGTTGGCGCTCCTCTTTCTGGAATTCATTCCAGCACGTCATTGAGATCAGGCCCCACCACATGTACTCAGCAGTATAGCCTCATTTGATTCAGGGTTCAGCGTGACTTCCACCTTTTCTTTGTCTCTAGCGCCACCTCCTGGCTGTCTAATATTCTGAATAAAGTAAAATAAAATTGGGCGGTAACTATTTACATATATTAAACACTGCACATTGCCACACATACAGAAAAGTATTGATTAAAAAAAAAGGTTCATGTTAATATAATATCACAGTGTTGTGGACCAGTGGTTCAGCTGAAAGAGGGATGGATTACTTGGTATCGTGAGAAGTCAGCAGCACAACGTTTACTTTGTTTTTAGAACCTAGTCCAGAGATGAATCAATTCAAAAAAACAAAAACATTAATCACATCATTTTCAAAGTAAGATCCAACTAAATCAACAAAAACATGACTTTTGTATTTATTTATTTAAAAGAAAACATACCACTATCTTTACCAGGGCAATAAAATATAATGTCCACACAAACAATTAAACTGAATAATTCACATTAACTGTGAAAACTAAGGTTTCAGTTTTAAGTGGCATAAGACAATAAGGCACATTACAAATGAAGCAGAAACAAATGCAAATGTTTAGTTTTTAAATCTCTTAAGGCTCTTCCCATCGTTATTGTATAAATGAAAGATACCCTAGAACAATAGCAGAGTTTGTAAAGCAGCATGCAAGAGGTCAACATCCCTTTGTTTAGGCGGTGCAGTCATCTTTGTCCTCCAAAAGTGGACTGTAGATTTCTGGATCAAAGTCAGCCTTAAAAAAAAATTAAAAAAAAATGTATACAATTATTTCTGTTTAATTTGTATTACCGGTATTCTTTTATGGCAAACAGGACTCAGAATATGTTTCCTGACAGTTGTGTTTAAAAGGTCTTTGTGAGTCATGTTTGTTGTCATGTATGAAGTGAAAGTGATGTTTGGATCAAAACGTTACATAAAAGATTTTATACTTGGATGGATTCGTAACAGAAATAACTGGAAGAGACTCAGTGATTTGATCACTAAAATATGTCCAGTATTTACCTTTTCTTCTGGATTCTCTCTCTTCCTCAGAGCCTTGATGCCCAGCACAGAAGAGCTGATGGACAGACACAACTGAAGAGCCGACAGGATGATCAGCAAAGCGTTGACACCATGTAAAACCATCTATGGAGATGAAGACGGGTTTTTTTTTGTTTGTTTGAAATTGTAGGAATGTCTACATCAAACTAGAAAAAAATAGTTTGCAATGCAATCCATCGGGACCAAAACATATGTGTAAAAAACAGTTTCTATCCATTTGATTCTGATTAAAACACATCATTGTAAGATGGAACTCGAAAAAAACAAATGTTAATCTCATACTTACAACGAGCACAGACCATGCCCGAAGGCAGTTCTCCTTCATAGCACTGGGTGGAGTTGGAGATGGTTGCATATCTTCTGACCGGTATCTATAATAATAATCCGGATTGCAAAAGCCCCAAAATCCAATTTGTGCCATGTTGATGCTGTACAGAACTATTGCTGTAATCGCAAAAGCAACTCCACACAGACTCAGAAGCACATTGATGATGACCTTCAAGGGAAAAAAAGACAGTCAAAGAAGTTCATCATACAAAAGATGAAATAATAACTTTATTGATGGTCAAATACAAGCTGCTACACATCAGTGTGGACGATGCAGATGTACATTTGTTCAACATGCACTCACCAGACAAGGACTTGGAAATCGGTGGGACAGAATGCAAAAGATTCCAAACAGCATGAACTAGAAAGAACAAAAGAGAGAAATCAGAAACAACAGATTTCAGCAAATATTCATTTTGTATTCTTTTAGAAAACAGCTTTAGAAATAAAGAAGGTCAAAGATGGAGTCATATTTTTCAGTGCCAAGATTATTAAACATTATTTCAATATCAAACCTCTTGAATTGATTTAAAAAAGATGGACTATTACATATATAAGGAATATATTTTTCAAACTTAATTTGCTCTTCATACTTACCAATCCACCCAGCCAATAAGGGAATCCATATTCATCCATTTGCCACCAAGACCCAACACCGGAGATAATCAAGATCGTCCCGAGACCGATGTTGAGCAAACCAACCAGGATCTGCAAAACCTGTCAAGAACAAGCAAATAATGAAGTTCTTGAAATAAACAAACCTTGATTTGGTTTCTGTTGTCCATCATTCTCTGTCATGCTGGATGAAAGTGTGTCTTCACAGAGCATGTGTTTCTGTCACTCACCCCCAGAGCGGATTGAGAACCTCCCTGGACTCTCCTCAGGGTCCTGGACACGCTGCAGCACACGGGGCTGTAGCACAAGTTCTTCAGAATTTGGCAAATTGGAGGCAAACTACTCTTTGGGTCGGCTGTCACCGTGAACACCGTGGCGCTCTCGGACTTGGACATGGTCACAGACATCCTGCCGGATCCTTGAAGCTGAAAAAATACATCGTTTAGTTCATTAAAGAAAATAGTTTTTGCATCAAATGATGACAAATGTGACAAGAATATAAACTAGTAGCAATATTTATCATCATCTTAGTTATTATTTTTAATAACATAACGATTCATTTATTCAGAAGTCTTTGGGAGAAACTTTAAAATCAGAACCAAAACGTGAAGTTATGCGTACATAATGACTTAAATGAACAAATTGAATCATAACACCATGAAAGCACCATAGTTTAATGATGATTTAACAAAGTGTTGAGAACGGAACACGCCTTTTGTCAACATCCAACTGTAACCATAATAAAACCAACAGTTGTGACTCCTATGATCAAGTTTTATATCATATCTTCCCGTTTTAAATTTAAATGATGGTTAAAAAATAAAGGGATTCAGCAGCAAAGTTTTAAAGTTCAACCAGGAGATACACCAGGTAAACGAACTAACTAGTAAAGAGCAGCTAAAATCACTTAATTCACCGGTAGATTTAACACTAAACCGAGACAATAAAGGTCAATACCTGCATAGAACCACTTCAGAAACAAGAAAACACTGGATAAAATATTCCAACAAACTGCGCACTAACTGGATTAGGAAGAGAAACACTTCCCTTTAAGTGAAAGATCCGCCTCTTCTAGGAAGTGAAGTGCAAAAAATATTAACTATTTCAGTGACACTCTTTTAAACTACATACAGGCTGCAAAGGTTTTTGGTCAAAAATGACTTATAAATATATAGACTGGCATTTTACAAACATGTATATGATTTCACAAAAACAGGATTAGGGAAAAGTTGACTAAAATGACGCACAAACACATCACACTGAAGGTGTGGCTAAATATTTTGTTTACAAACATCTAGATGTATAAAAGGTGTCAGAATCATGGGCCAGCGTACTTCTCGATATGACGTATTGAAACAACTTAAATGTTCTGTTATTAATGCTTCTACAAAGATCACACAGAACTATGCAGCAAGAATTCTGAGCAGCTCTAGTAGAAGAACTCACATTTCCCCGATCCTCTTCACCGGCTGCCAGTTTCTTTCAGGATCAACTTTACAATTCTGGTTCTTACTTTCAGATCTATTCATGGTCAGACTCCTCCTTACATCAGTGATCTGATCCAGCCTTACACCCCAGCCCAGGTCTGTGGATCAGAATCTACTGATGGTTCCTCGCACACAGTTCAGAACCAGAGGACAGCAATCCTTCATGGCGGTTGCTCCTAAGCTTTGGAACAATCTTCCTCTCTCTCTGTGTTGGATGATCTACTGACTCCTTCAAGAAACCTCTCAAGACTTTCTTATTCATGCAGGCTTTTCCTTAATATTCTGAGACTCCTGTGTTTGTCTCGGTGTTGTCTTGACCTTTAAGTATATCTTTTATTGAGTATTGTTTTGATTGTTTAAGCCATTTTCTTTATTTGCTAAACATAAACAGCTTCCTTGGTAGCATTTTCTGGAAGCGAAACTTGTAGGCTCGCTGCATTCTCTCTCCAGTAACTCACATAGTCATCAAAGTCAACATGAGCGGTGTCAAGTCAAAGAGCAGGTCGACGGGCAGGTGTCGTGACCGCTCGAGGATGATGTAGTATTGGGGCGTGGCCTGTTGCCTCACTATTCGTGCAATAATATGCACTGTTTTGGTAAGTGACTCGTTCCATTCATTGTTCGCCTTGTTCTGTCCAGTACCCTGCGGGTGATATGGTGTCGGGACTCTGAGGCCTCCAGTGTTCCACACTCCAAGCTCGGACCATTGATTAACCCCTCAGGATGTGATGAAGGCGAACAAGTGGCAACTTTCTTCATCCGGGAAACACTGGTGAAAAACCTTTCCCTGGTCTGCCATGTGTTACCAACCAGGGCTCCTCATTATGCAGGCGGATGATGCGGGGTTGGGGGCGTGTCTAGGTGTGCATGCTCTGAGTGCATGTTCTGTGCGTGTTCGTTGTTGTGATGGTGAGGAGGCGAGGAGTGAAGCCGCATATGCACGTTTGTCCGGTAAAAATAGTAAGAGAAATAAAAACCCTTGAAGCCAGTAAAGTTGTCGTTCCTGTGGAGACTCTCCGTGACTATCTTCAGCTCAACTATACGGACATTAAGTTACCAACGACGAACGAGCAGCTAAGTTGATAACTTAGTTTCGGGAACCAGCGGGTCTTAACTAAGGTAAAGACGCCAGAAGGCTGGAAAGGTAACACTGGGGGCTCGTCCGGGATCGTTTTGCACATGAAGACCGGAGTTTCACAGAGAGAAAAGAGGAAATACGAACTTTTAAGTGGATATAGTGACAAGATGGCGGCCCGCGGTGAAGACGCGAATCAAATCACCGGAGCGACATATTTCAAAATAAGGACACCAGTAAGCAATAACCCTTTTCTGTCGGATATAAAACATGTTGAAGTTGAAGACGACGGGGATTATATGAATGACGGACATTTTCCTCTATTAGAGTTAAACCCGATTCGAGCTAACTTTGCTAGAAGGCTAACAAGTGATGAGCCGACATGTTACACTCCAGCCACACCGCATCAGGGAGCCATGTTGCTCAGTCCTCCAACTTTTGCATCCACCAACCCTTTCTTAACGGAATATTCTGCAGCAAGGAGTGTGTTTCCGAGCCCTGCCCAGCCAGAATATGATGGTTACAATTACATTTCTTCCCTGAATTCCATTGAAAATGACTTTGAACGGACTGCGATTACTGACAATTACCTACCTACAGTCCTATCCATTCCCACAACGTGCCATCGTTCTCCAGCTGGATATCCAACCCATCCAACAACAGTTCATCCTTATTACAGTACCATGACTCATTCAACACCAATGGGCGATGGCCAACTTTACAGTGCAGGCCAGCAAGATTCGCGACGGGTCCACTCCACACCATGCCGCCGTCATGCACGGAAGGTAGTTAACCGGGACGCCACAGACAGCAGCGATGATGAGCAGCGTGGAACGAGAGAGAGAATTCCCACGCTGCGACCAGGTCAGTTTGACGGTTCAGGTTCATGGAAAGACTTCCTTTACCAGTTTGAAAGCTGTGCAAGTGCTAACCACTGGACTGAGAAGACCATGGCCGTCCAACTGCGCTACAGTCTGACTGGTGCAGCTGGTGCCATCGTCCATAAGAACCCCGGATCTGCCAATTGGAGCTTTAAGCGCATGGTGGAGGAGGTGGAGATCGCCTATGGACCATGCTCGGAACATGCGGCCGCCATTGGCATCGAATTGAGGCAAAGAGTCCGTAAGCCAGGTGAACCTCTACACGCACTGAGGGACGACATATACGAGAAGGTCTCCATTGTTTATGCTGACCGGACTGATGCAGAGCAAGACTGTATCCGTGTTGAGATCTTCACCAACGCCCTGGCGGATGCTGAGGTAGTGCAGAGGCTCTTAGAAGACCGACCCCGCACCCTGGCGAGAGCTTATGAAATAGTACATAAGTATGAAGCCACCAGGAGAGCTGCCAGGGCCGTAACACAAATGATGCATCAAGGGGGCCGTGGCTCTGTGGCACCAACGACCAGAACTGCGATGCTACGGGAACCGGCGTGCATGGTGAGGAATGAGGAACCTGAGAGGGCACCAAGGATGCTCACTGAAACACCGCAGAGGGCACCAAAAACGTCCATACCATGGCAGGCTAACAGAAGCAGGTACAAAAAGGCAAGCAGAGGAGAAGTTGTATGTCACAACTGCTCTGGAGTGGGACACATTCAGAAGAACTGCCCCTCTCCTCGACAGCAACCATGGCGTCCCACTAATGATGGCCTCAACTCCGCACTTGATCCAACCACAGTCATCTTTGTGACAAAGAGTGAAGATGGCGAGATGTGTGTCGGAATATGGATACATGGACAAGAACTGCAGGCACTGTTGGACTCTGGAGCACGTAGAAGCGTGTTGCCTCTACATCATTTTAACTCCATTCCCTTAGACTTTAGACCCTCACTCCAGCCATCTGTGGCACAAGTTTTACAGGGTATCGGACCAGCTGGGCTACCCGTCCTGGGGGAAGTTATCATCCCTGTGCAGACCGGAGGCACAGTTACCCAGGTGAACTTTATCGTGGTCGATACGGTTCAAAGTACTGAAGTCATCCTGGGTCACCCTTTCTTGCAGCAAGCACAGGCTCTTCTCGACTATGGCCGTCTCATCTTGTCAGGGTGGCACGCACGACTGTGTTGGAACCAGGACGTGAGTATGTTGTCCCCGGCGCTTCCCGTTTGGGCCATGTTATTGGTAGGGACATGATGTTAAGTCCCACCCAGGGTTTCATTGAGAAGCACCATGTTTTGGTGGCCCGGGTCGTCGTGAAGCAGCAGCAGTCCACCAGCGTCCCCATTCGCGTTTTCAATGCAAGTGCCACACCTGTAACTTTGAAGAGAGGGGCCGTTGCGGGGGTCCTCCAGTCTGCCCAAGTGTTGAGCGCCGGGGAGTCTGTCTTTCCAGAGGCTCAAACAGATTTTGCTCTCAGCAACCCCGATAATGTCCTTGTACCGAGTCACCTGCAAGCCCTATATGTTGAGAGTTGCCCTAACCTGTCCCAAAGTGATCGTCAAAATCTGGCAGCCTTGCTGAAGTCTCACAGTGATGTGTTCTCTTCCAGCCCCACTGATCTCGGCCGTACTAGCATTGTCCAGCACGACATTCTGACAATTCCTGGACCACCTGTAAAACAACCACCACGCAGAATGGTCAGGGACAAACAAATATCATCGGACCAGCAGTTACAACAAAGCCTGGATGCTGGTGTGGCCCGGCCCAGTAACAGCAGCTGGGCAGCACCGGTTGTGATGGTCAGAAAGAAAGACCAAACTCATCGGCTCTGTGTAGATTACAGACCCCTGAATGAACGGACTATTAAGGATGCCTACCCTTTGCCCCGCATCCAAGACACTCTAGACACACTATCTTCTGCCAAGTTCTTCAGCACTCTAGATCTGACGTCAGGGTACTGGCAAGTACAAATGACCCCCAGGGCCCGAAAAGCTGCTGCATTCTGTACACGAAAGGGACTCTTCGAGTGGAATGTGATGCCATTTGGACTGTGCAATGCGCCCGCCACGTTTCAGAGACTTATGGACCGTGTCTTAGTTGGACTACAATGGGAGACCTGCCTTGTCTACCTTGATGACATAATTGTTCTGGGACGGGACAGCGCTCAAATGCTGGAGCGGTTAGGCCAGGTGTTTGCTAGGTTGCGGGAAGCAAACTTAAAGCTAAAACCTTCCAAATGTTGTCTGTTCCGGGAGCAAGTTGTTTACTTGAGTCATGTGGTCTCTGCTAAGGGAGTAGCTACTGACCCCCAGAAGATCGAACAAGTGAAGGACTGGCCTGTACCCAGGAATGTCCATGAAGTCCGGCAGTTTGTTGGTCTGGCCTCCTACTATCGGCGTTTTGTGGCAGACTTCGCAACAATAGCCCAGCCGCTCCACGAACTCACCAAAAAGTATGCTCACTACCGATGGACAGAAGAATGTCAGGAGGCATTTGAGGAACTCAAGCAGCGACTGACCTCGGCTCCTATTCTGGGCTATCCGCTCGATGAAGGTGAACTGTTCGTTGACACTGATGCTAGTGACTGGGGGATAGGAGCTGTCTTGTCCCAAGTGCAGGGTGGTGAGGAGAGAGTCTTGGCATATGGAAGCAGAAGGTTGACGACTACAGAGCAGAATTACTGCACAACGAGACGAGAACTCTTAGCAGTGGTAGGGTTCACTTCCCATTTTAGACAGTACCTGCTGGGCCGACCCTTTACCATCCGCACCGACCACAGCAGCCTGAGATGGTTGACCAGGTTAAGGGAACCGGAAGGTCAGCTAGCTCGTTGGTTGGAAAAGCTCGCTGAATATAATTTCTGTGTGGTCCACCGGCCGGGGAAAAACCACCAAAATGCAGATGCACTTTCGAGGAAACCGTGTCGGAGCTCATGTCCATGTACGATACCAGACCCTGCCATCAACATTGTCCAGTATCAGCATAAGGAGGTACAGTGCAACCTAACTGGTGACATAGAGAAGTCGGTTGTTATTGCAGGTACCACAGAGCAACCGCCAGTGGGGGTAGTGGAGCCTGAAGGCTGGGTTGTCAGCAGGGTTGCAGAACTGGGGCCAGTGATAGTGGGGGTAGGGCACAGTGGAGTCAGCAGCTGCAGGGGGGTAGACACTTACCCAACCATTCACAAAGTTAGTGAGACAGCTCAAAGTGAATTGTTCAGAGGTTGGACCTGCGAGCAGCTCAACACAGCTCAGAAGTCAGATCCAGACATAGCACCAGTGTTGGAGTGGATAGACGAAGGAAGCGTTAGGCCGCCTTGGGCTAACATAGCAGCCTGCAGCCCCGCTACAAAAGCTTACTGGGCGCAATGGAAAAGGTTGTATAAGAGGGATGGAGTACTTTTGAGGAAGTTTTATTGCACCGAAGGGAAGGTTCAGTATTCGCAGATCTTGCTGCCCCATGCTTGCCGCAAACCAGTGATGGAGCAGATGCATGAAGGACCTGTGGGTGGCCACTTTGGAGCAGAGAGAACACTAGCACGCCTTAAAACCAGATATTATTGGTACAACATGAGAGATGATGTTATATTGTGGTGCCGTACCTGCACCAGTTGCGCTGCGAAGTCCCGGGCCAAGAAAACCCCTCATGCCGCTATGGGCACCGTACGAGTCAGTGCACCTATGGAGAGAATTGCAGTCGACTTGATGGGGCCTTTGAATGAGACGGAGAGACACAACAGATACATACTGGTAGTGCAGGACTATTTTAGTAAGTGGGTGGAAGCTTATCCAGTCCCCAACGAGCAAGCAACAACGGTGGCCGAGAAGATTGCCTCTGAGTGGGTATGCAGATACTATCCATACTCTCTTCACAGTGACCAGGGCACCAACTTCGAATCAGCTGTCTTCCAAGGAATGTGCGAGATGTTGGGGATCGAAAAGACAAGGACTACCTCCTACCATCCTCAGTCGGACGGTCAAGTGGAACGTTTTAATGCCACCCTACAGAAGATCCTAGCCACCACAGCAGAACGATGTCACTGGGATTGGGACATAATGATTCCATATGCAGTTATGGCCTACCGTGCAACTAAGCACAGCTCCACAAATCTCACCCCAAACATGATGCTCTTTGGCCGGGAGGTAACGGAACCCATCGACCTCGTCGTTGGCCTGCCACCTGACGGTGTGGACAATACTCCTGCAGAATACGTCCAACAGCTCAGGGAACGGTTCGAGGTCTCACACCAGCTAGCCCGAGAGTCATTAGGAAAAGCATCTGAGCGTGCCAAGAGACAGTATGATAAAAATATTTGTCAAGTCCAGTACAAGGTTGGCGACACAGTTTGGTACCTGATTAAAGGGACCAAAAGAGTGAAGAACAAAGTCCGGAAGTTCCTACCTTTTTACGAGGGCCCTTACTTTGTCGTAGGTCAACTGGACGACCTAATCTATCGGATCAAGAAGAGCTCCAGGTCCAAAACCAAAGTGGTTCATCACGACAAGCTCAAGCACTACTACCCTAGAACTCCACTTGACAACAGCTGGGTGTTCCAGGACATCAACATGCAAACACAAGAGAGGACACCATCAGCCGCTGTAGACGAGGATGCTTCGGACGATGACATCGGTCCCCTCGACTTGTGGGACGCCTCATCTGATGCTGAGCATCCTGCTGCAGAGAGCTCACGCGTCGCTCCACCTTTTCCATCCAGCGGGGACCAGGCTCAGGAGAGCCCTGACCAGTCTCAACGGGGGGAGGCCGACGACGAGCATCAGGGAGAGAGACTAGCCGGCCGCCCATTGGTGTGTGCTGCACCCCTTCCTCGGCGACCACCAAGGGTGCGCAGAGCTCCAGACATGTTTGGTGACTGGCTGAGTCACTGAACGCGGGGTGATGATCACCTGAGATAGGGTGTAGGCGGATCGCTGCCCTACTCAGGTCGAAAAAAAACACTGTTACATTGTTTACAATCGTTGGTTGCTAAAATGTGTATTCATATTGTTATCTTTATCACAGTTTTATGATGATAAGAGTAAGGAGAATGTTTCGTTCTGAAAGAAAAAAAAGCTTAAAGGTTTACTAAATTACCTTTTGTGTAGTAATTGAGGTTTTCAGGGCATGTACACGTTTGATATGAATATTTTGATACCCAAAGCTAAATACCTTGTGCCTTATATTGACGGGAATGTTAGAATGTGAAATTGAGCAACTGTTACCTATTTCCGGAGTAATGCACATATTCGTGATGGACACTTTGTTGCATTTACATGTGAATGGTACGGGTTTTTGTCATTTCGGTTTGCACAATAGATTAGACCAGGGGTCTCAAACTCAATTTACCTGGGGGCCACTGGATGCAGAGTCTGGGTGAGGCTGGGCCGCAAGAAAATATTTCTTGAAAAAAATCTTTTTAAATGTCTTTATTTTTATTTTCAACACAAAATAAAATCAAAATATAAATGAACAAAATCAGAATTAAGTAAATAAATCAGTCATAATTAATAACAATAATAATTAGATTTCTCCAGTCAGCAACAATGTATACACATACTTACTATGTGAGAATTAACGATAACTAAATCCGTGAACTTGAACATGGCTTGAACATGGCTTCTCTTGCCTACTTCTTGCTGCTAGACACCTGACAGCGCTTCCTCTCGCATAGTTGAGCTACATTTGGCTGGAGAGAGGAAGCAGTTGAGACCCTCAGTATTGCTTGAAGATGATCATCAGTAAGTCTGGACCTGTACTTGGACTTATTGAAGTTCAAGGTGGAGAAGAGCTTTTCGCACAAGTATGTGCTCCCAAAAAGGCACATGGTCCTCTTGTACATTCGGGAAAGCTCAGGGAAGCTGGGAGGCAATTCTCTCAAAAATTGTCCAAGTTTGTCTGCTTTTCCACCCACCTCCCTGAACTTGGCTTTGAGGTCAGAGTTGCACTGCAGGTCAATTAGCTCCATTTGAAGCAAAGGAGGTGCATCTTGCACATCAATGGAGAAGGGGTCTGCAAAAATTTGAAATGTGGCTCTGTGTGTCTTGAAGTCTGCAAATCTGTGATCAAATTCCTCCCCTAGCTTCAAAATGGCATCAACATACATCTCACCACTGAATGGTGTGCCTGCATCCACTAGTGCCTTGCATGCTGGGAAATGGCAAAGGTTTGTCTGAGAGAGCTGGGTTTTCCATAACAGACATTTTGTGGAGAATGCTCTCACGTTGTCATAGGCAGCACTGATGAGTTGCCCCTGGCCTTGTAATTTCTTGTTCAGTACATTAAGCTCATGTGTGATGTCAACAAGAAAAGCTAAGTCCATGAGCCATTTGGGATCACTTAGCAAAGGAACATCCACCCCAACCTTCTCCATGAAGGCTTTCACCTCTGCTCTCAACTCAAAAAATCTCTTCAACGAGTTTCCCCTGCTGAGCCAACGTACCTCAGTGAAGTAGATCACATCCCCATATTCAGACTCCATTTCCTCTAAAAAAGCACGGAAACTTCGGTGCTTTAAGCCCCTAGATCTGATTTGGTTTATGCATTTGACAACAACAGACATCACATGATCGAACTTCAGGCATTTGCTGCAAAGGGCCTGCTGATGGATAATGCAGTGCAAAGCAATGGCCTCTTCTGCGCCCTCCTCTTTCAGTTTTTTTTGAACAAGTGTCACTAGTCCATTTTTCCTCCCAGTCATTGATGGCGCTCCATCGGTTGTTATTCCAATTAACCTCTTCCATGGCAAACCGGCATTCTCAATGGCATCACACAGCTGGTGAAATATCTCCTGAGCGGTGGTCTGGCCATGCATTGGAGCTACTGTGAGCAACTCCTCTATCACTTCAAAATTGTCATCAATACCACGGACATGTATTGCGAGCTGGGCAGTGTCTGTGATGTCTGTGGTCTCATCAAGAGCGACTGAGTATGAACTGAAATATTTGGCTTTCTCGCACAGTTGATCATAAATGTTAGTTGACAAGTCAGAAATGCGCTCTGCCACGGTATTGGCAGAAAGGCTGATGTTGCTAAACTGATCCATCTTTTCCGGACAAACTATACTTGCAGCCTTTAACATGCACTTTTTAATGAATTCACCTTCTTTGAGTGGCTTTCCCGCGCTAGCAACCATCTCACTCAGCATGTAGCTAGCTTTGACTGCTGCATCGCTCTTTTTGGTTGCTTTCTTGAAGAAATCTTGTTGCCTCAGTAGACTCTTTTTTAAATTTGCAACTCGGTTCACTCTCTCATCTCCCTGGTATTTTTCATACTCCTCAGCATGTCTAGTTGTGTAATGACGTTTCAAATTGTATTCCTTGTGCACCGCAACTTTCTCTGTGCAAATAAGACACGTCGGGGTGCCCCCGTGCTCAAAAAATAAATAATGCATCTCCCACTTTTCCTGGAATCGTCTTTGCTCATCACTAACCTTTCTCTTCACTGCAGGCTTTGAAAAAGACATGTTTGGGGTTGTGGAATATATTTGTATTCAGCCGACGCACGGAGAATAATGTTATTTCCGCAATGTGTGTAGATCCGCTTTTCCTCCCTACAGCGACACGGCGGTCGGCGGATAATAGCCGGCAAAGTACCGGGATAGCGAGCGCAAAAAAAGTGACGGCTCCCGGAGTGTTATCCGGCGTCATAAAGAAATATATGTTCATCGTGTGAGGCAACACAAATTAAACAATAAAAAAAAAAAAACGGTTTGAATTGGTCCAGGTTATCGGGGACTGTTATTACTGACGTACAGGTGTCGCGGTGTGACTGCAGCCAGGCACGTAAATAAACCCTCGTCTCCATGGCAACGTTCCTGTCGCGATCACTCATTTGCCGCTTTTCCACTACACACAAAATCATCTCTGTCTGGAGCCAACGGGAGGGGGTGGGGGGGCTCGCCGTGGAGTTTACAGTTATGGTAGCACAATTAGCCCCGAACGGGCGAACATCACGACTATCGTGTTTCACGTCCGTTTCGCCCGGCGACTCTCTGTCGGAGCATCAGCGCTGGGGTCCAGTGCACCACAGTTTTGTATTGTCGCTCAGGCGGAGTGAAGCTACCGGACCGCTCGTCTCCCAAGCCCGTTTACAGCGGCGCCGGGGGAGGGAGCAGGGGAGAGACACAGTGACAGAGAGAGCGAGAGAGCAGGCGGGCGAGCGAGCGAGGAAGGGAGGGAGGAAGAGCGCGTGCGGGTCTAGTGGAAACAAAAGTTTCTCTCCTTGCATCACACAAGTGACGTCAATGTCCGGCCCCCGAGAGCCATATACCACACCGTGATTGGTAGATTTCTTCAGCTCCGCACACAATGCTGTCAAGCGCCATTCATATACAACTCGCGGGCCGCACTAACATTAAACTTTTATATTAAGGTGGGGGCCGCAAAATAACGTCTCGCGGGCCGCAATTGGCCCGCGGGCCGCGTGTCTGAGACCCCTGGATTAGACGATCATTCTCATAACAGGTTTTCTCCCGCTTAGAATAGCCACTGAGGGCCCCTAGGGGTTGGGATGAGTATTGTGGGAATGTTTGCAAGTGTGATGTCACATGTCCTGTCTATAATGTGTATTATGTCCTGGAGTGATATTAGGAGTTAATTATCATCCAGAGTGGGGGTAGTGTTACCAACCAGGGCTCCTCATTATGCAGGCGGATGATGCGGGGTTGGGGGCGTGTCTAGGTGTGCATGCTCTGAGTGCATGTTCTGTGCGTGTTCGTTGTTGTGATGGTGAGGAGGCGAGGAGTGAAGCCGCATATGCACGTTTGTCCGGTAAAAATAGTAAGAGAAATAAAAACCCTTGAAGCCAGTAAAGTTGTCGTTCCTGTGGAGACTCTCCGTGACTATCTTCAGCTCAACTATACGGACATTAAGTTACCAACGACGAACGAGCAGCTAAGTTGATAACTTAGTTTCGGGAACCAGCGGGTCTTAACTACGGTAAAGACGCCAGAAGGCTGGAAAGGTAACACATGGAATACCAGAGGCTTCCAGCCCACAATCTTCTTCTCCATCTCCCCATAACTTTGTTGGGATTTAACAATTCATATAAAATCGAATTAAATTAAAATGAACACACTACAAACTACTGTCCATTATGGATGATGACAGTCATCCTCTGAACACTGTCATCAGCAGGGGCGGACTGGCGTACGGGGCTACTGGGGATTTCCCCGGGGGGCGTGTGGGTTTTTGGGCCGGTGGGCCGACGTGCCGGGCCGTTATTATTATTATTTTTTTAAAGGCTATCTCATCGGCCAAAGGCGTTATGTTCCGCCTGTGTGACTGGGTCGGCGGCTATTGTTGTGATAGGCTCTCGATGTGTTTACGTTTCACTGTTTATGCTGATAGCCAATCACATTTCGTCTCGGTTGGTAAGTCCCAGCCATTTCTCACCTGTCAATCAAGCTTCTGTAGACACGCTAGAACTTTGATATACAATTGATAACAAGCTAATTCTGGGAAAATGGAGCATAAAAAAACGCAAAGGTGCTGCTGAAAAGCTCAGGGATAAAAAAGAAAAATAATTGAGTCAACTTGCAGCTACAAGTTTTTAAATAACGGAACTATTTGGACTTCGTTCGGGACCGGTGTCCGCCGATGATGACGTACTCAGCAGTAGCGCTGGCAAAGATGGTGTTGACTCTGAGATGACAGAGCACAGTACAGAGCGAACGACCTCATGATAAGGTAAGTTATATTTGTAACTTGGTGAAAATTATAATAACGTTTAATCTAGACACTCACCAACTGGATGCGTCCTGTTTTTATCAACCTGCCTATGCAACAACTAAATTGTCGGGGTCTTATCTGGGAAATGGCACAAACGATTGTACAAATGAAATGGAAATGATGATTCAGCATCATTAGTGCATTCATAGCTAGTGATGAGAAGCATTATAAACTTTGTTATGTATGAGTTTAAGGTAAGGTAAGGTAAGGTATATACATACACTGACGATGATGATGCTGTTCATAAAGATGGTCAAGACAAGGAAGCCAGTGCTCTTCATGCAGCAGTTGATAATTTCATCAAACCAAAGGAAAAAATATTAGAACTCTTCCTTCATTTTCACCCACAGCAAAAGTCAGAAAACCATGTAGTGCAGAGGGCATTTTTCTACAAACATGCATTTGCATGGCTTACACTAATCCTAGGGATAGCGGCTCCTTCATCACTGGCATGTCCAACTTAACACACATTCACCTTAGAGTCGATGAGCATGAGCAAATTGATATCCACCGAAATTGTGCCGAGGTATACTTCCTAAGGTCGTTTAAAAATTAACAATTAAGGATCTTCTCCTGGGACCTCAGATGTCTCCTCATAGACAGCAAGTCCTCAGATGGCGAGAAGTGTTAGAGCGGCGCGTCATAGACGTCATGAAGCTCATCGGCAAAAGGGGTTTGAGCTACAGAAACAAGCAGGCTGAGGCAGCATAGACACTGGACTATGACACTATTGATCATGGGAGATTTTTAGAAATAATTCTTTGAAATGACTTCTAATTGAGTAAGGTAGAAGTATTTCTATTGACGTTGCTTTAATTATTAATTTAAATATTTATCTCTTTGGTTTTCACTAAGGCTTTGGGATGTTTTAATTGCATTAAATTAAATCCTATAAAAAGTACGTCAGTTGCCTTTACAATTTTTCATATTTTCGTATAATCAATTTAAGAGCCTCTTACCCAGTAAAGAACAGATAATCACGACAACAAGTAGTAACTTTAGTTAAATGAGATTGATTAACACTAGTGTTTCATAGTTAATTAATAAGGCAAATTAATTAATTATTATCCACGCTTAAATGTAATAGTTTCCCTTGTAATATAAAACAAAGGGTGGTGCTCCAACTTCAGGTAAATTTTACCTAGAGGCAATTTTAAATTTAAATCGACCAGAACATAGAAAATAAACCGTTTTATAAGGCATATATAATAACTACACAGTCATCCTCTGGACACTGTCATCAGTGAGCAGCTGTTTGTAGTTTTTCTGTCAAGTGTTTGATATCTACAGGTGGGTCCCATGACTTTAAGACACTCGAGAGAAAAAGTGTGGCCTGTATTATTATTCAACATCAGTCACCAAACAGGCTCAGTTGGCGCTCCTCTTTCTGGAATTCATTCCAGCACGTCATTGAGATCAGGCCCAACCACATGTACTCAGCAGTATAGCCTCATTTGATTCAGGGTTCAGCGTGACTTCCACCTTTTCTTTGTCTCTAGCGCCACCTCCTGGCTGGCTAATATTCTGAATAAAGTAAAATAAAATTGGGCAGTAACTATTTACATATATTAAACACTGCACATTGCCACACATACACAAAGTATTGATAAAAAAAGAAGTTCATGTTAATATAATATCACAGTGTTGTGGACCAGTGGTTCAGCTGAAAGAGGGATGGATTACTTGGTATCGTGAGAAGTCAGCAGCACATAGTTTACTTTGTTTTTAGAACCTAGTCCAGAGAAAAAACAAAAAACATTGATCTCATAATTTTCAAAGTAAGATCCAACTAAATCAACACAAACATGACTTTTGTATTTATTTATTTAAAAGAAAACATACCACTATATTTACCAGGGCAATAAAATATAATGTCCACACAAACAATTAAACTGAATAATTCAAATTACCTGTGAAAACAAAGGTTTCCATTTTAAGTGGCATAAGACAATAAGGCACATTACAAATGAAGCAGAAACAAATGCAAATGTTTAGTTTATAAATCTCTTCCCATCGTTATTGTATAAATGAAAGATACCCTAGAACAATAGCAGAGTTTGTAAAGCAGCATGCAAGAGGTCAACATCCCTTTGTTTAGGCGGTGCAGTCGTCTTTGACCTCCAAAAGTGGACTGTAGATTTCTGGATCAAAGTCAGCCTTAAAAATAAAAAAACATTTAATTTATGCGTTTATTTCAGTTTTATTTGTATTATTCCTTTATGGCAAACAGGACTCAGAATATGTTTTCCTGACAGATGTGTTAAAAAGATCTTTGTGAGTCATGTTTGTTGTCATGTATGAACGCGAAAGTGATGGATGTCGATACAGAAACAACTGGAAGAGACTCAGTGATTTGATCACTAAAATATGTCCAGTATTTACCTTTTCTTCTGGATTCTCTCTCTTCCTCAGAGCCTTGATGCCCAGCACAGAAGAGCTGATGGACAGACACAACTGAAGAGCCGACAGGATGATCAGCAAAGCGTTGACACCATGAAAAACCATCTATGGAGATGAAGACGGGTTTTTTTTTGTTTGTTTGAAATTGTAGGAATGTCTACATCAAACTAGAAAAAAATAGTTTGCAATGCAATCCATCGGGACCAAAACATATCTGTAAAAAACAGTTTCTATCCATTTGATTCTGATTAAAACACATCATTGTAAGATGGAACTCGAAAAAAACAAATGTTAATCTCATACTTACAACGAGCACAGACGATGCCCGAAGGCAGTTCTCCTTCATAGCACTGGGTGGAGTTGGAGATGGTTGCACATCTTCTGACCGGTAGCTATAATAATAATCCGGATTGCAAAAGTCCCAAAATCCAATGCGTGCCATGTTGATGCTGTACAGAACTATTGCTGTAATCGCAAAAGCAACTCCACACAGACTCAGAAGCACATTGATGATGACCTTCAAGGGAGAAAAAGACAGTCAAAGAATTTCGTCGTACAAAAGAACTCTATAAAATAATGACTTTATTGATAGTCAAATACAAGCTGCTACACATCAGTGTGGACGATGCAGATGTACTTTTGTTCAACATGCACTCACCAGACAAGGACTTGGAAATCGGTGGGACAGAATGCAAAAGATTCCAAACAGCATGAACTAGACAAAACAAAAGAAAAAAAATCAGAAACAACAGATTTCAGCAAATATTTATTTTGTATTGTTATAGAAAATAGCTTTATGAATAAAGAAGATGCAGTCATATTTTTTTCAGTGCCAAGACTATTAAACATTATTTCAATATCAAACTTCTTGAATTGATTTAAGAAATGGACAATTGCAGATATGAAGAATATATTTTTCACACTTAATTTGCTCTTCATACTTACCAATCCACCCAGCCAATAAGGGAATCCATATTCAGCCATTTGCCACCAAGACCCCGCACGGGAGATAATCAAGATCATCCCGAGACCGATGTTGAGCAAACCAACCAGGATCTGCAAAGCCTGTCAAGAACAAGCAAATAATGAAGTTCTTGAAATAAACAAACCTTGATTTGGTTTCTGTTGTCCATCATTCTCTGTCATGCTGGATGAAAGTGTGTCTTCACAGAGCATGTATTTCTGTCACTCACCCCCAGAGTGGATTGAGAACCTCCCTGGACTCTCCTCAGGGTCCTGGACACGCTGCAGCACACGGGGCTGTAGCACAAGTTCTTCAGAATTTGGCAAATTGGAGGCAAACTACTCTTTGGGTCGGCTGTCACCGTGAACACCGTGGCGCCCTCGGACTTGGACATGGTCACAGACATCCTGCTGGATCCTTGAAGCTGAAAAAATACATCGTTTAGTTCATTAAAGAAAATAGTTTTTGCATCAAATGATGACAAATGTGACAAGAATATAAACTAGTAGCAATATTTATCATCATCTTAGTTATTATTTTTAATAACATAACGATTCATTTATTCAGATGTCTTTGAGAGAAACTTTGAAATCAGAACCAAAACATGAAGATATGTGTACATAATGACTTAAATGAACAAAATGAATCATAACACCATGAAAGCACCATCGTTTAATGATGATTTAACAAAGTGTTGAGAACGGAACATGCCTTTTGTCAAAATCCAACTATAACCATAATAAAACAAAATGGTGTGACTCCTATGATCAAGTTTTATATCATATCTTCCCGTTTTAAATTTAAATGATTGTTAAAAAACATGGATTCAGCAGCAAAGTTTTAAAGTTCAACCAGGAGATACACCAGGTAAACGAACTAACTAGTAAAGAGCAGCTAAAATCACTTAATTCACCGGTAGATTTAACACTAAACCGAGACAATAAAGGTCAATACCTGCACAGAACCACTTCAGAAACAAGAAAACACTGGATAAAATATTCCAACAAACTGCGCAATCACTGGATTAGGAAGAGAAACACTTCCCTTTAAGTGAAAGATCCGCCTCTTCCAGGAAGTGACAGCAAAACATATTAACCATTTCAGTGACACTATTTTAAATTACATACAGGCTGCAAAGGTTTTTGGTCTAAAATGATCTTTAAATATTTAAGAGACTGGCATTTTACAAACATGTATATGATTTCACAATAACAGGATTAGGGAAAAGTTGACTAAAATGACGCACAAACTCTTCACACTGAAGGTGTGGCTGAATTTTTTGTTTACAAACATCTAGATGTATAAAAGGTGTCAGAATGATGGGCCAACGTACCTCTTGATGTGATGTATTGATTCGTTGAAACTGTCAAAACAACTTAAATGTTCTGTTATTATTGCTTCTACAAAGAACACACAGAACTATGCAGCGAGAATTCTGAGCCGCTCTAGTAGAAGAACCCCTGAGTTATCTGTCATAACCTCAGGTTCTACGAGTTGGTGCGAAGCCCTCTAACGGCTTCGCTATTGGTTTACCCCGATGCACCGCCTCGTCTCTGAGAAAGCTTAATGAACTCGCCACCCAGCAGGGGTCAGTCCACTTCCTATAAAGGCGGGAAGCACCCGCCGCACTTTCTCCAACTGAAAACTCAGCGAGAAGGGCGGCCGCTGGGCAACGAGGTTAGAAGGCTTCGCACCAACTCGTAGAACCTGAGGTTATGATAGATAACTCAGGGGTTCTACGTCATTGGTGCTCCGCCCTCTAACGGCTTCGCTATTGGTTTACCCAAAAGGCGAAGCCTGACGGGATAAATGTACCCCCAGCTGGACGCCGCTCCTGAAGCAGCATCGCTAGGGCCCCACCGGCCCAGGATCCAAGTCCACTGGAGCCGTGGGCCTCGAGGGGGGGCACAGCAGCGCTCAAAACCGTATGAGCTACTGATCCCGCCGTCACGTCGAAGAGATAGGCCTTAGCAAGGTAGACGTGGACGCCCAAGAAGCAGCTGAGCAGATATCCTCTGCTGCCACACCCCGCAAAAGAGCCATTGAGGCTGCCACGCCACGGGTGGAATGTGCCCTCAGACCGCTAGGAGCGGATCCACCCGCTGCTCGGTAGGCCCGGATAATGGCCGATCTCACCCAATGAGAGAACCTCTGGGGGGAGACCGCCTCTCCCCGTCGGCATCTACCGTGGCAGACAAAGAGGGCATCAGAGCGCCTAAACACGGCCACCCGCCGCAAGTAACAGGCCAACGCCCTCACTGGACACAACAGGTGGAGACGTTCCTGACCCGGGTCCGAGTGGGGCGGCGGGTGAAAGGCCCGCAGCGTGAAGGTCGTCGCCCAGAACAAGGAACTCAGAATCTTCGGGCGGAACGCTGGGTTAGGACGCAAAGACACCGAAGACTCCTCGACGCCAAAGGAAGACACTCAGGGCTAATGGAGAGGGCACAAAGCTCACTTGCTCTCTTCGTGGTTGTTAGGTTGCCAGAAGGAGCGATACCTTGAAAGACAAGATATCCAGTGGGACTTGGTCAAGAGGCTCGAAGGTCAGGCCTGTGAGAGAGTCCAGTACCAACTGGAGATCCCACTGAGGGCTGGAAGGCCTTGCAGGAGGTCGAAGCCTGCAGGCACCCCACAGGAAACGCGCCACCAAGGGGTGGGCGCGAACCGAAGCACCCTCAAAACCGACATGCCTCGTCGCTATGGCTGATGCGAACACTCTCAGTGTCGCCACAGTCCGCCCGTTATCCAGCAAATGTTGCAGGAAAGACAGGATAGCGGAGACCAAACAAGAGCTGGGGTCCAAGGACCTGTCTGAACACCAGCGGGAGAAATCCCCCACTTTGAGGCATAAAGCCTGCATGTTGACGGGGCCTGGGCGTTCTCCAGTGTGTGGAGAACGTCTGGGTCCAAAGTCCCGATCAGCTGGTCCCGTGCAGGAGCCACACCTTGAGAGGCCGGCCCAGCACCGAGGGCGCTGTCAGAGTCCCCCCCCCGCCTGACACAGGGCAGCGGGGCCCCAAGGGATGGCCCACGGGGCCCCGACCGCCATGCGCACCAGCTCTGGGAACCAGAGCGCCCCCGGGGAGTCTGGTGCTACTAGAATTAACCTCAGCCCCCCCCGCCTCGCCCTCCGAATCAAGGGGAGAAGGAGCAGCGGAGGAGGGAAGGCGAACAGTAGACCGACCGGCCACCTCGAATGGGCTAAGTGTCCACGTCTAGTGGGGGGCATCCGAAGCCCTGAGGGAGAACCAAAGAGGGCATTTGAAGTTCTCCTTGCTGGCGAAGAGGTCTGCAACCGGGTGCTTGCCACTGCCTCGGACAGACCCCATTCGTCCTGGACGGCCCCCCTCGACAGTCTGTCTGCTACTGCATTCAGCTCGCCCGGTACGTGCTGAGCTCTGAGCGAAAGCAGGTGACAGTCTGCCCACAGCCAAATCTTCTTTGCCACACTCAGAAGGGCTGGGGATCTGACTCCAGCTTGGCGATTTACGTACGCCACGGCGGTGGAGCTGTCGGATAGTACTAGGACGTTGGACCGTGACAGTTGGGGAGAGAGGTGAAGCAGGACAATGTGAATCGCCTTCAGCTCTAGCCAGTTTATGTGTCTGAGCACCGGACTGCTCCAGACCCCACTGGCGTAGGCCTGACCCGAGGTGCCTCCCCATCCTGTCAGAGAAGCGTCTGTAAACACTTGAGTGTAACGAAGGACGCAACCCAATGGAACTCTCCGCCTGAGGTTGGCTAGAGAGTTCCAAAACTGGATGTCCTGCAAAACCCGAGCGGGAAGGCGCACTTTCCGACCTTTTTCCCGCTTTAGGTCTAGCTTGAGACGACCAAACCATCTCTGAAGCTCCCTCATGTGCAGCAAGCCCAGCCGAACAACCGTGTGGGCTGCTGCCATGAGCCCCAGGAGGGACATAACAGTGCCTGCTGTTGTCACGTGACACCGAGCTTCCAGCAACTGTGTTGTCAGTCGGAGAATGGGCTGGATACGCATGTCAGGGAGGCGCGCGTATCCCTCCTCCGAGTTCAACAGTACCCCCAGGTAAACTAACTGTTGAACTGGAGTCAGAGTGCTCTTGCTGAGGTTCACTGTTAACCCCAGGGTGGCAATATGGCTCAACACCTTCTGTGTGTGAGCGTAACTTTCTGCCTCTGACCTGGCAAGGATCAACCAGTCGTCCAGATAGGTCAAGATCCTTACCCCACTCACTCTCAGTGGCTCCACTGCCTCTTCCACACACTTGGTGAAGGTCCTGGGTGCCAGAGAGTAGCCGAACGGGAGTCGAGTGTATTGAAACACCCGACCCTCGAGGGCGAAACGCAAGTACTTTCGATGTCTCTTGACTATCGGTATGTGAAGTACGCGTCGGTCAGGTCGATAGATGTCATCCAATCTCCTGGACTTACACCTGAAAGCAGTTTCTTGACCGTCAACATGCGAAACGGGCGGGTAGCTATGAACTTGTTCAAATAGCTGAGGTCCAGAATGGGCCTCCAACCCCGGTCTTCTTCGCCACGAGGAAGTACCGGGAGTAACCCTGTCATCATCTCGGCTGCAGGGACCAGTTCTACGACCTCCTTCTGCAGCAGAGTAGACACCTCGTTTCTCAAACAGGATAATTTCTCCTGCTCCGCCATACGCGTCCAGAGAATCCCTGAAAACGCGGGGGTTGACGGGCAAAAAGTAGCGCATAGCCCCGCCTGATTACTCCCCCCAGCCAAGTGGGTCTTAGAAGTAAAACCAGGCGACTCCAAGCCGAATAATGTTCTGTCAGAACCGCAGCCCTGGCGAACCTTGGGTAGTCCTCCGGCCCGCACCCCAAGGGCGGGCCGTAGACGAAAGGGCATCACACAAGCCGCGTCTCTATCTCTTGAATCCACAGAGCATGTACTCGAGTTGGATTCACTAGAACCCCCAATCTCATACATAAAACCGGCTCTGTGGGAGAAGCGCGCAAGTGCGCGTGAGACACCTCAGATGCGCGTCGTGCGTGTTCCCTTCCCCCCCCGGAAGTCTTCCCAACTCCCTGAGCACTTCTTAGTGTCACCGGAGCTGACAAAACCCGCGATGTGGAGGAATGTGCTGGAGAATTAACCCGGAGCTGAAGTGAGTTAGGTCGCGCGCGCGTCCGCACCGCATCACTCACCCGGTCCCGTACATTCTCAAGCTCCGCTGGCGGTCCAGACCTGCTCGTCACTCGTGAGATCCGACCGCCACGCACCTCTCCAGTTGATCGACCAGACGGGGCAAGTTCTTCGCCCTCGCCTGGTCTCAGGACGGCGAGAAAACTCGCGCGTAAAACACCAGGTTGCGTCAGTTCCATGGCGTTTCTCTGCCGCCAAACGTGACGTCCTCCACGGTGCCAGTGCTTGTAGACAGCGCTGTGGGGGAAGGAACAACCTCCGGTCAACATAGACATGTCTGGACTAGTTCCACTCACCTCCGCTGTCAAGCTCTGTCGGGCACGAGCGCTGGTCGACGCGGAAGTAAACACAGCTGACTCAGCCGGTCTCGCGGACCTCTGCTCGTCTGTAAACAAAACACATGTGGTTGGAGTCTGCCCCTCATTTGTGTGGACAGACTCCGTTATTACAGTCTCGGCATGACCCGGGCGAAGGGGTTTAAACCCTCCTTCGAACTGTGTTCTGAGAGGAAACTCTCGCCGTCTATGAACGGCGGAGCATGTTAGCTTAGCATTAGCGGCGAAAGTCTCTAATGACGCCTGTGAATACGTCACACTCACAGGCGGAGCCACATGCACACTACTAACATCTCTCAGAACGAACCACAGAAACGTCATACGTTCTCTTGTTTTATTCCCGACACATTCCCTTGAATAAATAGGGTGGAGGAGCCCTCGGCCGTCGACTCTGCTGCGGCTGCTGGCTCCCCGGCTCGCGCTGCGGATCTTGGCGACGCTCACTCGTCGCACGCCGCCGCTGTTGCCGATGTTGTTGGTGCTGCTGGGGTGGCTGGTCTCTGGTGATTTCCCCCAGCACCAGATGATGATGCCGACGAACGGGATCTCCGTGTATCCCCGTCGCGCCTCGTCATCACGCCAAACGTGACGTCATCCATGACGTTTCTCCGCCAAACGTGACGTCATCCATGGCGCCGGGATTTTCTTGACAACGCTCATCGGCGGTCAAACCCCGTCAGCGCATGTCAACACGGAAGTAAACACAGCTGATCAAGCCGGTCTCGTGGACATTTGCTTATCAGGCCGACGAACGGGATCTCCGTCTCCGCGTATCCCCGTCGCGCATCGTCATCACGCCCATGCAGGTGATGGCGGAGCTGCGCCGCCTCCTGCCGGGCCATTCCTCTCAATGGTGCGTCCGTTCCATGGCGTTTCTCCGCCAAACGTGACGTCATCCATGACGTTTCTCCGCCAACGTGACGTCATCCATGACGTTTCTCCGCCAAACGTGACGTCATCCATGGCGCCGGGATATTTTTGACAACGCTCATCGGCGGTCAAACCCCGTCAGCGCATGTCAACACGGAAGTGAAGTATCACAGCTGATCAAGCCGGTCTCGTGAACATTTGCTTATCTGGAAACAAAGCACATGGTTGAGTCTGCCCTTCATTCGTGTGGACAGACTCCGTTATTACAGTCTCGGCATGACCCGGACGAAGGGGTTTAAAACCTCCTCCGAACTGTGTTCTGAGAGGAAACTCTCGCCGTCTATGAACGGCGGAGCATGTTAGCTTAGCATTAGTGGCGAAAGTCTCTAATGACGCCTGTGAATACGTCACACTCATAGGCGGAGCCACATGCACACTAACGCCTCTCAAGTGAACCCGTCGAGTGCTGCAGGAGGGCCATGTGGCCTGCAAGTACTTACCTGATCGCTCTCGCATACCTCATGGTTGACTCCATGCAGCGAGCCAGTCGTCCTCCTCGTCGATGTCTGTTCATGATCGATGGACGACTCAGCTCGACTCATCAGGGCCCAACACGTTGGAACGTGAGCTTGTCGAGTGCAGCTCACAGGACTGCCATGTTGTTTTCTTAAACAACACGGCAGTCCTGTGTTGATCATAATCATGATCTGAGGCGGCGTGGGTCGACAAGCCTCGAACGCTTCCCAACACTGTCAAAAGCCGTGGGAAGCGCTCGGAAGGCCACATAATCATCACGTGTGATTTGGGCCTCTAGGCAAAACGAAGCAGACATGTGTGTCTCCTCTTCAGGGAGTCTTCGTGCACACATGGTTCACTTCAATATTCATTCGCCATCATTACATTCCACTGTCAGGAGCTTTCTCGCTGAGTTGAAAAAGGAGAAAGTGCGGCGGGTGCTTCCCGCCTTTATAGGAAGTGGATTGCCCCCTGCTGGGTGGCGAGTTCATTAAGCTTTCTCAGAGACGAGGCGGTGCCTCGGGGTAAACCAATAGCGAAGCCGTTAGAGGGCGGAGCACCAATGACGTAGAACTCACATTTCCCCGATCCTTAAAACTCTTCACCAGCTTCCAGTTTCTTTCAGGATCAACTTTACATTTCTGGTTTTAACTTTCAGATCTATTCATGGTCAGGCTCCTCCTTACATCAGGGATCTGATCCAGCCTTACACCCCAGCTCAGGTCTGTGGATCAGAATCTACTGATGGTTCCTGAACACACACTTCAGGACCAGAGGAGAGAAATCCTTCCAGGCTGTTGCTCCTAAGCTTTCGACAAACTACTGTCCATCATGGATGATGACAGTCATCCTCTGAACACCGTCATCAGTGAGCAGCTGTTTGTAGTTCTTCTGTCAAGTGTTTGATATCTACAGGTGGGTCCCATGACTTTGGTCGTTGTACTGTTCTTGTCTTCCTGTGTCTAGCCATTTACTTTTGACTGGACGTCAGCTGCATATAACTTCTTGACTTGTTGAAGGTGAACATCGACTTTAAGACACTCGAGAGAAAAAGTGTGGCCTGTATTATTATTCAACATCAGTCACCAGAACGGGCTCAGTTGGCGCTCCTCTTTCTGGAATTCATTCCAGCACGTCATTGAGATCAGGCCCAAGCACATGTACTCAGCAGTATAGCCTCATTTGATTCAGGGTTCAGCGTGACTTCCACCTTTTCTTTGTCTCTAGCGCCACCTCCTGGCTGTCTAATATTCTGAATAAAGTAAAATAAAATTGGTCAGTAACTATTTACATATATTAAACACTGCACATTGCCACACATACAGAAAAGTATTGATTAAAAAAAAAGGTTCATGTTAATATAATATCACAGTGTTGTGGACCAGTGGTTCAGCTGAAAGAGGGATGGATTACTTGGTATCGTGAGAAGTCAGCAGCACATAGTTTACTTTGTTTTTAGAACCTAGTCCAGAGATGAATCAATTCAAAAAACAAAACATTAATCACATCATTTTCAAAGCAAGATCCAACTAAATCAACACAAACATGACTTTTGTATTTATTTATTTAAAAGAAAACATACCACTATCTTTACCAGGGCAATAAAATATAATGTCCACACAAACAATTAAACTGAATAATTCACATTAACTGTGAAAACTAAGGTTTCAGTTTTAAGTGGCATAAGACAATAAGGCACATTACAAATGAAGCAGAAACAAATGCAAATGTTTAGTTTATAAATCTCTTAAGGCTCTTCCCGTCGTTATTGTATAAATGAAAGTTACCCTAGAACAATAGCAGAGTTTGTAAAGCAGCATGCAAGAGGTCAACATCCCTTTGTTTAGGCGGTGCAGTCGTCTTTGTCCTCCAAAAGTGGACTGTAGATTTCTGGATCAAAGTCAGCCTTAAAAAAAAATAAAAAAATAATTTATACAATTATTTCTGTTTAATTTGTATTACCGGTATTCTTTTATGGCAAACAGGACTCAGAATATGTTTCCTGACAGTTGTGTTTAAAAGGTCTTTGTGAGTCATGTTTGTTGTCATGTATGAAGTGAAAGTGATGTTTGGATCAAAACGTTACATAAAAGATTTTATACTTGGATGGATTCGTAACAGAAATAACTGGAAGAGACTCAGTGATTTGATCACTAAAATATGTCCAGTATTTACCTTTTCTTCTGGATTCTCTCTCTTCCTCAGAGCCTTGATGCCCAGCACAGAAGAGCTGATGGACAGACACAACTGAAGAGCCGACAGGATGATCAGCAAAGCGTTGACACCATGTAAAACCATCTATGGAGATGAAGACGGGTTTTTTTTTGTTTGTTTGAAATTGTAGGAATGTCTACATCAAACTAGAAAAAAATAGTTTGCAATGCAATCCATCGGGACCAAAACATATGTGTAAAAAACAGTTTCTATCCATTTGATTCTGATTAAAACACATCATTGTAAGATGGAACTCGAAAAAAACAAATTTTAATCTCATACTTACAACGAGCACAGACCATGCCCGAAGGCAGTTCTCCTTCATAGCACTGGGTGGAGTTGGAGATGGTTGCACATCTTCTGACCGGTATCTATAATAATAATCCGGATTGCAAAAGCCCCAAAATCCAATTTGTGCCATGTTGATGCTGTACAGAACTATTGCTGTAATCGCAAAAGCAACTCCACACAGACTCAGAAGCACATTGATGATGACCTTCAAGGGAAAAAAAGACAGTCAAAGAAGTTCATCATACAAAAGATGAAATAATAACTTTATTGATGGTCAAATACAAGCTGCTACACATCAGTGTGGACGATGCAGATGTACATTTGTTCAACATGCTCTCACCAGACAAGGACTTGGAAATCGGTGGGACAGAATGCAAAAGATTCCAAACAGCATGAACTAGAAAGAACAAAAGAGAGAAATCAGAAACAACAGATTTCAGCAAATATTCATTTTGTATTCTTTTAGAAAACAGCTTTAGAAATAAAGAAGGTCAAAGATGGAGTCATATTTTTCAGTGCCAAGATTATTAAACATTATTTCAATATCAAACCTCTTGAATTGATTTAAAAAAGATGGACTATTACATATATAAGGAATATATTTTTCAAACTTAATTTGCTCTTCATACTTACCAATCCACCCAGCCAATAAGGGAATCCATATTCATCCATTTGCCACCAAGACCCAACACCGGAGATAATCAAGATCGTCCCGAGACCGATGTTGAGCAAACCAACCAGGATCTGCAAAACCTGTCAAGAACAAGCAAATAATGAAGTTCTTGAAATAAACAAACCTTGATTTGGTTTCTGTTGTCCATCATTCTCTGTCATGCTGGATGAAAGTGTGTCTTCACAGAGCATGTATTTCTGTCACTCACCCCCAGAGTGGATTGAGAACCTCCCTGGACTCTCCTCAGGGTCCTGGACACGCTGCAGCACACGGGGCTGTAGCACAAGTTCTTCAGAATTTGGCAAATTGGAGGCAAACTACTCTTTGGGTCGGCTGTCACCGTGAACACCGTGGTGCCCTCGGACTTGGACATGGTCACAGACATCCTGCTGGATCCTCAAAGCTGAAAAAGATTTACAGTGAAGGACACGACTTGATTACTTTATCACAAATTTGGTAAAAAATAAGTTGTTTAGTTCATTAAAGAAAATAGTTGTTGCATCAAATGATGACAAATGTGACAAGAATATAAACCAGTGGCAACCTTGATCATCATCTTAGTTATTATTATTAATAACATAAGGATTCATTTATTCAGAAGTCTTTGCAAGAAACTTTGAAATCAGAACCAAAACATGAAGATATGTGTACATAACGAATGAACGAACAAATTGAATCACAACACCATGAAAGCACCATAGTTTAATGATGGTATATCAAAGTGTTGAGAACGGAACACGCCTTTTGTCAACATCCAACTATAACCATAATAAAACCAACAGTTGTGACACCTATGATCAAGTTTTATTTCATATCTTCCCGTTTTAAATTTAAAAGATGGTTAAAAAACATGGATTCAGCAGCAAAGTTTTAAAGTTCAACCAGGAGATACACCAGGTAAACGAACTAACTAGTAAAGAGCAGCTAAAATCACTTAATTCACCGGTAGATTTAACACTAAACCGAGACAATAAAGGTCAATACCTGCACAGAACCACTTCAGAAACAAGAAAACACTGGATAAAATATTCCAACAAACTGCGCACTCACTGGATTAGGAAGAGAAACACTTCCCTTTAAGTGAAAGATCCGCCTCTTCTAGGAAGTGACAGCAAAACATATTAACCATTTCACTGACACTATTTTAAACGACATACAGGCTACAAAGGTTTTTGGTCAAAAATGACTTATAAATATTTAAGAGACTGTCATTTTACAAACATGTATATGATTTCACAAAAACAAGATTAGGGAAAAGTTGACAAAAATGAGTCAAACACTTCACACCGAAGGTGTGGATGAATTTTTTGTTTACAAACATCTAGATGTATAAAAGGACAAAACTTGATTTACCATTTAAAAAATAATCGAGTAAAGAAAATCATTTTAATCATAAGAAAAAAAAAATTGTTGCGTCCAACAATGATGACAAAATGTGAAACGACAAGGAATAGAAACTAGTAGCAACCTTGATCATCATCTTAGTTATTATTCTAATATTACAACGACTGTTTCTTCAGAAGTCTTTGGGAGGAACTTTGAAATGAGGATTGACAAACAAAATGAATCACAACACCATGAGATTTCAGCGTCGTTATTGAATAACGGTATAACAAAAAAAGTATTGAGATCGGAACACGCGTCTGTCAGCATCCAAATGTAATGATATTAAAAGAACATCGGAACGCAGTTGGGACTCCTATCATCGGGTTAAGCATTATATATATTTTTCAAACCTAAATTCTGATAACAAACATGGATTCAGCGTCGCAGTTTTATAGATCTGCCAAGAAATAAAGAAAAAAAATCTCTCCTGTCGCACCAGATGAACAAATGTCACACTAAACAAAGCCAATAAAAATTCAATACTTGCACAGAAACGCCCGCAATAGAGTTACCAAATAAACTGCCACTTAATAAACGGGAAAATAAACTCTCGCCTGTACCGGAAAGATCCGCCTCTTCCTGGCAGTAACGCAAAAGTTTAACTGACACTTTTTTTAAACGACATAAAGGTGAAAAAAGTTTTGTTCTCAAATGGAAATTTTTTTTTTTGTTGTTTAAATCAATTACCGACACATTGATACAGATGTACATTTTCCAAGGGAAAAGTTTACCCTGCTGTTTTAAGAACATCACCGGAAATAGCGGGAGCAGAACCGGATATGTTGCTCTAATTTTAATTTACCAAATTAAACTTCTCAGTTAAAGGACGCCGAGAACATTCAGAAAATGACTTGGTTCTGCTGAGGGAGAAATGGCTTTATTCTGAGATTAACTAAATTCAACGTGTGAAGTCAGCAGCTCAACATTTACTTAACCTCGTCCAAAACTTTGAACCCAAATGTGTTTCCAACATAAGATCAAATTCAACTATATCAACACAGGAAAGACTTTTGAGAATATATATTTATTTATTGAAAGAAAACATACCACCACCTGTACCAGGGTTGTAAAATATAATAATTTCCACACAGATGATTAAACCGAACAATTAATATTCATTTTGAAAACAAGGTTCCTGTTTTAGGTATTACAAGACGATTGAGTACTTTACACTCAAAATCAGTACAAATCAAGCAAAAACAAGTGCAACTATTACTGTTTAAAACCTTTGCCATCAGGCTCTTCACGCCGTGATTGTATAAATTAAATACATCCCAGGAAAATAGCAGAGATCGGTAAGAAACATCTTTCTTTTTCAGTCGGTGGAGTCATCCTTGTATTCCAGAAGAGGACTGCAGAATTCTGGATCAACGTCAGCCTTCTTAGAAAATCAGAACAAAGTAAATATTGCCATTAAGGCATACATGTCACAGATGACAGATGTAACAGAAACAGCAGGTAGAGTTGATCACTAATATATGTCCAGTATTTACCTTTTCTTCTGGATTCTCTCTCTTCCTCAGAGCCTTGATGCCCAGCACAGAAGAGCTGATGGACAGACACAACTGAAGAGCCGACAGGATGATCAGCAAAGCGTTGACACCATGAAAAACCATCTATGGAGACAAAGAGGGTTTTTTTTTAGTTGTTTGAAACTATAGGAATGTCTACATCAAACTAGAAAAAAATGTTTTGCAATGCAATCCATCGGGACCAAAACATACCTGTAAAAAACTGTTTCTATCCATTTTTGATTCTGATTAAAACACCTCTTTGTAAGATGGAACTCGAAAAAAACAAATGTTCATCTCATACTTACGAGCTCAGATGATTCCAGGTCCCAATATCCAATGCGTGCCATGATGATGCTGTACAGAAATATTGCTGTAATCGCAAAAGCAACTCCACACAGATTCAGAAGCACATTGATGAAGACCTTCAAGGGAGAAAAAGACAGTCAAATAAGTTTGCTGTACAAAAGATCTCTATAAAATACTGACTGTATTGATGGTCAAATACAAGCTGCTACACATCAGTGTGGACGATGCGGATGTACTTTTGTTCAACATGCACTCACCAGAAGAGGACATGAAAATCGGTGGGACAGAATGCAAAAGATTCCAAACAGCATGAACTAGAAAGAACAAAAGTAAGGAATCAGAAACAACAGATTTCAGCAAAAATTCATTTTGTATTATATAGAAAATAGCCTTATGAATAAAGAAGATGCAGCCTTTTTTTTTTCAGTGCCAAGATTATTAAACATTATTTCAATATCAAACCTCTTGAATTGATTTTAAGAAAAATGGACAATTACAGATATAAGGAATATATTTTTCAAACTTAATTTGCTCTTCATACTTACCAATCCACCCAGCCAATAAGGGAATCCATTTTGAAACAAATGCCAAGCAGACCCCCCACGGGAGATATGCAAGATCATCCCGAGACCGATGTTGAGCAAACCAACCAGGATCTGCAAAGCCTGTCAAGAACAAGCAAATAATGAAGTTCTTGAAATAAACAAACCTTGATTTGGTTTCTGTTGTCCATCATTCTCTGTCATGCTGGATGAAAGTGTGTCTTCACAGAGCATGTGTTTCTGTCACTCACCCCCAGAGTGGATTGAGAACCTCCCTGGACTCTCCTCAGGGTCCTGGACACGCTGCAGCACACGGGGCTGTAGCACAAGTTCTTCAGAATTTGGCAAATTGGAGGCAAACTACTCTTTGGGTCGGCTTTCACCGTGAACACCCTGACGTCCTTGGACTTAGACATGGTCACAGACATCCTGCTGGATCCTTGAAGCTGAAAATATTGTAGGACAAAACTAGATTTACCATTTAAAAAATAATCGAATAAAGAAAATCATTTTAATCATAAGAAAAAAAAAATTGTTGCGTCCAACAATGATGACAAAATGTGAAAAGACAAGGAATAGAAACTAGTAGCAACCTTGATCATCATCTTAGTTATTATTCTAATATTATAAGGACTGTTTCTTCAGAAGTCTTTGGGAGGAACTTTGAAATGAGGATTGACAAACAAAATGAATCACAACACCATGAGATTTCAGCGTCGTTATTGAATAACGGTATAACAAAAAAAGTATTGAGATCGGAACACGCGTCTGTCAACATCCAAATGTAACGATATTAAAAGAACATCGGAACGCAGTTGGGACTCCTATCATCGGGTTAAGCATTATATATATTTTCCAAACCTAAATTCTGAAAACAAACATGGATTCAGCGTCGCAGTTTTATAGATCTGCCAAGAAATACAGAAAACAAATCTCTCCTGTCGCACCAGATGAACAAATGTCACACTAAACAAAGCCAATAAAAATTCAATACTTGCACAGAAACGCCCGCAATAGAGTGTCCAAATAAACTGCCATTTAATGGACGGGAATATAAACTCTCGCCTATACCGGAAAGATCCGCCTCTTCCTGAAAGTGTCAGCAAAAGTTTAACTGACACTTTTTTTAAACGACATACAGGCTGAAAAAAGTTTTTGTTTTCAAATGCAAAGTTGGTTTTTTTTGTGTAAATCAATTACCGACACATTGATACCGATGTACATTTTCCAAGGGAAAAATGGCTTTATTCTGAGATAAACTAAATTCAACATGTGAAGTCAGCAGCTCAACATTTACTTAACCTCGTCCAAAACTTTGAACCCAAATGTGTTTCCAACATAAGATCAAATTCAACTATATCAACACAGGAAAGACTTTTGAAAATATATATTTATTTATTGAAAGAAAACATACCACCACCTGTACCAGGGTTGTAAAATATAATAATTTCCACACAAATGATTAAACCGAACAATTAATATTCATTTTGAAAACAAGGTTCCTGTTTTAGGTATTACAAGACGATTGAGTACTTTACACTCAAAATCAGTACAAATCAAGCAAAAACAGGTGCAACTATTACTGTTTAAAACCTTTGCCATCAGGCTCTTCATGCCGTGATTGTATAAATGAATTACATCCCAGGAAAATAGCAGAGATCGGTAAGAAACATCTTTCTTTTTCAGTCGGTGGAGTCATCCTTGTCTTCCAGAAGAGGACTGCAGAATTCTGGATCAACGTCAGCCTTCAAAGAAAATCAGAACAAAGTAAATATTGCCATTAAGGCATACATGTCACAGATGTTGTAACAAAAAGAGCAGGTAGAGTTGATCACTAAAATATGACCAGTATCTACCTTTACTTCTGGATTCTCTCTCTTCCTCAGAGCCTTGATGCCCAGCACAGAAGAGGTGATGGACAGACACAACTGAAGAGCCGACAGGATGATCAGCAAAGCGATGAGACCAAACGCAACCATCTATGGAGACAAAGACGTTTTTTTTGTTTTTGTGTACATCAAACGAGTACAGAAAATAACTATGAAAATGTATGATTTTGACACTAACCTTAAAACTATGAACGCATGAGTGTCTTCATTTCACCTGCTTCTCTGAAAATAATGAGTCAATAAAACATTTTCAAAGTTGTTTGAATATGTGAACATAAATATGTAAAACACCAACTGTTCATCTCACACTTACAGTGATGATATATTTTTGCCTCAAGGCAGTTCCTCTTCATACGACTGGGTGAAGTTACATTTCTTGGGTGGTTTCCCCAATAGTGATAATCGTCACGGCACATCCACCAAAATCCAATGTTTCCCATGTTGAAAGCAAAAGCAACTCCACACAGATTCAGAAGCACATTGATGATGACAAACATCTAGATGTATAAAAAGTGTCAGAATGATGGGCCAACGTACCTCTCGATGTGATGTATTGATTCGTTGAAATTGTCAACATAACTTAAATGTTCTGTTATTATTGCTTCTACAAAGAACACACAGAACTATGCAGCGAGAATTCTGAGCAGCTCTAGTAGAAGAACTTGCATTTCCCCGATCCTTAAAACTCTTCACCGGCTTCCAGTTTCTTTCAGGATCAACTTTACATTTATGGTTTTTACTTTCAGATCTTTTCATGGTCAGACTCCTCCAACACACACTTCAGGACCAGAGGAGAGAAATCCTTCCAGGCTGTTGCTCCTAAGCTTTCGACAAACTACTGTCCATCATGGATGATGACAGTCATCCTCTGAACACTGTCATCAGTGAGCAGCTGTTTGTAGTTCTTCTGTCAAGTGTTTGATATCTACAGGTGGGTCCCATGACTTTGATTATTGTACTGTTCTTGTCTTCCTGTGTCTAGCCATTTACTTTTGACTGGACGTCAGCTGCAAATAACTTCTTGACTGGTTGAAGGTGAACATCGACTTTAAGACACTCGAGAGAAATAGTGTGGCCTGTATTATTATTCAACATCAGTCACCAGAACGGGCTCAGTTGGCGCTCCTCTTTCTGGAATTCATTCCAGCACGTCATTGAGATCAGGCCCAACCACATGTACTCAGCAGTATAGCCTCATTTGATTCAGGGTTCAGCGTGACTTCCACCCTTTCTTTGTCTCTAGCGCCACCTCCTGGCTGGCTAATATTCAGAATAAAGTAAAATAAAATTGGGCAGTAACTATTTACATATATTAAACACTGCACATTGCCACACATACAGAAAAGTATTGATTAAAAAAAAGGTTCATGTTAATATAATATCACAGTGTTGTGGACCAGTGGTTCAGCTGAAAGAGGGATGGATTACTTGGTATCGTGAGAAGTCAGCAGCACATAGTTTACTTTGTTTTTAGAACCTAGTCCAGAGATGAATCAATTAAAAAAACAAAAAAACATTAATCACATCATTTTCAAAGTAAGATCCAACTAAATCAACACAAACTTAACTTTTGTATTTATTTATTTAAAAGAAAACATACCACTATATTTACCAGGGCAATAAAATATAATGTCCACACAAACAATTAAACTGAATAATTCACATTAACTGTGAAAACAAAGGTTTCCGTTTTAAGTGGCATAAGACAATAAAGCACATTACAAATGAAGCAGAAAAAAATGCAAATGTTTATTTTTAAAATCTCTTAAGGCTCTTCCCATCGTTATTGTATAAATGAAAGATACCCTAGAACAATAGCAGAGTTTGTAAAGCAGCATGCAAGAGGTCAACATCCCTTTGTTTAGGCGGTGCAGTCATCTTTGTCCTTCACAGCCGGACTGTAGATTTCTGGATCAAAGTCAGCCTTAAAAAAATAAAAATAATAATTTATTCATTTATTGTGTTTTATTTCTATTATTCTTTTATGGCAAACAGATCTCAGACTAAGTTTTCCTGACAGTTGTGTTGAAAAGGTCTTTGTGAGTCATGTTTGTTGTCATGTATGAACGCGAAAGTAATGTTTGGACCATAACGTTACATAAAAGATTTTATACTTGGATGGATTCGTAACAGAAACAACTGGACGAGACTCAGTGATTTGATCACTAAAATATGTCCAGTATTTACCTTTTCTTCTGGATTCTCTCTCTTCCTCAGAGCCTTGATGCCCAGCACAGAAGAGCTGATGGACAGACACAACTGAAGAGCCGACAGGATGATCAGCAAAGCGTTGACACCATGAAAAACCATCTATGGAGACAAAGACGGGGTTTTTTTTGTTTGTTTGAAATTGTAGGAATGTCTACATCAAACTAGAATAAAATAGTTTGCAATGCAATCCATTGTGACCAAAACATATGTGTAAAAAACGGTTTCTATCCATTTTTGATTCTGATTAAAACAACTCGTTGTAAGATGGAACTCAAAAAAACCCAAATGTTCATCTCATACTTACAACGAGCTCAGAGGATGCCTGAATGCAGTTCTTCTTCATAGCACTGGGTGGAGTTGGAGATGGTTGCAAATCGGACCGGTATCTATAATAATAATCCGGAATGCAATAGTCCCAAGATCCAATGCGTGACATGTTGATGCTGTACCAATATGTTGCTATAAACGCAAAAACAACTCCAAAAAGATTCAGAAGCACATTGATGAAGACCTTCAAGGGAAAAAAAGAAAGTCAAATAAATTTGTTGTACAAAATATCTCTATAAAATAATGACTTTATTAATGGTCAAATACAAGCTGCTACCATTCAGATGTACTTTTGTTCAACATGCACTCACCAGACGAGGACATGGAAATCGGTGGGACAGAATGCAAAAGATTCCAAACAGCATGAACTAGAAAGAACAAAAGTAAGGAATCAGAAACAACAGATTTCAGCAAATATTCATTTTGTATTATTATAGAAAATAGCTTTATGAATAAAGAAGATGCAGCCTTTTTTTTTTCAGTGCCAAGACTATTAAACATTATTTCAATATCAAACCTCTTGAATTGATTTTAAGAAAAATGGACAATTACAGATATAAGGAATATATTTTTCAAACTTAATTTGCTCTTCATACTTACCAATCCACCCAGCCAATAAGGGAATCCATTTTGAAACAAATGCCAAGCAGACCCCCCACGGGAGATATGCAAGATCATCCCGAGACCGATGTTGAGCAAACCAACCAGGATCTGCAAAGCCTGTCAAGAACAAGCAAATAATGAAGTTCTTGAAATAAACAAACCTTGATTTGGTTTCTGTTGTCCATCATTCTCTGTCATGCTGGATGAAAGTGTGTCTTCACAGAGCATGTGTTTCTGTCACTCACCCCCAGAGTGGATTGAGAACCTCCCTGGACTCTCCTCAGGGTCCTGGACACGCTGCAGCACACGGGGCTGTAGCACAAGTTCTTCAGAATTTGGCAAATTGAAGGCAAACTACTCTTTGGGTCGGCTGTCACCGTGAACACCCTGACGTCCTCGGACTTAGACATGGTCACAGACATCCTGCTGGATCCTCGAAGCTGAAAATATTGTAGGACAAAACTAGATTTACCATTTAAAAAATAATCGAATAAAGAAAATCATTTTAATCATAAGAAAAAAAAAATTGTTGCATCCAACAATGATGACAAAATGTGAAAAGACAAGGAATAGAAACTAGTAGCAACCTTGATCATCATCTTAGTTATAATTCTAATATTACAACGACTGTTTATTCAGAAGTCTTTGGGAGGAACTTTGAAATGAGGATTGACAAACAAAATGAATCACAACACCATGAGATTTCAGCGTCGTTATTGAATAACGGTATAACAAAAAAAGTATTGAGATCGGAACACGCGTCTGTCAACATCCAAATGTAACGATATTAAAAGAACAACGGAACACAGTTGGGACTCCTATCATCGGGTTAAGCATTATATATATTTTCCAAACCTAAATTCTGATAACAAACATGGATTCAGCGTCGCAGTTTTATAGATCTGCCAAGAAATACAGAAAACAAATCTCTCCTGTCGCACCAGATGAACAAATGTCACACTAAACAAAGCCAATAAAAGTTCAATACTTGCACAGAAACGCCCGCAATAGAGTGTCCAAATAAACTGCCACTTAATGAACGGGAATATAAACTCTCGCCTATACCGGAAAGATCCGCCTCTTCCTGAAAGTGTCAGCAAAAGTTTAACTGACACTTTTTTTAAACGACATACAGGCTGAAAAAAGTTTTTGTTTTCAAATGCAAAGTTGTTTTTTTTTGTTTAAATCAATTACCGACACATTGATACCGATGTACATTTTCCAAGGGAAAAATGGCTTTATTCTGAGATAAACTAAATTCAACGTGTGAAGTCAGCAGCTCAACATTTACTTAACCTCGTCCAAAACTTTGAACCCAAATGTGTTTCCAACATAAGATCAAATTCAACTATATCAACACAGGAACAACTTTTGAAAATATATAATTATTTATTGAAAGAAAACATACCACCACCTGTACCAGGGTTGTAACATATAATAATTTCCACACAAATGATTAAACCGAACAATTAATATTCATTTTGAAAACAAGGTTCCTGTTTTAGGTATTACAAGACGATTGAGTACTTTACACCCAAAATCAGTACAAATCAAGCAAAAACAAGTGCAACTATTACTGTTTAAAACCTTTGCCATCAGGCTCTTCACGCCGTGATTGTATAAATGAATTACATCCCAGGAAAATAGCAGAGATCAGTAAGAAACATCTTTCTTTTTCAGGCGGTGGAGTCATCCTTGTCTTCCAGAAGAGGACTGCAGAATTCTGGATCAACGTCAGCCTTCAATGATAATCAGAACAAAGTAAATATTGCCATTAAGGCATACATGTCACAGATGACAGATGTTGTAACAAAAACAGCAGGTAGAGTTGAGCAAACCAACCAGGATCTGCAAAGCCTGTCAAGAACAAGCAAATAATGAAGTTCTTGAAATAAACAAACCTTGATTTGGTTTCTGTTGTCCATCATTCTCTGTCATGCTGGATGAAAGTGTGTCTTCACAGAGCATGTGTTTCTGTCACTCACCCCCAGAGCGGATTGAGAACCTCCCTGGACTCTCCTCAGGGTCCTGGACACGCTGCAGCACACGGGGCTGTAGCACAAGTTCTTCAGAATTTGGCAAATTGGAGGCAAACTACTCTTTGGGTCGGCTGTCACCGTGAACACCGTGGCGCCCTCGGACTTGGACATGGTCACAGACATCCTGCTGGATCCTCGAAGCTGAAAATATTGTAGGAGAAAAATTGATTTACCGTTTTAAAAATAATCGAATAAAGAAAATCATTTTAATCATACGAAAAAAATAATTGTTGCATCCAACAATGATGACAAAATGACAAGACAAGGAATAGAAACTAGTAGCAACCTTGATCATCATCTTAGTTATTATTCTAATATTACAACAACTGTTTCTTCAGAAGTCTTTGGGAGGAACTTTGAAATGAGGATTGACAAACAAAATGAATCACAACACCATGAGATTTCAGCGTCGTTATTGAATAACGGTATAACAAAAAAAGTATTGAGATCGGAACACGCGTCTGTCAACATCCAAATGTAACGATATTAAAAGAACAACGGAACGCAGTTGGGACTCCTATCATCGGGTTAAGCATTATATATATTTTTCAAACCTAAATTCTGAAAACAAACATGGATTCAGCGTCACAGTTTTATAGATCTGCCAAGAAATACAGAAAAAAAATCTCTCCTGTCGCACCAGATGAACAAATGTCACACTGAACAAAGCCAATAAAAGTTCAATACTTGCACAGAAACGCCCACAATAGAGTTACCAAATAAACTGCCACTTAATGAACGGGAATAGAAACTCTTCTCTTTCCTGGAAAGATCCGGCTCTGCCTGGAAGTGACAGCAAAAGTTTAACTGACACTTTTTTTAAACGAGGCTGAAAAAAGAATTTTGCTTTCAAATGTAAAGTTTTTTTTTTTTGTTTAAATCAATTACCAACACATTGATACCGATGTACATTTTCCAAGGGAAAAATGGCTTTATTCTGAGATAAACTAAATTCAACGTGTGAAGTCAGCAGCTCAACATTTACTTAACCTCGTCCAAAACTTTGAACCCAAATGTGTTTCCAACATAAGATCAAATTCAACTATATCAACACAGGAAAGACTTTTGAGAATATATATTTATTTATTGAAAGAAAACATACCACCACCTGTACCAGGGTTGTAACATATAATAATTTCCACACAAATCATTAAACCGAACAATTAATATTCATTTTGAAAACAAGGTTCCTGTTTTAGGTATTACAAGACGATTGAGTACTTTACACTCAAAATCAGTACAAATCAAGCAAAAACAAGTGCAACTATTACTGTTTAAAACCTTTGCCATCAGGCTCTTCACGCCGTGATTGTATAAATGAATTACATCCCAGGAAAATAGCAGAGATCGGTAAAGTACATCCTTCTTTTTCAGTCGGTGGAGTCATCCTTGTCTTCCAGAAGAGGACTGCAGAATTCTGGATCAACGTCAGCCTTCAAAGAAAATCAGAACAAATTAAATATTGCCATTAAGGCATACATGTCACAGATGACTGAACAAAAACAGCAGGTAGAGTTGATCACTAAAATATGACCAGTATCTACCTTTACTTCTGGATTCTCTCTCTTCCTCAGAGCCTTGATGCCCAGCACAGAAGAGCTGATGGACAGACACAACTGAAGAGCCGACAGGATGATCAGCAAAGCGATGAGACCAAACGCAACCATCTATGGAGACAAAGACGTTTTTTTTGTTTTTGTGTACATCAAACGAGTACAGAAAATAACTATGAAAATGTATGATTTTGACACTAACCTTAAAACTATGAACGCATGAGTGTCTTCATTTCACCTGCTTCTCCGAAAATAATGAGTCAATAAAACATTTTCAAAGTTGTTTGAATATGTGAACATAAATATGTGAAACACCAACTGTTCATCTCACACAGTGATGATATATTTTTGCCTCAAGGCAGTTCCTCTTCATACGACTGGGTGAAGTTACATTTCTTGGGTGGTTTCCCCAATAGTGATAATTGTCACGGCACATCCACCAAAATCCAATGTTTCCCATGTTGAAAGCAAAAGCAACTCCACACAGATTCAGAAGCACATTGATGATGACAAACATCTAGATGTATAAAAAGTGTCAGAATGATGGGCCAACGTACCTCTCGATGTGACGTATTGATTCGTTGAAATTGTCAACATAACTTAAATGTTCTGTTATTATTGCTTCTACAAAGAACACACAGAACTATGCAGCGAGAATTCTGAGCAGCTCTAGTAGAAGAACTTGCATTTCCCCGATCCTTAAAACTCTTCACCGGCTTCCAGTTTCTTTCAGGATCAACTTTACATTTATGGTTTTTACTTTCAGATCTATTCATGGTCAGACTCCTCCAACACACACTTCAGGACCAGAGGAGAGAAATCCTTCCAGGCTGTTGCATCTAAGCTTTCGACAAACTACTGTCCATCATGGATGATGACAGTCATCCTCTGAACACCGTCATCAGTGAGCAGCTGTTTGTAGTTCTTCTGTCAAGTGTTTGATATCTACAGGTGGGTCCCATGACTTTGATTATTGTACTGTTCTTGTCTTCCTGTGTCTAGCCATTTACTTTTGACTGGACGTCAGCTGCATATAACTTCTTGACTGGTTGAAGGTGAACATCGACTTTAAGACACTCGAGAGAAAAAGTGTGGCCTGTATTATTATTCAACATCAGTCACCAAACGGGCTCAGTTGGCGCTCCTCTTTCTGGAATTCATTCCAGCACGTCATTGAGATCAGGCCCAAGCACATGTACTCAGAAGTATAGCCTCATTTGATTCAGGGTTCAGCGTGACTTCCACCTTTACTTTGTCTCTAGCGCCACCTCCTGGCTGTCTAATATTCTGAATAAAGTAAAATAAAATTGGGCGGTAACTATTTACATATATTAAACACTGCACATTGCCACACATACACAAAGTATTGATAAAAAAAAAGAAGTTCATGTTAATATAATATCACAGTGTTGTGGACCAGTGGTTCAGCTGAAAGAGGGATGGATTACTTGGTATCGTGAGAAGTCAGCAGCACATAGTTTACTTTGTTTTTAGAACCTAGTCCAGAGATGAATCAATTCAAAAAACAAAACATTAATCACATCATTTTCAAAGCAAGATCCAACTAAATCAACACAAACATGACTTTTGTATTTATTTATTTAAAAGAAAACATACCACTATATTTACCAGGGCAATAAAATATAATGTCCACACAAACAATTAAACTGAATAATTCACATTACTTGCGAAAACTAAGGTTTCCGTTTTAAGTGGCATAAGACAATAAGGCACATTACAAATGAAGCAGAAACAAATGCAAATGTTTAGTTTATAAATCTCTTAAGGCTCTTCCCATCGTTATTGTATAAATGAAAGATACCCTAGAACAATAGCAGAGTTTGTAAAGCAGGATGCAAGAGGTCAACATCCCTTTGTTTAGGCGGTGCAGTCGTCTTTGTCCTTCACAGCCGGACTGTAGATTTCTGGATCAAAGTCAGCCTTAAAAAAACAACAACATTTAATTCATGCAATTATTTCAGTTTTACTTGTATTATTCTTTTACGGCAAACAGGACTCAGGTTATGTTTTCCTGACAGTTGTGTTTAAAAGGTCTTTGTGAGTCATGTTTGTTGTCATGTATGAAGTGAAAGTGATGTTTGGATCAAAACGTTACATAAAAGATTTTATACTTGGATGGATTCGTAACAGAAATAACTGGAAGAGACTCAGTGATTTGATCACTAAAATATGTCCAGTATTTACCTTTTCTTCTGGATTCTCTCTCTTCCTCAGAGCCTTGATGCCCAGCACAGAAGAGCTGATGGACAGACACAACTGAAGAGCCGACAGGATGATCAGCAAAGCGTTGACACCATGAAAAACCATCTATGGAGACAAAGACGGGTTTTTTTTGTTTGTTTGAAATTGTAGGAATGTCTACATAAAACTAGAAAAAAATAGTTTGCAATGCAATCCATCGGGACCAAAACATACGTGTAAAAAACAGTTTCTATCCATTTTTGATTCTGATTAAAACACATCATTGTAAGATGGAACTCGAATAGCAGTTCTCCTTCATAGCACTGTGTGGAGTTGGAGATGGTTGCACATTTCCAAACCGGTAACTATAAAAAATATTATCCGGATTGCAAAAGTCCCAAAATCCAATGCGTGCCATGTTGATGCTGTACAGAGCTATTGCTGTAATCGCAAAAACAACTCCAAACAGATTCAGAAGCACATTGATGATGACCTTCAAGGGAAAAAAAGACAGTCAAAGAAGTTCATCGTACAAAAGATCTCTATAAAGTAATGATTATATTGATGGTCAAATACAAGCTGCTACCATTCAGATGTACTTTTGTTCAACATTCTCTCACCAGACGAGGACATGGAAATCGGTGGGACAGAATGCAAAAGATTCCAAACAGCATGAACTAGAAAGAACAAAAGTAAGAAATCAGAAACAACAGATTTCAGCAAATATTCATTTTGTATTATTATAGAAAATAGCTTTATGAATAAAGAAGATGCAGTCATTTTTTTTTCAGTGCCAAGATTATTAAACATTATTTCAATATCAAACCTCTTGAATTGATTTTTAAAAAATGGACAATTACAGATATAAGGAATATATTTTTCACACTTAATTTGCTCTTCATACTTACCAATCCACCCAGCCAATAAGGGAATCCATATTGAAACAAATGCCAAGCAGACCCCCCACGGGAGATATGCAAGATCATCCCGAGACCGATGAGCAAACCAAGCAGGATCTGCAAAGCCTGTCAAGAACAAGCAAATAATGAAGTTCTTGAAATAAACAAACCTTGATTTGGTTTCTGTTGTCCATCATTCTCTGTCATGCTGGATGAAAGTGTGTCTTCACAGAGCATGTGTTTCTGTCACTCACCCCCAGAGTGGATTGAGAACCTCCCTGGACTCTCCTCAGGGTCCTGGACACGCTGCAGCACACGGGGCTGTAGCACAAGTTCTTCAGAATTTGGCAAATTGGAGGCAAACTACTCTTTGGGTCGGCTGTCACCGTGAACACCCTGACGTCCTTGGACTTAGACATGGTCACAGACATCCTGCTGGATCCTCGAAGCTGAAAAAATTGTAGGACAAAACTTGAATCAACGTAAAATAAACGAATAAAGTAAATCATTTTAATCATAAGAAAAAAAAAATTGTTGCGTCCAACAATGATGACAAAATGTGAAAAGACAAGGAATAGAAACTAGTAGCAACCTTGATCATCATCTTAGTTCTTATTCTAATAATACAACGACTGTTTATTCAGAAGTCTTTGGGAGGAACTTTGAAATGAGGATTGACAAACAAAATGAATCACAACACCATGAGAGATTTCAGCGTCGTTATGCAGTTATGAATAACGGACTTAAGTAAAGTTGGCTCGATATTGACAGATTCGATCTTTGCGCTCTAATACCTCTTTATACAAGTTATTAAAGGGAGGGGACCGTCTAAAAAAATTACTTACCAGCAGACTTTCTTTCAAACATATTTTTTCATATATTTTCACTCCAATCATTTTCATTATTTTTTTACATTTTAGTGTATTGTTTTAGTTATTTAGTTATTAAATCCATATTTATTATCCATTTTTAATTACAACTGTTATGGGCAGCACATTTTGTCACAATCATCCATATCATGTTACTTTACTATTTAGTTATTTTTAATTTATTCTAAATTCTTTCATATCTATATTTACATGGAATCTTTAAAAAAAAAAAGCTATGCAGTACTTCCATATCAAGTTACTACTCTCATTAGTTTTTCAAATTTCATCCATACATTTTCAAAATCACCATTTATGTGCAATATTTAACATACATTTTGTAATAGCTTTGTAATTACAATTGTGATGGTCACCAAATTCATGTCACTTATGACGTACCTTCGTATCAAGTTACTACACTCATTCGTTTTTCGGATTTCTTCTTGAAATTTTCAAAATCACTATTTTTGTGCAATATTTCACATACATTTTGTAATAGCTTTGTAATTATAATTGTGATGGTCACCAAATTCATGTCACTTATGGAGTACCTTCATATCAAGTTACTACACTCATTCGTTTTTTTAATTTCTTCTTGAAATTTTCAAAATCACTATTTTTGTGCAATATTTCACATACATTTTGTAATAGCTTTGTAATTATAATTGTGATGGTCACCAAAGAAGGGTCCATGGGGCTCAAGGTGCCGTCTTCAGGAACATCACAACCGGCTGGGGAAGGACTCAGGGGACGGTATGGAGAAAGTCTGTCCTGGTGCAGCACCACCATGCGTCTTCTGTTTGGCAGCCGCACCCGATACACCACTTCAGACAAGCGGTCAATTACTTCACCAGGAACTTGCCAGTGACTGCGGAGCTTAGGGGAAACTCCCTATTTGCGGACCGGACAGTAAACCCACACCTTGTCTCCCGGCTCAAAGGCACGCCCTCGACAGCGTGTATCATAGGTCCTCTTTTGCCGGGCGCCAGCACTGTCTTGAGACTGCCGACTGTAGTCGTGTACCACCTGTAGTCGGTCCTTCGGTCTGCGGAGGTAATCCATCTCCTTTCCTCCAGGAATCTCATGTTCTGGCGGGGCACCAAATACCAAATCCACTGGTGTCCGCAGCTCTCTCCCGAACATCAGAGCAGCAGGAGTGCATTGGCTGGATTCCTGCACAGCAGATCGGTATGACCACAGAACCAGGGGTAGGTGACGATCCCAGTCCTTTTGATGTTCACTCGTCAAGATAGCAAGCTGAGTCGCAAGAGTGCAATTAAATCGCTCCACCAAACCGTCGCTCTGTGGGTGGAGCGGCGTGGTCCTTGTCTTCCTCACCCCCAGCCGTCTGCAGACCTCCTGGAACACCCGGGACTCAAAGTTTCTCGTCAGGAACTCCAAACCGAGAGAACATCTCGTCCACCAACTTCTCTGCTGTTGTGATGGCACTTTGATCTGGTACTGCGTATGCCTCTGGCCACTTGGTGAAATAATCCATGGCCACTAAGACATAGCGATTGCCAGAGTCTGACACCGGAAAGGGACCAAGAATGTCCACTCCAACTCTCTCCATCGGAGCCCCCACCAAGTACTGTTGGAGTGGGGCATGGGACCGCTGTGTTGGCCCCTTCTGGGCAGTGCAGGCATCACAGCAGTGGACATACAGCTCCACATCTCGTCTGCATCCTGGCCAGTAGAACCGGCTCCGAAGGCGATGTAGGGTCTTTGTATTTCCATAGTGTCCTGCCCCCACCGAGCCGTGGACATGCTGAAGAACTTTGGGCCGGAGAGCCTTGGGCACCATGAGCTGCAGGAGATCTCTTCCTCCCCATGGTGCTTGCCACCGCCGTTACATCACACCAGTGTGGACCTCGAAGTTGCCCCATTGGGAGCGGTATGCCTTCACCTCGGGTCCTAAAGCCGACACCTCCGACCAGCTTGGACGTTGTCCGGCCTCCAACCAACCCTTCACCGACGCCAAGGTTGCGTCAGCGGCCTGTTGTTGCTTCAGCTCTGGAGGTGTAAGTTCCAACCCATCCTCTTCCCCGCTGCTGGCGCGCACCGATATCACCCTTTGTGCCACATGGTCCCGTTCTTCCTGTCGGCAACAGTATCGACACTCAGCTTCAGCACAGGGGCGACGTGAGAGGGCATCAGCATTTCCATGGAGCTTTCCTGCCCGGTGCTTGATCTCAAAGTCAAAACCTTGGAGCGTTTCCAGCCATCGAGCCACTTGACCTTCAGGGTTCTTGAAACTCAAGGTGAGCGAAGCATGGTCAGTTCGAAGTAGGAAGTGATTACCTTGCAAGTATGGCCGGAATTGATGCAGGGCCAGGACCACGGCCAGCAGCTCACGACGGGTGACGCAGTAATTCTTCTCCTCCTTGCTAAGTGCCCGGCTGAAATAGGCCACAGCTCATTCTCCATCTTCCCCTTGTTGTGAAAGGACAGCCCCAACGCCAACATTACTGGCATCCGTGTCCACAATGAAGGGCCGCTGCCCATCAGGATATGCCAAGATGGGAGCTTCAGTGAGGGAAGTCTTGAGCTGAGTAAAGGCAGCGGAACAGTCAGCATCCCAGTTGAATGTTTTGCCCTTATCTATGAGACGATTTTTTAATGAGTGGGCTGGCAATGGTGGCAAAACCCTGGATGAACCGTCGGTAGTACGAAGCCAGACCCAAGAAGCTTCGCAACTGGCTGACATTTGCAGGGGTAGGCCAATCACGAACTGCAGCTATCTTTTCTGGGTTGGTGGCGACCCCACGAGTACTGACAATGTGGCCAAGGAACTTAGTCTCTCTGGTCAGCAGTTGACACTTTGCAGGGTTCAACCGTAACCCAGCCTGACGTATAGCCGTGAAAACCTCACCTAGGTTAGCCAGGGCTCCGTCGAAGTCAGCGGCATGCACCAGCAGATCATCCAGGTACACCACACAGCGGTCACGGGGCACGTTAGCCAGAACTCTCTCCATCAGTCGCTCGAACGTAGCAGGTGCATTGCAGAGTCCAAAAGGCATAACCCTGAATTGCCACAGTCCTTGTCCAATGGTGAAAGCTGTCTTTGGTCTTGCCTCCGGGGCCAATTCCACCTGCCAGTATCCACTGCGGAGGTCAAGGGAGCTGAACCAACTGGACCCAGCAATGTTGTCAAGTGCATCATCAATGCGAGGAAGAGGATACGAGTCTTTCTTGGTGACTGCATTCAGGCGCCGATAGTCCACGCAGAACCTCCAAGTACCGTTCTTCTTCTTGACCAAGACAACGGGGGCTGCCCAGGGGCTATCTGATGGTTCAATTACTCCAGCATTGTACATCTCCTGGATCTTTTCAACTGCGACCTTCCGCTTGAAGAGGGCTAACCGATGGGGGCGTAGACGTATGGGTTGAGCGTTACCAGTCTCAATAGTGTGCTGGACAAGTCCAGTCTGCCTACAGTCCTCATCCCTGGCAGCAAAAATGTCTTTATACTCGTCAAGCAGACATTTCAACTTCTGGCCTTGCTGAGGTTCCATGCCGTCACTACTGCGCTGCCAAAGTTGGTGGATGGCTTCCGCAGTCTCTGCAGGGGAAGAAGCTGGTAGGGTTCGTGCTAATGCCGGTTGTGGAGCACAAGATCTTGGCATCTCTTGAACTGCTGCTGTCATCCTCCGATGATCAGGCTGTGCCTTCTCCTCCCTACTAGACTTGAGCTCCACTTTTTCCTTGCCCAGGATTATGGTCTTTCCTACTACGTCGACTTGAGCTTCCCAGCGACTCAACAGGTCCAGCCCAATGATACACGGATCATGGATGTTGGCAAGCCAAAACCCATGCTCCAACACTTGGTCTCCCGCTCGAACTTTCACCATCTTTTTCCCTAAAATGTTAAACTTTTCTCCAGTTACTGACATCAATTTGGTGTTGGTTGGGGCCCACATTTCGGAAACTCGGCTATTGGCCTCAAGGAGGGTGCCTGGACGGACCAAAGAGATGGTGGACCCAGTGTCCACCAAGGCTTGACATGGCTGACCATCCAGTTTGCAGTACAGGTACAATCCTTGTGTATGTCCACAACGTCCAACCAATGTCCATCTGCCTTGGAGGGAAAGTGGATTTTGGAGTGGGCGGTCCCTCATTGCGCCACTCCACTGCAGTTTCCCACCACCCTGGTAATAGGGGTCGGAGCAGGGCAATCTCTTGCGAAGTGGCCGAGCTGGTCACACCGAAGGCATCGATCTGTCGGACGGGGTCGTCGTCTGGATCGTGGCGGCACTGAGGACAGGCGGACCTCCTCAACATCTTCATCATAGTCCAACATCCTGACCTGCGCCCGTGGACCAGGAGCCCTTGATGGTGTATGTTGAGCAGCGAAGATCCCTTGTGCTCGTTCAGCTTCCCTCAGTGCCTCGGTTAGGGACACCGGCATGGAGAGACGAACATGCTGTCGTAGTTTTTCTGGTGCCAGCCCTCGTAGAAAAGCGTGGAGTGCTAGTTCTCCTTGGGATGTAGCATTGAAATGCGGATAGCCTTGCTGGGCATACTGCTGCACGTCAGCGGCGAAGGTGCCCAAATTCTCCCCTTCTTGTAGATGGCGACTAGTCAGCTGCTCTCTGCTCTGGTCGGCATGACACGGCTGGCCAAACCGTCTCTGAAGTGCGGTGGTCAGGTTATGGAAGTCGATGGTTTCCACTGGGGCTAGGTCTAGAAGCACTTGTGTCGCCTTTCCTTCCAAAGCCAGAGCCAAATGGGTCACAGCTTCAGCATTGCTCCACCCATTATGCCGCATTGTTAGTTGCACCTGTGCCAGGTATGGCGCAAGTGGTACCAGTCATTGTACTTGGGCAGCTTAACCGTTGGCTTGTGTGGAGGTGTACTCATCTGTATCCTTGTGTCCGGGCCATCATCTGCATGCAGTCTTGTTCTTTCCGCCAACAGGTGCTCCTCTGCTCCAACCCACTCTTCTGGTGGTAGAGAATGCCGATCCAATCTTCGATCTGCCGGTGGCCAGGTCCTCCCTACCCCCAAGGGGCAGTGCGCAGGCGGCTCCTCTTCTCCGGTCTTCTTTTCCAGTAGAGGGCGATGTTCCCGTATGGCACTTTCTCCATCAGGTCTGTCTTTCATCAGAAGCCGGGCTCCTCCAGCCACCAGGGGGCGATCGGTAGTCATCTTTGGCGTTGCTCTCTTCTCCATCAGTGGAGGACGGTGTTGGCGCTGGAGCCCAAGATTTAGCTCAATTGCTCGCTCAAGTTCGTAGATTTCTCTGTCTATTGTTCAAGAGAAATCCCACTTCTGACACCAATGTAGCGAGTTTCAGTGAGGGTCAGGCAAAGAGAACAAGGGTGTCTTTTCCACACTGCCACAGACAGGTGCCTTTTATTTAACATAATAAATAATGCACCAGTCGCTACAATATTTTCCAAACCTAAATTCTGATAACAAACATGGATTCAGCGTCGCAGTTTTATAGATCTGCCAAGAAATAAATAAAGAAAATCTCTCCTGTCGCACCAGATGAACAAATGTCACACTGAACAAAGCCAATAAAAGTTCAATACCTGCACAGAAACGCCCGCAATAAAGTGTCCGAATAAACTGCCACTTAATGAACGGGAATAGAAACTCTTCTCTTTCCTGGAAAGATCCGCCTTTTTCTTGGAAGTAACAGCAAAAGTTTAACTGACACTTTTTTTAAACGACATACAGGCTGAAAAAAGTTTTGTTCTCAAATGCAAAGTTGTTTTTTTGTTTAAATCAATTACCGACACATTGATACCGATGTACATTTTCCAAGGGAAAAGTTTACCCTGCTGTTTTAAGAACATCACCGGAAATAGCGGGAGCAGAACCGGATATGTTGCTCTAATTTTAATTTACCAAATTAAACTTCTCAGTTAAAGGACGCCGAGAACATTCAGAAAATGACTTGGTTCTGCTGAGGGAGAAATGGCTTTATTCTGAGATAAACTAAATTCAACGTGTGAAGTCAGCAGCTCAACATTTACTTAACCTCGTCCAAAACTTTGAACCCAAATGTGTTTCCAACATAAGATCAAATTCAACTATATCAACACAGGAAAGACTTTTGAAAATGTATATTTATTTATTGAAAGAAAACATACCACCACCTGTACCAGGGTTGTAAAATATAATAATTTCCACACAAATGATTAAACCGAACAATTCATATTCATTTTGAAAACAAGGTTCCTGTTTTAGGTATTACAAGACGATTGAGTACTTTACACTCAAAATCAGTACAAATCAAGCAAAAACAAGTGCAACTATTACTGTTTAAAACCTTTGCCATCAGGCTCTTCACGCCGTGATTGTATAAATGAATTACATCCCAGGAAAATAGCAGAGATCAGTAAAGTACATCCTTCTTTTTCAGTCGGTGGAGTCATCCTTGTCTTCCAGAAGAGGACTGCAGAATTCTGGATCAACGTCAGCCTTCAAAGAAAATCAGAACAAATTAAATATTGCCATTAAGGCATACATGTCACAGATGACAGATGTTGTAACAAAAACAGCAGGAAGAGTTGATCACTAAAATATGACCAGTATCTACCTTTACTTCTGGATTGTCTCTCTTCCTCAGAGCCTTGATGCCCAGCACAGAAGAGCTGATGGACAGACACAACTGAAGAGCCGACAGGATGATCAGCAAAGCGATGAGACCATACGCAACCATCTATGGAGACAAAGAGGTTGTTTTTTTTCTTCTTTTTGTGTACATCAAACGAGTACAGAAAATAACTATGAAAATTTATGATTTTGACATTAACCTTAAATTCACCCGCTTCTCCAAAATAATGAGTCGATAAAACATTTTCAAAGTTGTTTGAATATGTGAACATAAATCTTTGTAACATGAAACACGAACACCAACTGTTCATCTCACACTTACAGTGATGATATATTTTGCATCAAGGCAGTTCCTCTTCAGACGACTGGGTGAAGTTACATTTCTTGGGTGGTTTCCCCAATAGTCATAATTGTCACTGCACAACCACCAAATTTCAATGTGTGCCATGTTGATGCTGTACACAACTATTGCTGTAATCGCAAAAGCAACTCCACACAGATTCAGAAGCACATTGATGATGACCTTCAAGGGAGAAAAAAAGGCAGTCAAAGAAGTTTGTCGAACAAAAGATCTCCATGAAATAATGACTGTATTAATGGTCAAATACAAGCTGCAACACATCAGTGTGGACGATGCAGATGTACTTTTGTTCAACATGCTCTCACCAGACAAGGACTTGGAAATCGCTGGGACAGAATGCAAACGGTTCCAAACAGAATGAACTTTAAAGAAAGAAAATCATGATCAACTAATTGCAGCGAAGATTATATTTTCACTATGAAAGAAAACAGCCGTGGAAATAATGAAGGTCAAACATTAGGTCAGGAAACTTTATTTGTTTACAGGTCTCTTAAAATGATCAAAATAGTTAAAATTGCAGGAAATAGAAAACATTTTTCCACACGTAATTTATTCCTGAACGTTCAGCTCTTCATACTTACCAATCCACCGAGCCAATAAGCGACTCCATATTCATCCATTTGCCACCAATTATTAATTTGGAGGCGACTCACGATAGTCCCGATACAGATGTTGAGCAAACCAACCAGGATCTGCAAAGCCTGTCAAGAACAAGCAAATAGAGAAGTTCTTGAAATAAACAAACCTTGATTTGGTTTCTGTTGTCCATCATTCTCTGTCATGCTGGATGAAAGTGTGTCTTTACAGAGCATGTGTTTCTGTCACTCACCCCCAGAGTGGATTGAGAACCTCCCTGGACTCTGCTCAGGGTCCTGGACACGCTGCAGCACACGGGGCTGTAGCACAAGTTCTTCAGAATTTGGCAAATTGGAGGCAAACTACTCTTTGGGTCGGCTGTCACCGTGAACACCGTGGCGCTCTCGGACTTGGACATGGTCACAGACATCCTGATCCTCAAAACTGAAAAAGATTTACAGTGTAGGACACAACTTGATTTCTTTTTCACAAATTTGGCAACAAAAAAAAAAGTCGTTTAGTTCATTCAAAAAAATAGTTCTTGCATCAAATGATGATGACAAATGTGACAAGAATATAAACTAGTAGCAATATTTATCATCATCTTAGTTATTATTCTAATAATATAACGACTGTTCATTTATTCAGAAGCTCTGGGCAAATAACAACATTGAAAGATTTCAGCACCATCGTCGAATAATGGTATATTTATTTATATTTAAAACAATTTCCCGAAGGAGACCTCCTGAGGGATCAATAAAGTTTTACCTTACATTACCTTACCTTATATCAAAGTATTAAAAACGGAACACGCCTTTTGTCAACATCCGCGATCACAGTCCGACGCTAAATTTAAAGTGCGCGTAATGGCAGATTAGCACTGATTCGGTTTGGAAGAAACGTCATAGATAACGTCTCGTTTTACATTAATACTCACTAAATGTTAAATATAGTGAAATGATTTGTTAAAACTATTGAATTACATTTTTATTCAATCCATTATTGATCGATATTTATTTGTCAAAATAAACACCTTGGCTATGATCGGATAGTTTTACTCCAGTTTCTGTAGCCATAATAAAAAAAAAGACTCCTATGATCGAGTCTTATATTATCTCTTCCTGATTTAAACTTTAATGATGATTTAAAAAAAAAACATGGATTTAACATTAAAGTTTTAAACCTCAACCAGGAAATACAGAAAATAAATCTCACCTGTCGCGCCAGGTAAACAAACTCGAACAACTAACAAGCAAAGAGCAGCTAAAGTCACAGATTTAACAACAAACAGAGACAATAAATCAGGTCAATACCTGCACAGAACCAGTCTCGGAGAAAACAGAGTGAATAAAATGTTCAAATAAATTACGCACTTACGAGTGAGAAGGTAGAGACTTCCCTTTACCAGAAAGATCCGCCTCCTCCAATCGTTCTGTTCAAACTAATAAAAAGCTGAATAACCGGCTGGTACGTCACACCCTGTCATTAAACGAGTCAACAGACGGGAAAATGCACTTCACTTATCATCATACGATTCGTTTAAATGTCACATCTTTTTTATGTATATATATATATTTTTTGCTACATTATATTGTTCGAAGACATACCTGGAGACGGGAAAGACTAGTGACAGCTTAATATTTTACTATTTTATCTCCACAGTACTTGAGGGCAGGTTCATCTATCTAGGTTAGTCACCAAGATATCTTTTTTTTTTCTGTTTGTTTTTAATCAAACACACTTTTAGCCAATTCAAAAGGGACATGCGGCTGTAGTAATATTGTCGCGAACCATTTGAATATAGATGTCTGAAAGTACCTTTTCAGAAGAAAATGACACAGAAGTTATTATGAATTTATGTATTTAACGAAATAATCCTGTTTGTGTTTACAACAGACATTAAACATACAAAGTAGAACAACAACCAATCAAAGAAGGATTAGTGTTATGAGGAAATGCATTCTCAACATTCATAAGCACATTTAAAAAGGAAACTTTTACATACAACATATGATGTTATAAGTACTTTATGTAGTACCGCAGAGTTTATATTTAAAGCAGCATAGTTTTCTTTGTTTTGCCACCTATGGCGAGGGGTTTTCTTCTTCTTCCAAAAGTTTCTTGCATATTTCTCGATCAACAGGGACCTAAAATGAAAATTTAAAAAATGAAATTAAAGATATGATATTGTTTTGTGTACATGTCTTCATGCTGCTCAAAATTCTCTTCTTGGGGGATCAAAAAGTGTCAATTTGGCCTTAAGAGCGTGCTGAGAGTAAAACGTAAACATGTATTATATTTCAAATGTTCGTCATAACTGAATTAGATTACATAATATTAGATTGTTTAATAATCTAGAATTACAGTTTTGTGGAACGTAACGTGATGTTTTGGTGCAGGGGTCGCAACCCGTGGCTCTTTCAGCCCTCTGATGCAGCTCACCGAGTTTTTTGGAGTATAAATGTTGGAATTTTGTTTAAATGTTTCATAGGGTTTTTCCAATGATGCATGAAAAACGAGCAAACCTCTCCTTCCCTTTACCGTTTATTTAATTTCGTAACGTTACTTGAGAACAAAAAGTTCTTCACGATCATCAGCACAGAACTAACTAAGTCTAAAAGGAACAGTAACACGCACAACAACAAGCGTTATAGTATTCTACTTCAGTTTGTTCAAAATTGTAATTTCAAATTTGTACAGAACCTTAAAAAAAAATATATGGACCTGCTGAACCATAATTTCTTTCAGCCTACATCACAAACGTGTACATTATTATAAATTAGGTTATGTTTAATATCAAATCATTTCCTTTTTAATGACCTTTTGTTTGTGCATCCTGCATTGTTGAAATGATAGTAATAATAATAATGTAATAATAATGATGATACAATTATTAGGATGTATATTAACGTGTATATAACCCTCCAGAGTCACATAGTGCTTTGCATGAAGTTTGAATTTAAACGATCACTAACTAACATTTTATTTATAGTTTATTTATAGATAGCATAAAGGAAAAAACAGAGAAAGTGAACATTATATGGAATTATATTTAATTTTTAAAGTCAAACGGGTTTTGCCGCTCCAAGGGTTTTCATTCCTGTAGGAAATGGGTCCAAATGGATCTTTCAATTCAATTTTATTTGGTTGCCAACCCCTGTTTTGGTGGGACGAAGAATGACGACACAACAGAATTTAACCTGTGCAATTTTTACCTTTTCGTCTCGACCCTCTCTCTTCCTCAGAGCCTTGATGCCAAGTACAGACGAGCTGATGGACAGACACAACTCCAGAGCTGCCATGATTATCAGCAAAGAGTTGATGATTTGCAGAATAATCTACCAGGGAAAAAAAATGAGTCGTTGTAAATATGGATCTTTTTTAAAAACAGTGCCCACAATAAAAAGGATGTTTGACCGCTGGAATTTTTGAAGATATTTTGAAACATTTAATAAATAATCCATACAACCTGAGAAGTAACTGGAGCAGATGTTTATTTCAGACTTACAAGGAGCTGAGCTTTCCCCTCGAGGCAGTCCTGCATCAACTGACTGCTTTGAGCTGTAGTTGGTTTCACATCTCCGGGACTTTCTTCCCAGAACTCCTCCTCACACATGGACCAAAAAGTGGTGGTGGCTATGTTGAGGCTGTACAGAATTACTGCTGCGATCGCGAAACCGATCCCAGACAGATTCAGGATGACATTTAGGACGACCTTAAAGAAACGAGAGCAGGATGAATTCAAAAACACTCTAAACACACTAGTGGTGGATCAGGGGGATGAACTTACCAGGCAAGGACTTGGGAATTTCTCGGACAGAATGCAAACAATTCCAAACAGAATGAACTAGAAACGACAAATGTATATTACTTTTCAGGAATACACAAAAATATTTTTCAAGCCTCGCCCTTAAAAATCACACTCCTGCTTATATATTAAAGTAATACACACACACACACACACACACACACATACATATATATATATATATATATATATATATATATATATATATAGCTGATGGACAGACACAACTCCAGAGCAGCCATGATTATCAGCAAAGAGTTGATGATTTGCATAATAATCTAACAGGAGAAAAAAATGAGTCGTTGTAAATCTGGATCTTTTTAAAAAAAATAGTGCCCACAATAAAAAGAAATGCTGGACCGCTGGAATTTTTAAATATATTTTAAACATTTAATAAATAATCCATACAACCTGAGAAGTAACTACATACAGTATATATATATATATATACATATATATGTATATTTATGTATAAAATTGTGATATTTTCAAGTTAACATCATTGAAACACTTTAAAATGATGAGTCAGAGATTAAAGGGGGGGTAGATGTTCTTCTGAATGTTTTCATCAAGATATATTGAAAATTCTACCGTTAATCCCAGTCTTTTTTAATGGTTTTGCACCTCTCACGATACACAAAGTGCTTCTCAGAACGTTCATTCAATCGTATACATTCACACAGAGGAAGGCTTCGGATCTTCATGCCAAAGGACGACCGTCTCCACCATTTCTTACCATTCCTCCTAACCAAAAGGCAAAACCAGCCGAGCCACCGGGGGTGGAGAGCATGGTAGGCCCGAGACCAATGTTGAACAGACCGACCATGATGTGTAGAACCTGTTGACACAATGAAGTGCATCGAATACACTTACACGTACATGTGTTTCCTAAACAAACACAGGTGAAATTTAACTTTAAACAATTTGTGTTTTCTTTTCTGACCTGATTCATTACAATTTACTGTCACTCACCCCAAGTACGGTCTGACGAGATCCCTGGAGTCTCATCAGGTGCTCGGACACCGAGCAGCACACAGGGTTGTAGCACATGCCCTTGAGAATCTGGCAAATCGGAGGCAAACTACTGTTTGGGTCGGAAATCACCGTGACCACGGTGAGCCCGTCAGCCCTGGACATGGTCATAGACATCCTGACACCTGGAAACAGAGATAAGAGGGTTTGAATCCGTGTTTGACTTCAAGGACATCAATAGAGGTTTGTCAAAAAGATCAGGCAGCAATGACCACTGTTTTAAAGGGAGATCAAAAAATTCAGATTTAGTTCTACAAAAAAAAGTATGTGTGAATGGCTGTCAAAGCGCTTTGTGACCCTGGTCTAGAAAGGTGCTATATAAATAGATATTATTATTATTATTATTATTATTTAAAAGGAAAGGGTTTTTCACACAAGCAGCCAAAATAGTTTAACAGCGGAACAAAAAATATACATATATATATATCAACCAAATTGTCTGTAAAACAAAGGATAAGTAATTTCAAGTAAAGACAAGATAGTACTTGAACGTTTCTTATCTGAAACGCATCTTTATAGGTCGCCATATCAACATAAACATTAACCTCCTTCCATCAACTTTCTTTTTATTGTAGCCAGTTGAATAAAACCAAAGTATACGTGAAGCTTATTTTTTGTAGAATGGAAAACATTTGATTTAAAATGCATTTCTCGCTTTGCCAGTCACTTTTTTCTTCATCTGTTCCAGATGTTTTTTTTTACTGTTTGGAGGAAAGTGAAACAATAAAACAACTAACTTGAAAAGAGTAGCAAATACCAAGCAACAAAAACGTACCTTCACACCCTGGTTAATGGAAAAAGTCCTCGAAAAAAAGTGGGAAAAAAAACTGCGCACTTGAATTCTTGCTGCTTCTTCTGGAGCGGAAGTGATGTTTTATTTACTCGCCGATTGAAGTCCACGAGGAAAATCATTAAAAAAAAAGAACTAAAACCATTTACGTATCCCTAAGACTTACATTGGTGGCTCTTGTGTAGGGTTTAAACCAAGCAACTCACTAAATTTACGTTTTAAGTTGAACGCGTTTGGTATTATCGCCTACATCCCCCACAAAGCATTGCGGGCTCTCCCGGAAAAAGAGGAAGTTCAAGTCACCTGACTATCGAGGCTCCGAACTAGCTGTTCGTATTTCTTTTGGTCGTTGTTGACCAATATTAGAGCATTTTCTTTTGCGTTTAAAAGTTTTATATTTAGTGGAGATGTTGAGACCAAAAGCATTGACGCAGGTTCTCAGCCAAGCGAACACAAACGGAGTCCAAAGTACGCTGTAAGTGTTGTTAGCATAGCTACTAGCTACATGCACAAACATTGTGTTATATTATGGTGAAAACATTCACGACTTGTCATGTCAGCCTGGACAATGCTCTATATTTATGCATTTTAAGTGTTCATGAATTAAGATTTTTACGTATGTATCTCTCTTAAAGATGTGTTTTTATTTAGAGGAGACATACGTATTTTACACTTAAGTGTTTATCATAACAGTTCCTCAGTTGTTTTTCTCTGTAACCTTCATATTTTTCCACTGTTTATCTGTAACCTTTAGATCTTTAACTTGCATTGTTTAGTTTTATGTATCAAATGACTACCTTAATAAAAAACACATTTAGTTTTCTAATGTGGTCTCAGATGTTGTCCTTTTTTTATTTCTTCTCGTTCACCAGCTTGCTGAATAACGAAGGATCTCTTCTGGCGTACTCCGGCTACGGAGACACGGACGCCCGCGTGACGGCTGCCATCGCTAGCAACATTTGGGCGGCCTACGACAAGAATGGCCACCAAGCGTTCAACGAGGACAACCTTAAATTCATCCTGATGGACTGCATGGTCAGTAGACTAAAACGTTCTTTTTACTCTGTCTACACGCAATAGTAGAAGCAGTTCTTTGTAGATTCGTAAGAGTTTCAATCTGGAAGATGAAGTTGTTACAGGCATGTTGACAACATTTCAAGTGTGCCGGTTTGCAGGAAGGACGAGTGGCCATTACACGAGTCGCAAACCTGCTCCTCTGCATGTACGCCAAACAGACAGTAGGCTTTGGAATGCTCAAAGCCAAGGTGAGAAATTTAACAATGTACTCATAACTTCTTGGTGATAACTGAATGAATATTTGAAGAGCCTATAACATTTTTTGTATCTTCTCATAAATCTCTTTATTCGGTTCTTGTTGCTTGTTTTTTAAGTCATGAAAATCACAAGTTTTGATGAAGCAGAACGGCTCTTGTTTGCAGGCTGAAGCTCTGGTTGAATACCTGGAAGAACCGCTAACTCAAGTGGCTGCATCCTAGCAGGAACCTTCCTTCACTCGTGCCCTCTTCGCTCCCGTGTTGTTCCTTCAACTGTATATAAATCCATCAAATCTTTGTGTATTTAAAAACATGAGACTAATCGTAGAATTGTAATATTTGTGAAAAACAAACACTTTCACATCGCCATGTTTCTCTTTAACAAGTAGCCTTATCTCATTGTGTGCATATTATGTGAATGGAATAAATAAAACATCAGTCAACATTTATCTATTCATTTCTATTTCTTCCAAAACATTCCTGACTCAGCCTGTTGTATTAATAATGTGCTCTGATCCATCGGCCCCTTGACATATGTCAAATATACTATAATGCCAATAAATACAATAATATAATACACATGTCAAAATCATGGTCTGTATATATATACACTCAAGTACAACTTGTTTAAATATACAGTATAAATATTTTAACTTGTGCATAATTGTAGAGCCTATTTCTTCTACTTTAATTGGTTAACAATGATTAACATTATTGTAACATAATTACAACGTTATTTCTGTCTCTATGTTTAACAAGCTATGTTTTCCAATGGTACCAACCTTTTTGAAATTGACATTTTGAAAGTCTGGTTGCAAGTCTTAATAAGACCTTTGAGATTAAAATAATCAATTCATCTTTAAAAATGTACACACAAGAAACTTGAACTCAGTAAAGCATCAAAGAATGAAAAGACAAAATCAAAAACAAGACTCCCTTTGTTTTTATTTGGTAAATAAATGTTTTCTTTGGCACCACAAATTAGAAAGCGAAGATATTTTTGCGGATTGTGTGATTGAGTTTTGCGACGCTGCTTTAAAGGGAGTTGAAACAACAAAATTGTCGAAAATGGAATTTCTAAAATCTGCCAAAATACTCCTTTACTCCCATTTTGTTGTTGATTAGGTCTGATTGATATTGACACAATTTTATATCTCAATGTTTTTACCAGATATATCAGTACGATACAAGCTAATATTTTCTGAAAAAAACACAACACAAGAGAATTTAGACAACACAGCTTTATTTATAACTCACAGTTGGTAATAATCATTATCATAAACTCACGGATCAATAAAGCAGACATAGTTTTAGTCAGTTTATAGTAAGTCATTATTATGTGTAATGCACCTTTTTCAGACCAGGGTCACAAAAAGCACTTAACCAATCCAAATAATACAGTTAAAAAATGGTCAAAGTTAAAAGGTCAAGACAAATACAGAAGCACCAAGAAAATTAAGAAAAAGCACAAATAACTTGAAGGAGTCAGTAGATCCATCCAATGCAAAAGGGAGCAGAATAACATTAGTTGGAAGTCAACGTCAGTGCATTATTTTATGGTCCTCAAAATACATTTAATGTTCAATGCTGCACAACTCTGCCGAAAGGAAATTCCTACAAAGACAATAGCAATAGAAATAATTCTAATTGTTTAAAAGAGATGTGGCTATAGGTCATAATGGCGATGATCACGTAACTATTGGTGTATGGGGAATTCTGCCTTTTACTCGCGTCGCTCCTTGATTTATTTATTTATTATTTAATCTAGGATCATCATACGGTCTTTATTTGCCCGTGTAATTACATCAGCACATCTTTAAAGGTGTTTTCCAGGTTCTGTTTATGACCAGCTTCTGTCCAACAGTATAAATACTGGACATCTCTTTAAAAAAAAAAATCTGCCAGTTTAAATTGTCAGATCTTTTCACACAAGGTGAGCTTTTCAAAGCTGGACAGTATTATTCACTGACATCATAATATTCAAATGTTTCTTCAACTTTGAAGCCTAAACTAATGAATTAATAACACATTTCGAGTCAAATGTTACATCCAATTTGATGATTATAATAGAAATACAATGATTTCCCCAAAATAAGCTTGTCATTGACACCAAGGCTTTTCAATAAGAGTGACGTCCAAGAACTGATGGCAATGGACTATAGGAGCTTCTTATCAAACCTAAAGATGCAGCCACAAACACTCTTATGTCGTTGGCAATAAAAGTTTCTGATTCTGAAAAACCGGCCCAACAGGCCCGTCCACTAGTGATCGACTACAAAGGATAGTATTTTTCATTAGAGTTTAAAGGGCTGCACCTAATTCCTCAGCAGGACTACAACAAGGTGGTCACAATGACATGGATAATTACTGTATATTCAACATTTGTTAACATTTATTGTCTAAATACTCAAACTAGTAGAAAAACTACATGCATATCATTAAGATGGTAGTTGAAGTGGTAGGAGAAGTTGTAGTTAACATTTAAGTGTGAACTTCCAAACAAACAAACAAAAAAAGCTACTCTTTACCCCTCTGTCTTACTTCCTGCTTCCTGCATGCAGTGGCGCCATCCGTCCAGCAGGAGGCATCTCGAAGCTCCTTTGTGCCGCACCTGCAGGTCTGTACCACCTGACCAACCCTGCCCTCGAGCAAGACACACCTCCAGCTCCTCACCGCTGTCGCAAGACAAAAACTGCTCAGCATGTCGTGTTGAAACCTGGAAGCTTCTCTTCTCTCTCGGCGTGAGTTTCTAGTGAGCAGATCCAGGTGCGCGACGCCCCGAGATTCTGGTGACATCCGAGGATCCCAAGGGTCTGCTGGTGTCCTGGTGTCCTCTTACACCCTGACAGTGGAGCCGCAGCGTTGAATGGACAGAACATGGGGTCAGACGAGGCCTACAATTTTGTCTTCAAGGGTGAGTGGGTTCTCTTGTCCTGGGGGTGTGTGATGGAGACAGTATAGATTATTTTTATTTACGTCCTCAGAACACAAACATGACCTTATTTCAGGATCCTGTCCCAGGTAACTCACCTGGAAAAGTGGCCCTCTGGAGGTCAAAGATCATGCAGAGACTATTTATTTTTCAAATACTTATTACTAGTTCAACTATAGTCACTATAGGTTTTTAATTTTATTTTAGAATACTTTTCCTCATTTTGTTTTTCAGTTTATGTTGCATTTATTGCCCGTTTAACAATATGAAAATAAAAGCAATCGTTTATTTTTTAAATCATTTAAAAAGTGGAGGAGTTTTAAACTTAATCAAAAATACTTTTATATAAAATTAAAAAGAATAAAATGTATACAAAGTGCGAAAAAAATAGCATATTTAACGTGATTTTATTTATAAAAGTTTACCCAAAGTTTCAATTTATTTTTGCTTGACGGACCCCTCGCAACAATGTGGCCCCTGAGGAAATTTCATTAGGTAATGAGGAAGTTATGAAGTCAAAGGTGGCTCATTTTGACACCCTGGACGGGTCACAGTACACATCACAGATTCACTTTCAGACGGTAGGAAGGAGAACGGGATGAAAATAACATTCATTTCCTCAGGGGCCACAGTGAGGGGCCGTCAAGCTAAAAATAAATACATAATAAATATATTGTATGCAAGTGTAGCCAACTATGATTTGATAAAACTAAGCTTTTTATTTTCATATGTCCATATTTCACGGTCATATGTGGGTCACGGGGAAGCCTATCCCAGCTAGCTGGGGCGAGAGGCACGGGACAGGTCACTGGGCAGACAGAGACGCAACAACTTGTCACAGACGCTCACACCTACAGACGATTAAAAGTTCTCAAAGTCCAATGGGGTTTTTTTTTGGACTAAGGACTGTGGGAGGAAACCAGAGTTTAAGCCACACTCTGTGTGACCTGTTTTCATATCTTATCTCAATTTAAATCATAAAAGACTAATAAACATGTCACATGAACGCATTTTACATTTTCCTCTTTCAATTCATTCATTCAAAATGACGTTAATAATTATCTTTAAAAGTCCTTCACGACCTAGTTTGACCATTTTTTTTTTAACCAGTTCTACTCTGACCTCGTGTGGTTACACGCTAAAAACAGCCGAAGCCCACGATTTGAATTCCTGGATGCAAATGATTTGTTTGTGCCTAAATACATCCTCACTCAACAACTTTACACATTTTACGCCTCATTACACGAGAGACACTTCGTTTCCAGCGTCAACTTTTACTTTTATTCTCGAAACTTTCCCAGGATCGTGCTAGAAAATGATATTTAGATATAAATATAAATAAAAGTGTAGCTATAAATACAATTATTAGTAGCTGAGGTGTTGTTTTTGTTAAACTTTTGATTAAATAAATGAATATTTTTGTAGAAAGGGGGGAAAGAAAATGTTGCAGTGCATTATGGGACTTGTGTTTGCAGGCATCTTAACCTGCTTCACCTCAGGAAGCAGAACTCATGTTTGCTTAAGAAGTTACTCAGTAGTGAAGGTGTTTCACTGAGAGTTGTTCTCCAAAACTGGAGAATGTACAAGAGAAGTTGCACATTAACACCGAGAGAAGATGTTCTATTCTCACCTGTGTGATTTTTTTTTCTTTTTTTTTTTAAACGTTAAACGCTGAGTCATGTTTTCTCTCGGTGTGTGTGTGCGATGGCCGTACTACTGTTGAAGTGATTTTGGGCCGAACCCGATCTGTGTGAGCCGGTTCCTCCCGACTGAAACACAAACATTAGTCACTGTAAGGTCCAGGGTTGAGAAGAAGGAGGGAGGACAAACGACGGCAACAAACAAAAAAAAAAAAGGGCCGCAGAACTCGTTCCACCTGATGTGGAAGAACGAGAGTTCAAGATCTTTCAGACGCTTGAATTATAGGTTTCAGTCGGAACTAGCGGTATTTATCGTTTACTACGATCTTTTTGAGTTTTTTTTATTTCATTTAATTTGAAAAAAATATTATTATATGTTTCTAAATCACAATTTGTTCCTCAGTCTTCTAGATTCACATTAAAATAGAATTAAGAGCATTTTTAGCTCATTTTCATAATCACATAATTACACCAAAATGTCCTAATTTATTGCATTTTATTATTTATTGTTCGTCTCTTATTTCCTGTTACTCTCTCAACTGCTGCTGTGAGACAGAAGTGGTCGTAATTCAGGTCTATAATGCAATCTGGTTCAAGGGATGAGTGGCAACAGTCCCTCCCGCTCTAGTTAAGCACTTTAATTCAAATTATTAGTCAACCTCAGGGTGTGATACGTTTGCCGTGTGACATCATTTGCCACGAACACCAGGAATCATGAGAACTAGACGACACACCTGAACCGAGAGCTTAAGAATTACACATTTATCCTCGTTGCTTAATGCAGATAATTATTGGCTTTGAGGAGCAAATGTTCTACTTCAATTGAATTAAGATTCGAAAACCTTCATTTTGTTAAAATGAATATCCGGATTATTTATTTATATACTTTTATTTATATATGCTGCAGGGTTTTTATTTCATGAATATATGAATTTCGTTTTTGTAATAAGTTATATTTAAATGTAAAAAATACTTTCTTTTGTTTTATATCTTCACACTTTTTCTCTTATTTTTTTAAGTTTTCATGACATTTTTTCCCTTAAAATATTTTGGGACTAACAAGAATTACTGGCAGGAAAAAAAAAGTAAAGTCATTTTTATTTATATATATTATACTTTTATCCAACTGCAGGGTTTTTATTTCATTAATGTATATGTACTTCGTTTTTGTAATAAGTAACTTAAATGGAAACAAAGTATTTACTTTTATTCTATTTTTCACGCTTTTATTAATGTTTTCATGATTCTTTTAAATAGCATTATTTTCCCGTAATAAGTAAGATTTAAATGAAAAGAATATTTACTTTTATTTCATTTCTTCCGTTTTTTGTTTTTTTTTTGTTTTTTTTCATGATTGTTTTAACTACATTTTTTTCCCTTAAAATATTTGTGGTTGACAGATTGAATTAGTGGCAGGAAAAAAAAACTTTACTGTTATTTATACATATTACTTTTAATCAACATATATTATCAAAATATATACGCAGGGTATTTATAAAAAAATATATATATATATTTTTCCTAATAAGTAAGATTTAAATGAACAAAATACTGTTATTTTTTTCTTCCTGTTTTTTCTTTAATTATTTTCGTTTTCATGATTATTTTAAATAACTTTTTTAATTTTTTTTTGAGGTATAACTATTGTCGGTAATAAAGTTTCCTCACAAGTCCCGAACTTTCTACAGACAGATTTAATGTAGGCATTATTTTTCAGACTGGTCTTCAAGGTGCAGCAGAAACATAGGCACCTTTTTATTTTTTTTAAATAAAATACTTTTCACTCACAGTTTTGGAGTAATTCTGTCACAATGACAACAAGAGATATAAACCTTTATCATGTATTTTTCTCTGCTGCAGTTGTTCTGATAGGAGAGTCGGGCGTGGGAAAGAGTAATCTTCTCTCTCGCTTCACCAAGAACGAGTTCAACCACGACAGTCGCACGACCATCGGTGTGGAGTTCAGCACACGCACCATCGACATCAATGGACTCACCGTCAAAGCCCAGATCTGGGACACGGCCGGGCTGGAGCGATACCGGGCCATCACTTCTGCGTGAGTCACTCGCAAAACTGCCTCATTTATTGGATTTTTTTTAATGAAGATGTAAAATGAATGAGAAATGAATATAAAATCTAGAAAAAAATGTATCATTTGAATAAAAAAGAAATAAAATGTAGTAATTCTACTACTTCTTCTACTCCTAGTACTAATTCTACTACTACTCCTTCTACTTCTATGACTAATTCTACTACTACTTTTTCTACTCCTACTACTTCTACTACTAATTGTACTACCAATTCTTCTACTACTTCTACTACTAATTCTTATACTCCTACTACTTCTTCTAATTCTCCTACTAATTCTACTAATTCTTATACTTCTACTACTAATTCTTATACTCCTACTACTTCTTCTAATTCTCCTACTAATTCTACTAATTCTTATACTTCTACTACTAATTCTTATACTCCTACTACTTCTTCTAATTCTCCTACTAATTCTACTAATTCTTATACTTCTACTACTAATTCTTATACTCCTACTACTTCTTCTAATTCTCCTACTAATTCTACTAATTCTTATACTTCTACTACTAAATCTACGACTAATTGTGCTACTAATTCTTGTACTACTTCTACTACTACTTCTACTCCTTTTCTACTCCCACTTCTACTTCTACTACTACTCATTCTACTACTACCACCCCTTATTTCTACTACTAATTCTACTACTAATTCTTCTACAACTTCTTCTAATTCTACTACTTATTCTACTCCCACTACTACTTCTATTTCTACTAATAATTCTACTTCTCCTACTAATATTTATACTTATACTACTAATTCTACAACTAATTATTCTACTACTTCTACTACTCGTTCTTCTCCCACTACTCGTTCTACTCCTTCTACTTCTACTACTAATTATATTACTTCTACTACTACTCTTGCATCTACTACTTATTCTACTTATACTACTTATCGTGCTACTTCTACTTCTACTACTTCTTCTACTCCCACTACTACTTCTACTGCTACTACTAATTGTACTTATTCTACTCCCACTACTAGTTCTTCTTCTACTTCTACTACAAATTCTACTACTTTTTTCTTCTCTTTCTTTGTATTCTTCTTCCTTTTCTTTCTTTTTTTGTTCTTCTCAACTTTTTCAGTTTATTTCAACGTTTAAACTTCAGTTTTTCTCCTTTATGCATCATTTCAACTGTTTCCAACACATGTTTACTTTGAATACTAATTAAATACTTTCAATCATTTCAGCATCCACTCTGCAAAAAAACATTGCACCTTAAATGTACTTTAAAGTTGCCGATAAGTTGCCATCTAACCCAGTTCAAAGGAAAACTTTATTGATCACACGTTTATTTTGAATATAATGTGAATCATTGAAAAATAAATTTCAAAATCACTGCTGACGCCGACTTCCTTTTCCACCAAGAGCAGGAAATGACTTGTGCAAAAAAAAAAAGCTGTTGCTCATTGTTTGAAGCAACACCTCAAGCTTGCTTCACAGTATTGAGCAACCAGTATTTCGGCATCTTCTGTTATCAGACACAACACGAGCGAGGACGGGCCTGTCCTCCCACGTCACTTGGAAGAACCGCCGGAACATTCTGGCCTCGACGGCTCCACCCAGATTCCCTCTTTTTTTAAATTAAACTTGAAGGATTTACGCAATTAAAGGATGATTTTTTTTTTTTTTTTTAGAATCGGAGAAAAAAAAACGTCTGACTCATGATTTTCGTCCCGACTTATTCTGGTTTGCAAATTCCTACTCCCTTGGAATTCAGCGTTTGTGTTCTAACAAGCGTCTAAAACCCATTAAAGGGAGAATTAATTATGGAGCTGGAAGAGGAGGGGGATTGTAATTGTGCTGGTTCAAGACTTCAGGGGCGGCTCGGAGACAGAAACGCTTACAATTAAAACACTTTTATCAACATTATCATAATCTCACAGAAACAAACATTTAAAATATACCTTTAAATCTACAACCTGTGCATTGATGCTAACGTATATTAGCTTTGAATCCGCGTAAACATGACGTCGCTTCCTTCAGGTATTACAGAGGTGCCGTCGGAGCGCTGCTGGTCTACGACATCACCAAACACCTGACGTACGAGAGCGTGGAGCGCTGGCTGAAGGAGCTGTACGAGCACGCCGACTCGCACATCGTGGTCATGCTGGTGGGCAACAAGTCCGACCTGGACTCGGAGAGATCCGTGCCCACGGACGAGGCCAAAGACTTCGCAGGTACTCGGAAAACCTGGACCTGCTGATGCTAATTGAAAGATTAACGTAAATATAGAAGTGATAAAATGTTTGTTTTTTTGTTTGTTTATTCGTAGACAAGCATCATATTTTGTTCCTGGAGACTTCAGCGCTGCTGTCAACAAATGTGGAGGCTGCGTTCAACAACGTCCTCGCAGGTAAACCTGAGATAATATTTATCATGATCGATTTCAACAAGTATTATCTGATTGTCGAAAATCAATCAATGTCCACCTTTGTAAATCAAAACCACAAAGGAAACACGCAAAAGAAACCAATAGATTTTTTTTTTTTACAAAGAGGCAACTTGCAAACAGAAACAGTAAAATTAGATTTAAAAGATCAGATTATTGTGTTTTAGAAAAGCATTTTTTGATGGTTAGTAAGTAAGTTTGTTTGTAAAGCGCCTTTTGAGACCAGGGTCACAAAGCGCTTTGACAAAACAATAAACAGTTAAAATACATACTTAAAAGACCAAGACAACACAGCAGTTCCAAGATAATTAAGAAAAATCACAAATAAAAATGTTTTAAGATGTTTCTTGAAGGAGTCGGTATCAAACGCAGAGATCGTTCTAAAGCTTAGGAGCAACAGTCTGGAAGGATTTCTCTCCTCTGGTCTGGAAGCGTTTTCAGGAACCATCAGTAGATTCTGATCCACAGACCTCAGAGCCCGAGCTGGAGTGTAAGTCTGGATCAGATCACTGATGTAAGGAGGAGTCTGACCATGAATAGATCTGAAAGTAAGAACCAGAATTTTAAAATTGATCCTGAAAGAAACTGGAAGCCAGTGAAGAGTTTTAAGGATCGGAGAAATGTGAGTTCTTCTACTAGAGCGGGTTAGAATTCTCGCTGCAGAGTTTTTTATTCACTGCAGGCGAGACAGCTCCTTCTTGTTAAGACATGAAAATAAACTGTTGCAATAGTCTAAACGAGAAGAAACAACGCATGGATTATAAGCTCTAGATCATGACACCTTTTACTTTTCTTTTTTTTTTGATAAATCGTATCAAATATTGTCAATAAGAATTTTAAAACTATGGACAAAACGTGTAAATATTATAGAGATTGACTTTATTTTAAAATATTTTTCATTTTTTTTATGGACAACAAATCCTCTTAAAAAAGGACAAATAAAAAATAAAATAAAATAAAAGTAACTAGCAATACATAATAAAAGTACAAAAGAAAACATTCTACATAACAAGTTTTGTTTATTGTCCGTATAAGTTAGAATTAAAGGGCTGCATCTGTTCTTCTAAAAACCCTCAATACTTGAGCTTAAAGATCTAGTGAATGTAGATTTAAGGTGATTTAGTTGTCGGTCTAGTTCCCAGTTCTGAACCAGACTAGCCTGGCTGACAACGTGATGGACGGATGACGTCTCCTTTAGATCTTCAGGCAGAAATGTACTAATGTCTTCTTGTGCCTTCGGAAAAGGCGTTAACATTGTTTTTCTTTTTTTTTCAGAGATTCACAAAAAGGTGAGCAGTAAGGAAGTGGTCCGAGGCTCCATCAAGGCCGTCTCCATCAACAAACCCGACTCGGAGGAGACTGAGCAGAAGAAAGCTTGTTGCCAGAACATCTGAGATGCCACAGGACGGCTCCGCAGCCATGACTGATTTTTAATGACTGATTTGAGAATTGTTTAATGAGTTCAACGAAAAAAACTTTTAAAAAAAAGTGCGAATGACGTAGAGGGTTTGTGTGAAATTAGGTCATAAATATTTAACTGTTACTGTTTTGATATTTAACGTCAACCTTGTGACAATAATAAAAAAAATAAAAATAAGTCGGTGGGCAAAGAACGTTGTGGTGATTTGGTTCTGAATGGAAAAAGTCATGTAAACGGGATGTACATATCTAATGCTTTTTTTGTTTTTAATAAACGTTTGCTTCAGCTGAACTGAACGAAAAGTGCCTTTTTTTAACTTGTTTTAAGTCTTTAATGGGCCTGTGGGCCACATCTAGCCCACGGTATTATTAAATATGGCCCATAACATCTTTTCATTATATCTATAATAAGAAAGTAAAAAAAGAAATGACGCAAAAACAGACACACTTTTGATTTAATCCTTGTGTTATCTCAGGGTCAAATAAATGTGTTTGAGGTACCCCTTGTGTTGGCTTTGGGTCACCTTGACCCAGAGACAACGCAAGGGTTGAGTCTACACATTGGGGGATGTAGGCTGTCACAGCATTGACAAAATATTGACTCACTACAACAAAAACTATAATTAATTGTTGCATCACTTGGGCTTGAGTCGTTTTTCAAATTTTCAAAACTTTATTCAAGTTTCTTAGTAAAAAACACAGAGAAAATTAGCACTTCCGGACGTACTTATAATATAAATATATTTCAAGACATCCGCAATGTTTGTTTGAGTTTTTAAATATTTTATTTATGGAAAAAATAGCTATTGATAACTAAAAAATATATAAATATATTATTATAACTATTATTTAATTGCATTTAACCTTTATTTCTTTCGCTATGTACTGACCACTGCAGGTGACGACTGTAAGCAAATATAAAGCCGTCGTGTTGCGGATTTTCAAACGACTATAGTGACGTCGTTCGTCTTTCCTGCTCCATCCGTCGATGCCTCACACTACCTGTTGAGCGCTGTGCAGGTGACGTCATCAAATATTAACGACAGTTCGACCGGAGTGCGATGACGGACGGCCCTGCGAGCCAATCAGCGGCGGCCTCGTGACAGGTGTCGAACAATGGGATAGGCGCAGGGGGGCGGGGCTTGCGTATCGCCGTTCCCGTCGCTGCCCCGGTCATGGCAAGAGAGAGAAGTAGCAGCTGAGGAAGTGGTCGGAAAACTTTAGTTTGTGGACGATTTAAAGTCTTCGGTTTGTTCGTGTTTGGTTCACAGGGCGGACTCGTTGTCGCTTCGGATATATCGAGTGCGCGTCGAGACACTTCCGGTCCGTGTTAGCTAAAAAGTTAGTTTCCGCTCCTTAGAGACGGAAAAAAACAAAGAGTAACTATGAACAACCGAGAGGACGAGTATGACTATCTCTTCAAAGGTGAGTATCGTTTCCTCTTCTTTACGCGTGAAACACCTTCCACCTGTGACGCCGGCGTCATCAGGTAGACGACGAGGGAGAGACTTGTCACCGTCATGGACACCTGTCCACCTGTTTAGTCAGTCATGGGACACGGCTGGAGACGTGGCGTCTTCTCTTCGCTTTTCTTTTCTTTTTTTTAACCGCCTAAGTTGTTCAACAACACGATTGCGACACTAGCAAGTAGCATCGAGTCATCATCTTGACGGCCGGTGATCATCTGTGGATGCAAGTCATGTCAATAAAAATGGCCTTTAAATTGTATTTATCATGGGAAAAAAACACAATTTAAAGTTTATTTATCTTGAAAAAACACCATTTAAAGTTTATTTATCGCATCCATTTGTCAAATCCAGTCAGAATCTTCACTTTTTGTTATCTAATATATTGTCAAATTGTCACTGGAGATGTACAATTATTTTCTTACTAGTTTATTAAGTTAATAGAAATGTTCATGTATCATAATAATAAAATGATGTTCTGTATTCTAATCTGCGTGAACAGGGGAAGAATAAAAGTCTCCGTCTGTTCAAATACAGAATCCTAAACAAGCATGTGTTGTCAAACTGGAAATACCTGCAGTTAGTATGTGTCAGTGTTGTCAACGTTGGCCACAAAAGAGCCTCGACCCAGATCGACTTGCATGATGGGTTTCTCTCTCCCACTCGCTGGGATGAAATGAGAGGGTGGTCAATCACAAATGTGTCTGAATCGTGTCAGACATGGACGCCGATAAAGACTTGAGCTTCCCATCCATCGCTCTCTGCTGAGACTATTAGACGGCGTGATTATCGTGGCTCCCTTTTGTTCCTTTTGTGTCTCTTTGTTCCTCTCTATCGGACTGAACGAGTCAGTTTTGGTAGAGTTAACCACGGGAGTCTTTGCCTCTACGATCATAGACATTAAATTAAATACCATCTCTTAGTGTTTGTATTCTAGTAAATTAACAGATTGAATAACTTGCTTCGTATCGACTGTATTTGTTGTCTTGTGTTCTTTAAAGTTTGCTTAATTGTCCAGGAACATGATCTTAACTAATACCTGGGCTTGGCAGTTTAGTGGGTGCAGGCAAGAATGATGCTATGAAAAGCTTAAGCATGCAAACCCAACAATAGGGAAGTGAAAGGGTGTGTGAACTTACCTGTGTAAGGGCAGCAAACCAGGTACTGGTTGCATAATTATTTTTTGTCCTCCACCCTTGTTTTTTTTTGTTTTTTTTAAACATTAGATGTTCCTCAGTAACATGTCGGAAAAAGCGTTTGAAATGTTGACGCCTTTGGAAGCTTTTGTTGCTACTTATTTGTTGATAAAAGTAGAACGATAGGTTTGTTGTATAGTAATGGATTTTATTTTAAAGGCACCATTCTTGACACTTAAGGTAATAAAAGCACCAAATAAATTGGATTAACTAAAAGGAAAATTTAATTGTAAATACGTTTTTAATCAATCGTTACTGACCTGAAAACTATTCATGTCAAAGTTAATCATTACAGCCCATAAAGAGTCATTAAATGAATCTAAGAATTTAGGTTAATAGTGACTGGCATACTAAGATAAAAGTGTGTCCTCAACAGGAAGTATGAGTTGGATTGTGACCTTATCTTTCCATACTTTGACACTCTTAAATATCTATAGTGTTTGACCCCCATCAAATCCTTATCTTATCTTAAAACACTGGCGTCTTTCTGGGTCACAATATCAACCTTCTTTAATGTTGGGTTCCAGAGGAAAAGGACCTAAAAAAAAAATACGTTAAGAAACGACACCCCATGCTGGTGAGAAATGGGATTATTCGGTGGATTATCATGAAGTTACCCACAGAGCAAGAGAGGAATAGCAAAATATAATACAAAAGTGAATTGTTTGGCATTTTATGGACACATTAGCGAAGTGAATTTTAATTATTTATTAAAAAAAATATAAGCCCCTCTTGTGCACTTCAGCTGCAATTACTTTGACTATATTTTCTCAATAATTGAGTTTAACACTATTCTAGTCATTTACTCGTCAATTATATTCAGAACATCTAAAGTAATCTATCCTCTCTTATCTATTCCACTAACTCACTTCCCCCCAATTAATTACTATATTGTTCGTTCTAGCCTACTTCCTTTATTCGCCAACACACACACATAATACACACTATAATTTTGCACATAATTTCCCTCCGTTGTTCGGTTGAAATGAAAAAGGGGAAAAAAAATCCTGGTACATTTGGTTCCGTTTCCAAATGACATGCAGCGAATTATCTCCGGCATTAGCGGCGTTGCTCAAGTGCTCCTGTAGACACAGTGCTGGTTTGTTAATACAGTTTCAACATTCCTTAACTCGTTCCTATTTCCTAAGAGGGGGCTGGCGGTGACAGACTGACTCATCCCACAATAATGGAAGCAGTTTTTCTGACTCACTGTTATCGAAAAGTAAAAACCCCGGCCAGCTTTTTTTTTGTCAGTTGAGAAACTCAAAGTTATTTGTCATCCAGTTTAATTTATGTAACATTTAATTCTGTGAACAAAACTTTGAAACAGTTTTAAAGAATGGATTGTTTTTAATTAATATTTGTTCAAACATGACTTTTTATGCCCAGAAATCACCCTCCTATTACATGTGCTTTATTATCAAAATAGCTTCTTTTTTTTTTTTAAATGAATAAATAAAAATACGCATGTTTGCTGGTGAATCATACATGTTCTAGAATGTGTCTCTTTCTGCCATTTTTATCAGATGCGTGGCGTCTCGGTCATGAGGGGAGAATGTTTGTCAGGTGAAAAATGCAGTTAATCGGATCACTGCCTTCGCTCGGTATCATGCGTTCAATCTTCGTTCACTCCAGAAAAGAGCAGATTGTTGTCATTTTCAATGTACTTATCGGGATACTCCTGAGTTTCTGCTTCCGTCAGGCCCTTTTTTTTTCCACACATGATCTGAGAAGCGTAGCTAGAAGTCGCATCTTTAGAGATAATCCTGTAGTTTCTCCAAACGAATTCTTCCATCCTTAAGGTTTTATTATTTGACTTGTTCTTCCTCCAGTGGTGCTGATTGGAGATTCCGGTGTCGGGAAGAGCAACCTGCTGTCCCGCTTCACCAGGAATGAGTTCAACCTCGAGAGCAAGAGCACCATCGGCGTGGAGTTCGCCACGCGCAGCATCCAGGTCGAAGGCAAGACTATCAAAGCTCAGATCTGGGATACGGCGGGACAGGAGCGATACCGTGCCATCACTTCTGCGTGAGTAAAATCCATCAAAAATCTATATAGTACTGCAGTAAGAGAATATTCATTCATTTAAATAAGTTTCGATATTAAACTGCACTGTAACAATGTTTTTTATACAGTATTTTTTCCTTTTATTTGCTTACAAATAGTTGTTTTATGGTTTGTATTTCAATAATCTAAAATAAAATCATTATTTTTATTTTTATTCAGCTATTCACAGCATTCGTTGATTTTCGCTTTCGCTTTCAATTGAAATCTGGCCCTTAAATGGCAGAAGTCATTACATCCTCTGCAGCTAACCCTAACCCGGTGATGACTGAGGACGAGAGGATACAGTCGACTCCAGCAGCTTACTGCTGAGTTCTCTTTTGGAAATAATTTAGTTGCGAAACAAAAAAAAACAGTTATGACTTCAAGAGTCATGTGGTCTGTTAATTCTACAACACCAGAGTCAAGTAATCGGACAATACTTACTTAATATACTGTAGGTTTTAATTCACATGCAAAGCATGAGTCAATTTTTCATGATGTTATGAGCTACTATTTCTATAATTATTTACATGTTATTTATAAATAATACCAGCCAAACGCGCCATATCCGTCCATTTTGGGAAGATAATCACATATTTAATCTATATACCTTTATTGAGACCATCGCTCAGATGGTGCTGGCAAAAAGACATTCGTAAAACATTTGCCGAAAACCTGTTTTAGATAAATAAACGTCTCCACGTATCTCAGTTTAGCAGAGTTAAGCATTTATGTTTAATCTGCTTCCATTTAATTGCAGAGCTGCTGCAGCTTTAGTCATTTATTGGCTCTAAAATAAACATGGAAGAAATGTGTTACATTGGCAAAAGATAAAGAAATGAAGGGAAGACTCCTATTGTAAATTTTTAGATTCATTACACTAAAAACACAATTTTACATTCCTAAGCATGTGTTTTTGTTTATTATTGTTCCAGAAATATGACGAGTTTCCCTTTTAGATCAAGTCAAAGTTTCCATGCTCGCTCTGGAAACATTTCCAAATCAAAGTCGGTTCATCTGTGGCTCATTCCTCCGTCATGAGGAATCCAAACACTCTTTCGATCCAGAACCAAAACGAAGAATACGTTGTAGGCGCTGATCATAAGTCATGTCGTTTCCAGGTACTACCGCGGCGCCGTGGGAGCCCTCCTAGTCTACGACATCGCCAAGCACCTGACGTACGAAAACGCCGAGCGCTGGCTGAAGGAGCTGCAGGACCACGCCGACAGCAACATCGTCATCATGCTGGTCGGGAACAAAAGTGATCTGCGCCACCTACGGGCTGTGCCCACCGATGAGGCCAAGGCTTTCTCAGGTGACGATTGGAATTAAAATTGATAAGAACTTTAATTAAACTCGCGCTGGGCTTTGAATAGCAATGATGGGGGAAATTATTGCGTCGGCATCTGAGTCATGATGTGAAACGTTGTCGTGCCTGCAGGTGGGGGGGGGGGGGGGGGATGATTATCTCATCGGCGTCTGATTATGAAACACGTTTGTTTTTTTTGGTTTTCTTTTGCAGAAAAACATGGTCTCTCCTTCCTGGAGACGTCAGCGTTAGATTCATCCAACGTCGAGCTCGCTTTCCAAACCATCCTCACAGGTACGTTTATACTCTGCTATACCTCAGACTACACCTACAACTATCCGCCACTAGATGGCGGCAGAGCCCCGCGGATGCCTGGTGTTTTGAACCGACGTGCACTCAAGAGGCAGGAAAACATTTATAATGTCAGAAATATGTGGAATTGGCTCGTGGAAGGCGTGCTCAGCCAAACTGAGCTGCCATGAAGTCAGTAAGTCACCAGCAAACCTCAGGATCAGCTCTCTACCCCCGCCCCCCAAAAAAATCTTCTTTGACCTACTGAACCAGATTCCTCTGTCTGTTTAAATAAATAAACTTCCCGTCACGTTCGAGTTAGATTTTAATAAGTAAAAACTCTACCTCGTGCATCAAAGCCATATTATAAGTTTAGATATTTTGGAAGTGCCTCAAAAGAAGACTCTTTACTTGCTTGAGGGGATACTTGTGTTGTGAGTTTTTTTCAGACACTTTACCGACCACTTCAACCACAGCTTCATTAGAAAATTTGAATTCTTAAAATACAAGCGAGTGCCGCTGAGTTATAGTCGCTAATTGGCTCATTAAAGGTGGAGAAGAGTGGGGCGCATTAGTGGGCCCGGGAAGATCCGAACCTCCAACTCAGCAGAGCGGGAGGAGATCACGAACACACAAGGGCTTAAAATAATAAAAGAAAAAAAAGGAAAATCCTGGTCAAAGAGTCATCACGATTCTCTTTGTTATCCATATAGACTGAGCAGCAGGTGCTGACTCGTCATGAGTCATCGTCAAGATGACCTCACCTGTTTGTCACAGTATAGCAGTCTTATGGTGAAGCTCGGAGAAGTTCATTCAAGCTAGAACCAATATGATCCTGATTTTTAAATCCTTTTCTTTGATGGTCTAATAATATAAACTATATATATATATATATATATATATATATATATTATATATTATATATTATACTATATATAATAAACTTGGAAAAATGTAACCATACTAAACAGAAAGTAACAGACAGTAAATAGTAGTAACTAGAAAAATGCATTTCCAGAAGAAAATGCAGTGTGAATGCTGAACCTCCTGTGCTGTGGAAGTAGTAGTGGAATTACTATTAAAAATAGAAGTAGTAGAAAAGTAAAAGTTGTAGTGGAAGTAGTATTAAAAGCAGAAGAAGTGGAATTAGTAGTTAAAGTAGAAGTGAAATTAGTAGTCAAAACAGAAGTAATAGAAAAATAAAAGTAGTAGAAGAATTAGTAGTAAAAGTAGAAGATGTAGTAGTTGAAGTAGTTGTGGTAGTATTAGTGGAATTATTAGTTAAAGTAGAAGGTGTGGGATTAGTAGTAAAAGTAAAAGTAGTAGGAAAGTAAAAGTATTAGTAGAATTAGAAGTAAAAGTAGAAGTAGTAGTAGTAGTGGGGTAGAAAAACAGGAATAAAAGAAAGGGTGGAATAGATAAAAGAAAGCTAGAACATTGCCCGCATTTCGGAAACAAGCTGAATTTATAAAAGTTTGAACGGTTAAAATCGGATACAATTTGTAGGAGGAGATGCGGAACAAAGTTTAGGTCAGAAGAAAACAGGATCTCAATTGTGTGAATGCTGGGAAGCATTCACACAATAAGTGGAAATAAATAAATGAATACACTAAGAGGTCGTACGCACAAAAAACACGCGGACATACTTTTCCACGTCAATTAATAATGTGGAGATTCATGCAACCATTTTCTGATTTTAATGTACGGATTTTTTTGGGTAGAAAATCCACAAACTGGATGAGGCCCCTGGAGTGACGTTAAGGTAGTGGGGAATTGAATTTTAAAAGGGGCCACATCATGTGATTGTATTGAGGGGACATCCAGTTTAAATTCGACATTATCGTGACTGTAAAAACTACAATAGATAACTTGATGAAAAAAGTTTGACGTTTGAAATAAGACATTGTACATCATTTTAATGGTACATATTCCTATTCCTATGATACATTTTTAATCTTTCTAAATTATAAATATTTTCAGAAACGTGTAAAAATGAAATAAAGGTACTTGTTTAATTAAAAGAAGAAGAAGAGAAAATTGTATTTATTTTAAGTCCAATTCAAAAGTCGAGTCAAACTTGATCTAGTTTACGGTTGAACTAAAATTGTTAATCAACATTTCTACATATTAAGTTTTGTAGTTCAACTCATGAGGGCCACATGTGGCCCCTCAAGTTCTACTCTAGACCATAAGACCCCCCCTTGTTTCATTCAAACAGTGATTATCAATCTTAGATTAAACTATTATGACATATTTCATTCTTATCATTACATTTGTTCAACAAATGAATCTTAAGTTAAGTAAAAACTCTTGTGTTCTGTTCACCTGCTAAAAGAATCAAAAGATTCCAAAAAGGTTTGTTCGGTGAAACCGTCGTGTCAGCGCAAGTCTAAAGAGCGAGCGCCACATGTCGTTACGATGCCAGTTTTTGGATGGAAGGAATCTTGGCGGCGGACCCAGGGGCGAGCAGTTGTTGTTCAGTGTTGCCACGTTGTCTCTCTTTATCAAAAAATATGTCCCGGGTGTCGCTGCCGGACCCCCTCGGGGCGCTCACTCCTCTCCTCCCCTCTGTCTTTGCAGCCATCTACAACATCGTGTCCCAGCGGCAGATGTCGGGACGGGCCGACTCGGACTTCTCGCCGGCCTCCAACGTGGTGCCCATCACGGTGGAGCCCACCCAAAACTCCAGCAGCAAGGGCGTCTGCTGTCAGAGCAACTGAGACCTCAAGTGCTGTCCCACGATCCCTCGGCCACATGGAGGAAACCAGCCATGTCGTCGGCGAGATGGACGGACGGACGGACGGACGGACGGACAGAAGAAGTGAAACAGGCAGGTAGTGGTTTCACACAAGGACACAAGTTTCCATCATCTAGTTAAAAAAAAAAAAGGGTTTTGGAAAAAACGGTCGTGTTAACAGTCGAAATCAATCAAAAGCACTTTTCCATTTCCATTAGCTTTTTCTTTTTTTTCTTCCCTTTTTCTTTTTTTTTTGTAAACGGCGGTTCATGATCAGAGCCTGGTCACATTCTAATGAAAGTAATCTGAGGTCACTTTTGTATCCCATCTCTGCCCCCCCCCCTCACCCTCTCCTCTCCCTGGTTTTACAGCCCAGTAAAAGCTTCCCCACAGTTCCACATGATCAGGTTATTGAGCAATAAAAACCCCTAAGACTGAACGGTATCCCCTCCGTCACCACCGTCACTTCCATCCTGGAATCTACCGTGTATTTATTGAACACTATATACTGTTGAAGGGGTTTTTGAACACTGGTTGATTTCTTTTTTTTTTTTTCTTTTTTTTTTTAGAATTTATATATTAGCGGGAGTTGATTTTGTTGTGTGTGTGTGTGTGTGTGTGCGCCAAGATATCTCTGATAATAAAGGTAACTACCACTCGGAGGACTTGAGTCATCTCCTAAGAGCACGTCCTGGAATTTTTTTTCTTTTTCTTTTTTTTGGTGGGAGCAACAACATCCCTCTGGAAAAGTGACACGAATATATTTGATTTTTTTTTTTTTAATTTTTGGAAGGGGTGGGCTTTCCCCCGCTCGCCACACACTTTGTAGTCCTCAAGTGAGTCACGCTCTCGCAGGATTGCGGTGTTAACTGAAATCACTGCATCACCGGTGGATGGGTTAAACTGCCTCGCATGCCACCGGCTCTGCCTCACCCCCCTGCCTTCCAACGTTGTTTTTTTTCTTTTTGGAGAAGTGGTTTAATGCACCGACAGCCCTGCGCGGCGGCTGCTAGCGGGGATAGGTGGATAATATTTCAAGGGATGAGCTAGTGAAGGCACTCAGCCCTTCCCCTGCTCCTGTGGTCTCTGATGCACCCAAGATGGCTTATTCTACTGTAAGTGAAATCCTTCCGCTGCCTTCTGTCCCCCGTATTGTAACTGGAACTCTGCCCGCTGGGATGTCCAGGTTCGCCCTCCTCGCTCTCACTTTTTGTGGGGGGGGGGGGAGGTTTGATTCAGCAGCCAGGATTGGGGGGAATATTAGCATCTTTTAGTTGGAGGAGGGAACATGGTTTGTTTGACACACACACACACACACACACACACACACAGGTGGCGTTTGAATGCTGACGCACTTATGAATCAGCCTTGACTTCTGTCACAAGGTCTTAATCCGGGTGGTTTGGGTGTTTGGGATTTTTAAAACTTTTTAATCTAATATATATATATGTATGTATATGTATATTTGGACTGCATATGTATAAATAAATTCTGTTTGTTATATTCTCATGTCTCGATGGTTCTTATTGTGGTTAATAAGTGAGGCTCAGTGTTTGATTCTCTGACTCTCATTCAAACTCATTCACAAAAATGGTCGAAAAACTTTCTTTACACTTGAGTTCACAGGATATGAAAATGCACCTAAAACTCAATTATCTCCATTTTCTTTCTGAAGTGAATAATTGTTGACATCGATCATATATTTCACATAATTTATCTTTAAACGCGCACCTTTGTGGGTCACAAAAAAACTGAATAAACTTTGATTTTATTTACTTACAAACATCAGAATTAAATCACTTTAACTTATGTTTCCTAATATATGTACAGACAGTATAACGACTACAGTTCTCCTGATATCGGAAGGCTTTGTTTTTAGCATTGCTAGCATTATTTAGCATAACGGATCACAGTGAGGAGATACTTCTAGTTAGTAGAAGGGGCCAAAAATCCTTTAGCCGTCTACATCGTGGTTTGAACAAAATGTATATCTACGAAAACGATGCATAACAACTACTACTGTTCCTTTCCTGCAACTTTACTGTTAACTTAGCCTTATCTTATCTTAAACACACCACAAGTTTGACGAGTGTTCTACGTGTTGAAATGAGCAAAAAGTCATGGCACTCTTTGGGTTTTCCAGATAAAGCGGTATTAATTTATTGCATTAATCGCGATTAATTAATCACAGCACATTATTTAGAACGGATTGAGATTTCTTTTTCCAATTATTTGAACAAATAATTCTAAATTGTATCTGCCAAAATAATCATTTTAAACCAAAACAAAACAGGCGAGATTAAATGCGATTAATTCGATCAATTAATTGCTTCCTACAATTATTCCCTTAAACGCATTTCACCGTTTCACAGCACAATTATTCAACCCGGTTGTAGTTTAAAAGCACTTTAAAAACACAGCACGCAGGCTCCATCCAGTTCAATTCATTTTTTTCCTTTTTATTAGAAACATTTACAATACATCTTGAATCTTGAAAAAATAACAAAGAACCAGAACTAACATGGCGCAGATACAATAATCATAAAAATGTCTTCAAAAAATGTAATTCACAAAAAAATCATGTGCTATAAGAAATAAACCTGCAATATTACATGCCTCACAAGGGCATGGCACACTGTAACAAAGACTCTTTTTTTTCGTTTTTCCATTATTATTATTGTCGTTTTCCCCATCCATCAACGGTGACGGTCAGCAAACCCCCTTTCTTCACTGTTCACAGAGAAACCAGAAACTAACGCCAGGTGATGCTGGCCCCAAAAAACTAATGCACTAATACCACTATTAGACCCGGTATGAAACATCTTCACTGTGCTGGAAATATTGGAAACGCTACCAAAGACAAACTGTCGGAACCGCGTCGGCCTCTTTGGAAAACCATCATCCGCCATGTCAGCCCCTCCTGTCCTGTCACGTGCAGCAGAAAAAAATGTGCTATTTGTCAAGTTCTGTCTAGAAAATTCAAGTGAATTCAAATGAGGTGTTTGTTTTAAAAAAAAAAATTGCAGGACTGAGATGGACATGATGGGGTTTTTTTTTTTGTTTTCCAAAGAGGCTTCAACTATCTACAAGAGGAGAAGCCGCTCAGCGTCACACACACGACCCGACCCCCCGACCCCTGACCCTGAGCCGCCTCTCCCGCCTAAGTTGACCGTACAACATACATGCAAACTAGTAATGAATTCTGTTGTGTGTAAATGTGTCTACTGTAGTTACATCGATTACTACACCCTCAAGACTCTTGCTGATCCCGCTCAACAAACCAAGAATGTCTGAATGAAAGTGTTCGCCCACAGCTGCCTCGTTTGATCCAGTCGTAACATATTTGTATCAAAAAAAACTAAAAAAAAAAAAAAAAGCAAGTTTAGATTACAGAGGAAATGAGTAATGTGTTTCAGTCAGTAACATGGGGGGTGTAAGTGGAAAAGGGGAGTCTTAGCAAGCAGCACTGCAGAAAGAATGCTGATGCAGGGGGAAAAATACATAGAATTGAGGCACACAATTGATGCTCTGTGACTAAAATATCTCCAAATTCTAAAAAATATTCTATTCTGTAATTATCCCGTGGCCCCCCTGGATGTTGAGGGGGGCCCAGAAGTTAAAAATTTCAGCGACGGTGCGAGTTCTCTTCACGGCGACTTAACTGACCATTAAGCACTTGGAAAAAAACAACGACATCCGCAACTTTCATAAATAAAACTTCTCATTTCATTCATTTGTAGAAACCAACTGTTTAGAAATATATTAACTTCTCGTTAATTAAAAAACAAAATGTCTCGATTACTCATAAATATGTTGCTTTTTTTTTTTTTGTACTTTTCATAAATAACATCCAGATACTGACTTTTTTTTCCTCTGCTTTCTATGAAATAATAACCCATGTTAGCAAAATAGATTTGAGAAACTGTAATATGTTTTTTTTTTATTCGTTTTTTTTCTTACTTTCTATAAATGTACGCGGAAGAACTCAAACGGAGTTGGAAAACTCCTCACAAATTCTTCTCAAAAAATAAAACTTAAAGCTTAAACTTGACAAAAGGAGTGCATTAAGTCGAGTGGTCTTTTTCTTTTTACATTCAAATGCTCAATGTGTTATTTTTCGACGAGTTGGTACAATTGCTTAAGTGCATCCATTGAAAATAAGGATTTCCTATCACTCCTTTAAAAAAAAGGATTCTACATAAAATGCATAAAGTCGTTTCCATATAAAGAGAAGAAAAACATTAACAGTTTCTACCAGTACTATAATAAAAACCTTAATACGATATCGTAAATAATACTAAGAAGAAATGAACGTCACTGAGAGTCACCCCGCCCCTTTTTTTCGCTCTGGTTTAAAAAAATCCGAATCTATACCCGGGTGAAAAAAAAAAAATGAAACTTACACCGTAGTATATTTGTCAATTAAACTTTTTCATGAGAGCGGTAAACTACACGGCAAATATCTAAAACCGACTTCTTAAAGCTGCTTATACATGTGATGATCGTTATTAGATAAATCTTAACTACTGTGCTATATTTGAGTTGCATGCAGATAAAACTGAAGGATACATGGCTCGCGAATGAACAACCACAGTGTTGTTTTTGTCCCTAATGTTTTCCTAAACAAAACAAAAAATAATCGTCCACCCGGCGTCATCTTCGACGAAAAATCGCGTCCCTCATCTTTCCACGATGTTGGGCCCGGAGCGGTTCAGTGGACTGTGTAAGTGCCAGGATGTGCTTTAGACGCTCTCTTTGGGGAGTCCTTTACCGGCGCCTCTGTAGTCATAAACTAATCTTACAACACTGAAACATGATATGCCTCTATTTTCACAGATATCGATTGGGAGTCCTCTCTGAGACTTTTGGGTAACAAAAGAAAGAAAAAAAATCGGAATTATTCAGATGCTTTAACACGCAAGTCTAGGCTCCTTTTTTTTTTTGATTTGCTCTTTGGCTACATTTGACCTTTTTCCTTTCAGAAATAATACAGATTTTCAAACAATGTGCGGCGCAGTGAAAAAATATAGAGCTATTTCTTTTAAATCCTAAGATGCTGAAGTCATAGAAAAAAAAAAACGGATAAAAAGTTTGTTCACATGGACAGCAACACTAATAGAAATAAAATAAAAGTCCCTTTATAAATATGCAGATGACTATCTAAACTAGTTGTCAGATGCACATATAGGTAATGTCTCTCAGTTAGAACCCAAACTTTTTTGGAGGGAAAAACTAAAAAGTGAGTTTTTGAAAAAAAAAAAAAGGAAGCACTTAAATCTTAAAGCTGCTGCATTGTGGGGATTTTGGCTTTCGTGTGGCAGCAGTGCTTTTAACTATCACTAATAGACAAGAGTTTACATAGTGGCCATTTTTGATTATATCATGAGCAACTTCTGGTCAGTTTGACGTGCAAATAAAGTAGAGATAACTGCGTCGTAGATCGGGAACGATTTGCTCGTTTTCAAGCCACGTTTATAAAGGGACACAAAAAGGATAGCAGAGCGTACAGTACTTCTTCCTGTGTGGAAGTCGTGAAGCCTCCGCAGGTTAGCACCTCAACATTGCTGCCCATGTGAACCAGCAGTACCAGGTTACAGTACGATGTCGTCTCGCTGCTCTCACCTCACGCACCTCCGATCAAAAACATTGTTCCGCGCCGAGCAAAGTCCAAGCAGCTGCTCTTCTTTTTTTTCTTCTTTCTTTACAAACCAGACCGAGCGTCTTGGTCGTGTAAAAAAATGCATTTTACTGACTTCAGAACAGTCTCTAAAAAAAAGCAAACACCCTGTCGTCTGATTGATATTGAACACAAGATAAACTAAAAACCCTGATGAACAAGAGCAAGTGTCCTGAACTGATCCATTATGTTGACGGTAATCTTGTTTAGATTTGAGGAATCGCAACATCTCGAACAATCCAGGTCAATTTCTAAATAGAATATTATTCCAAGAACGGACTGAAGAGTCTGTTTATTGTCCCAGTACTGTATTATTGCTTCTCGCTCTATTCTACATAAACTGATTTCCGGGATAGGGGGGGGGGGTTATTGTGGCTAAAATTATTTGGGGGATTTTATACACTTTATAAAAGGATATTAATTCTTAAAGTTTATAGACGTGTCTGGTTAAATTTTCTAAATATTTGGATGAAAGATACTTAAATAACATTTTCAATGGATCTATCTAATATACTATTAACGGTCGATGGGACGTATAAAAAGATTAACTCTCAAAACAAAAAAAAACCTCACTATTAAGAGCAGGCTGTTGTCTGGACACCCGAAAACTGATACACATACCGTATTTACATAAATACTCAAGAGTGCTTTTCTTACAATACTCATAACTTATACAGCATCTAAACCATTAATCCTCTCTTTTCATTGGACCAGTGCAAAACTCCCATCGGAGTCACCAGCAATGACTTTTTCAAAAAGAAAAAAAAAAAAGAGGTCTCCCAAAGTCCTACGATTTTTCCTCACAAGAACCACCGTAATGAATAAAAAATAAATGATAGGGAATCCTTATGTGCATGACTTTTAAATTTCACCATCAGTGGTCGGTTTGGTTTCTATCAAAGGGGCATTGTTGTATAAGGTGCTTTTAATCTTTTTTTTTCTTTACTCCCCAATTTCCTGAATCCCTCGTTTTCCCACCCAAGTAGTTTCACATTCTTTCTTTTTTTTTAAAAAAAAGAAGGGCTTGAAAAGTAGATATTTTTTTTTAGGGGGTTGGTACTATTTTTTCTTATCTAAAAAAATAAAACAAAAAAAAAGGCCAACGATGCTACCTTGTTTGCCAGAGAAAAGTGGCATTAAATATAAAAATTAAATTAAGGCATAAAAAAAAAAAGTAAATACTTTTAAATAATGATGTCTTACTGCTGGACAAATCACTGTGCAAGGTTATTAGATTTCACTAGTACTTTGAAGAATTTAATGTAGTGCTTTTTTTTTTTGGATACATTATTTTTTGTTTCTTGTCTCCAGTACAAAAGAACGAGCGTCCGCTCATCAGCTCGGAACTTGTTTCAGGATCATAATTTTTTTTTTGGGGGGGGATTTTATTTTCTCCCGCAGCCTCTCTTTTCTCCAGACAGAGTGAACCCCCCCAACCCCGCCCCTTCCCTTCTATCATTCAACAGCTTTAATCCCCATCCGTTCTCTTCGAGCCCTCCGAAATCCCCGGGCTGGGGCCTCGACAGACGCAGAGGGTGTGTAATTTGATTCAGCATGAGTGCTGGTTAAATGGGGCGTTTCCTCCGCTTTCCTGTCAATTACAATTGTCAGATTTCATTTTCGGGGGGGGGGGGGGGGGGGCGGGTAGCTCTGGGTGGGGGTCTGTCTATAGTGTCCATGGTGAAGTGGCAGCTGCGGAGTGTCCTGTACAGTAGTGAGCCAGCAAGAAGTGTGGCGAGGTGGGGGGACTAGAGGGGAGGGGGGGTCTTTTGTAATCGCTGCTGTCACTTAAACCGGGCCTGGATGTGAATCCAGAAGACCAGAAAGGGGATTTTATGTGACAGATCGTCGTTCGATTAAAAAATGTAACTGGTGTTTCTTTTGAAATTTGGCGCCTTCTTTTTTTTTTTCTTTGTCTAATTTCGCATCATTTAGGGACAAAAGCCCCCCCTTCGACCTCCCTCCCCTCTTTAGGGGCTACAGAAGCTTCTGAGGAGAAAGAAAAAGGGGGGGAGAGCATGGGGGCAAAATGGAGTGGAAAATGGAGGGATTGTGTTAGCCGTTTGCTGCATTCAGTGACGGTTAACTGCTCGCCGCGGGACCCCCTCCGTATCCCACCCCCCCTTCACCCCAGCGCACACGGTCCGCACCTGGACCATTTGCCTAATTATCAAAGAGCAGATCCGGGGCCGTGTCCGAGCTCTCCGCGACCAGACACACAATACGACCCCTCTCCGCGAGGCCTGCCGTCCAACTGTACGCAGGGTGTAAGGGGGGGGGGGGGGTACCCCTGAAGAATAGGAGCAGAATGGACCTCCAGCTCCGGGGTCACGGCCAGGGGTGGGTCGTGAAACACCTGCCTTCCCCTCCAAATGTGTTCAGAAGCGACAGCAGGGTTCGCCGTTTGTACTGGAGACAGATTCTGGATTTTTTTTGTTTGTTTCCAGCTGATTCAGGATGGATGGTCGTTCTCAACCGATTCCCCTCTTCGTTTACCGCCCGAACATCCCAGTCCCGCCTCGCACAAGACAACGAAAGCACACTTAACGTGGCTTTCGGAACTTTTCTATCTGCAAACTGTAAGTTTTATTTGGGCTTCTTAAACAGAATCCGTTATAAGCTGAACCCGGTTTGCGTCTCAAGTGCCACGAGGACCAGTTCGTTTGTTTTTTTTCAATAAACTTCCGCGGTTATCCGTTAGCGACACTACCGATAAAAACCAATTACTATAAATAAACAATGTTTCCTCTTATTCATCTGGCTTATAAGAATATAAAGATATAAAGAATAAAATAAATGGCTGTCTTTGTTTTCTAATATAGATTGCGAGCCTAGAACCAATATTTTCAATATCTACTTTGATAAACCACAATCACAGTTCACCTGAAACAAAAAGGCTTCACCTTTAGATTTCCCCCAAAAAATTTCCCTCGGTATGATTGACATCCCATTTTTCTTTCTTTTTTTTTTTTGTTTGACTCAAGATGATTGTTTGGTGCGGTGCAATGGAAATCTTCTTTTGACAACATTGACTCTTCTGGGTTAAGTCAGGTGCAGTTTTTTTCGGATACTTCAACAATCATATTCCTTCCCTATAAACCCACTTCATGGTAAAATAAAAAATTTCATAATAAAAATGTTCACATTACCGTCTAACTCTGCCCTCGCTGTGATTCGTTCATGAAAAACAGCAGCAGTCAAAAAACCGAAAAGTACTATACTTCTCTTATAAACAAAACCTTTATAAAATATATATGCATATATATATTTATATATATAAAAGAAAAACTTAAAAATATTTCTTATACATTTTAGTAAAGCAAGCAGTGCCTTCTAAAATATCTGCTTGGATCGTTTTAAAATTTTTCTGAAAAAAAAAAAAAAAAAAAGAAGTGTATTGTAATAATAATTATAATAACAGTAAATAATTATCGAACAAACACTGACAAAACCGATGATAAAAACTGACGTGGTTCCTTAGGAGAATATTCGGATGGCCTGCGTGACCTGGGTGTGGCACACGGGGCACTCTGGGTGGTTGAGCTCACAGATTCGGATGGCACACTCCATGCAGAAGAGGTTATGGCCACAGGGCACCAAGGCAGCCGTCACTTTGCTCTCGAAGCAGGTCATGCAGTCCCGCACGGCCGGCGGCGAGTCCGGCACGGGGAGCCTCCCCGGGAAGCCCTCGCCGGCGGAGGTGGGCTCGCTGTGCGCGCGGCGGGCCTGGGCGTGAGGCGAGCCCCCGCCCGGCACGATGCTGGTGACTGAAGAGTTGTTGGTGCTTCCTCCGCAGGAATCAGATAAGCCCGGAGAGAGTCTGGTCAGGGGGAGAGGTAGACCTCCGAAACTCTTGGAGCGCTGCTGCGCGTAGAAGGCCACCTGTTTGGGGTAGTCGGGGTCGCCCCAGCTCTGGGTTCCCTCGGATCCGAAGTAAGAGCAGGGCTTGTCTCCGGAGTTGGAGAAGTTGCTCTTGTTGTACATGCCCCCTCCCTCGCCGCCGCCCCCTCCGCCGACGATGGCGTCCGAGAAGTTCTGACGGTAGCTGCTGGTCAGGGGCTTGCGCTGGCCCCCCTGCAGCCCCCACACCTGCTGTAGCCGGCTCTCCAGGCCGCCGCCGCCGCCGCCACTGCTGCCCCCCGGACTGCTCCCGCCGTTCGGCCCCAAGCAGTCGTTCTCGTTGTTGTGGTCGTGGAGACCCCCGGTCCGGAAGGCGATGTGCGCTTCGATCTCCTCCCGGGCGCGCTCGGCGTTGCTCGGCGACCCGGTGATCTCGAAGACGGGGTCGCGGTCCCGGCTCGGGGTGACGATGTAGGTGCAGGTCTGCTGCTGGATGCGCTTGATGGTGGATCCTTTGGGCCCCACCACCAGCCCCACCACGCGGTATGGCACTCTCACCTGAATGGTGGTCTGGCCCGGCAGGGGCGTGGGCGGCGAGCCGCTGAAGGACACCCCCAGCTTATTGCGCGAGGCCCGGAGCATGGAGAAGTGCTCGGCGGCGGAGATGATTTCCCGGCGAGCCAGGGCGACGTCCTCCTTCCGGCCCGTGATCAGGAAGACCGGCTCCTCTCCTCGGACGGGGGTCTTGATGTAGGTGTTGGTCTTGGCCCTCAGGGCTTTGATCTTGCAACCTGTGGAGGAGACGCATCAGGAAAAAGAGATTAACCTCAGAAACCAGAAGCTACGACTCACGAGTCTACGGCAGAAGCGAAATGCTATTCAACGGTTGGGATTTGTACACATAAGAGGTCCAGAGAGAGTTGATTTATGAGTTTCCCATTGGGGTGTAAACGTATATACACAAGCTTCATTACCATCTAAACACCGTCAGTTCTCATTTGGCTCTCGATGGAAAATAGATGCTTTTATTAGTTCCTTAGATTAGAAATTCCTAACTGCACCAATGTCTTAAACCCTTAACTACTCTTACCCTTAATTATCCTCTTATAGTTGAAAAAAATCATATGGAAATACTTCTAAGGACTTCGGCAAAGAGTGTTTCTTCTTTAGTGACACAAGAGGATCAATATTAGCCTTGAATGATCACTAGCAAGACTATGGCGACACGATACGTATCATGATACATGGGCGATGATACAATATATAGTGATACTGCAGTAACAAGGATATATTTTGTAGCAATGTCAGGTACTTGACTCTTTTCAGTATATTTTGTCGTTGGTTATTTTGAAAGGAATCTGGCAACAACATACATCTCACGGTACACGGGCAACAATAAGATGTATTGTGATACTGCAGGAACAAGTATATATTTGTAGTATTGTCCAGTACTTCACTCTGGTGTTGCAGAATTTACAGACCACGGAACTCTTGACGAAGTTATAACTGCTTTCATTTGTTTTGAAACCAAAATATCTCCAAACATCCTCTTTAAAAGCTTCTAGAGTCGACTGTATCCTCTCGTCCTCAGTCATCACGTGGGATTTCCTTGTTCATTTAGCTGTGGAGGACCTAAAGAAGTCAGTCGGTGATCCATTTTTCTTTTTAATATTTAAGGTTAAATGTTTCTAGGCCTGCATTACCGAGGTTGCTACAGATTAGCGCGAATGCTAATGTCTGACACAGAGTAAAAAACAACATGTTTGCTAGAGATTCTAGTATAATGTCCAAGGAATTTTCAAATCAATTATTCTGATTTGGATTCGACATAACTCATTAAACCATTAGTACTTCAGACCAATAAGAATAAATCAGTTCATATAACCGAAAAAAACCTCATTGTTTTAAGCAGCCATTAGCGCGCTCCTCTAGTTTTCCCACTCATTTACATACCATCACCCTCCATCTATGGGAGTCTGAACCCGATGTTCTGGGCGGGGGTTATTAGAGAACACTCTCTACCTCTCAAATGTGGCTTGTAATTGTGCTTAAAAAACACTAAAAACAGGAACTGAAATGGATGCAGTTTATTCTAAAAACAGAGGCGAGGTTAGAAGCAACAGACGTCTTTCAAAACACCGAAGACTATCTTAAATAGTTTGCTTTTTGTTGATGAGTTTTGGCTAAGTTAGGTAGAGGATAAAACCCTGTCTTGAAATCGCCCATAAAGAGTCAAAATGATCGTAAAAAAGACGCGTTGAAAAGTTAGCTAGGACGCAAAACAACAGTCTCTTTATTGCCCCTCGAGCTTTCAGGATGACGGGGTTTGGGTCGTTGCTGTTTATTCCTTAAATGAACTTGAGAAGAATAATTCTACACAGAGGAGTTCAGTCGGCTCCTGACCTTCACTTGAACTCCGGCAGCCAAATAGCAAGGCTAGTTTTTATTGTTTTGACCGCTGATTATTCCCATGCATCACATCGTTCAGTTTCCACGAAAATAAATTGTTTCTCCCGAAACCTATGGTGACAGTTCACGCAGATAAACTAGGATCTGTTTTTGCTTTACAAATAAAATAATAAAAAAACAGCTGCCTTGTTAAGACTCTGGCAGTTATTGACGAGTCCAATGTGACTTTTTTAGTCCCCGACGAGCTTTTCTAGTTCCAGGTGCTGCCGCTCAGACAGACTCATCTTTAAAAAAAAAAAAAGGGGGGAATATCAAAGGGTTTTAGACAGTTTAAGATGGATGTCTTACTAATGCTGCGAAATAGGTCCACTTAACTCAGGAACACTTACTTCCCAGGAGTCTGGGGAGAAGGAAACGAGACAGAATAATTCTAAAAACACCTTGTTAGATGGTGTTATTACACAGATTAGTGGTATAATTAATGATCTGATGAGTTATTTACCCCAGTTTCAAGCAAATATTCTTGGAAAGCAATGTCAAAAAATATGTATATTTCCAAATAAAATGGTAATATTATTTAACATTTTATTGAAACTACTTATTGTATTAAAGAAACTAAAACATGTTTTGTTAATATCAGATATAGTATTGTATTCATCATGGAAATATAATGTGAAAATAAAAGGTTGTAAAGAAATATTGATATACTTCAATATCGTGATATTTTCTGTACGATATTCAACAGCCTTGTATCGATTTTTTAGTTACAATTAACATGCAAATATCAACTTGATTTTCTTCTTTTGTGAAATTCAAACATAGATCTCAGTTTTCCTACAATATCAACAAGAAACTCAATGTGTCGTCGTTACTACAATATCCAAATATATCGTAACACATATCTCCAGATTCTTGTCGATACACACCACTATTATATAGGGAGATAAATGAGGAAAATAGAAATATAAATGTTTAAATGCATTTAACAGTGTGATATTAATGGAATTTCTCATCATACTTATTTTAATCATAAGAATATTCCTGTTTTTTCTGTTATTTACTTACTAATATATAAAACAGTACTTTTACCTGATTGTAACTTTTCCAGACTGCATTATTTGTGTATTGCTTTCCTTTAAAAAATCAATCTCCCCACTCTGCTTAATGATCCTTTTGTTATTTGAGGCTTTTGTTGGAAATATTTGTTGAATTAATTGACTCAACTGTCCTCGTGTGTCATTTGTAAACGTGGTCGTCACACACGAACCAAAATCGAAGACCACATGGTCCGAGCCTGACTCGGTGAAAACGAGATCATTTTTTTGATGAAATAAACAAACCTTAATAAATGAACCATAATAGAAAATGTTCCCGCCGGTGAGAGCTTTATTTTTGGGATTGAAAACACACACAAAAAAAAAAAAAAAACCCAGTGGCGGATGTGAAGAGCTCTGGAGGAGGATACAAGAGCGTCCCGGTGAATCAATGTTTGTGATACAGACAGCAGCACGCCATCATATCTTCATAACAGGATGCTGTGATTTCCAGTTCCACCAGGCAGCAGCCTCTAGTGCACCATCGCTGAGTGGAAAAGGGGGGTGTGTACCGATTCTCAAATCCTCCCGGATCAGCACTTCTTCTTCTTCCCCAGTCAAGACAAAAGGGTCCACGCGACGAATCCCCCCCCCCCACATCCCTCTTTCGGCTATCTTTCAATCGCCCGAAAATCCAGAATGTATCCCTTAAATATGCCTTTAGATCCCAGCAGAGGCTGTTATTGTCGCTCCGTACCCGACCCACCCTGCACTCCCCTCGCCTCACTCGGGCGACCATGTGGTATCGAGAGTGTGCACTGGAGTGAGGCTCCAAGACGCGACTCCCATTCAGCTTTTTTTTTTTTTGTTTGCTGCCCGTCTGTCTCATCTTGTTGTTTTTTTTTTCTTCTCCTCCTCCCAGTGCCACACTCTTTCACTAACAATGAGTAACACCATCAACAAGCAGGAGGGCGAGAAGAAGATACTTTATCTACTTGAACCCCCCCGACCGACCGATGGAGAAAAACAACAACAATGTGGGGTGAGGGGGGGGGTTTTTTAAGAACAAATCCCACCTGCTAACTTCTCGCTGAGTCACCCTGGAAGACCCATCCTTCATGCTCCCCACCCTCCATTCCTGGACTCTTCACACCTTTTGTTTGACAGCTGCTGTCATGTATGGCCTTTTTTTATATTGAATTTAAAAAAAAAAGTAGATGGGTGGAAAGACGGGGTGGGACAAAGGGGGGAGTACACCGGGACCTCCTTTTGTCCAAATGTGTCAGTGGGACAACATAATAAACAAGATGCAGAACAGACTCAGTATTTGGAGGACAAAAAAAACAACAACTGGGTTCAGTTAAAATCAAAAAAATACCTTCATATTAAAAAGGGGCTTCACGAGGGGTGGGGTGTGGGGGGGAGGGAAGGAAGGGAGGGAGGGAGGTTCAAAGTTGAAAACAGACGCGAGCACGTTGTCTTTTTTCGAACAGTCTGGCGCGTCTCAGACGACAAAGGAAGCAAGTGCTCTCCTGCTCCAGTGTGTCTGACATTGATGGCGTGGATGTGGAATTATTCGCCCAAGAGAGGGCGAGAGAAGGCGAGAGAGAGACTATTACTCTGTACTTAATGCTGGATTAAAAACGCCTAAAACATTTTTTTTTTAAATGTGATAGTAAGATGAGAAGTTGTGGCAGGAAAAAAAAGTGGGATGTCTCGGGGGGAGTCCAAAAAAAAAACACGCACACACACACACACACACCACTCCCTTTTCTTTGTCAAATAACACCAGGTAACAGTTGAGGGACACACACACACACACCATACACACACAAAGAGAAGTTGGATCGGATGGGGGGGTGTTTACCTTGTCTGCCCACGATCTCGGCCACATGTTCGGAGCTGGGCACCGGGACGCATTCCGTGATGTTGCAGCCTCGTCCCTTGGTCTCACCCGAGGAGCCCTCGTACAGGGCGCACAACTTGCTCTTCCCCTGCAGGATGGCCCCCGCGTCCCCGCCGCCGCCGCCGTTGTTGTGGTTGTGGTGGTGGTGGTTGTTGTTGTTGTTGTTGCTCCGGTCCTGTACTCCTCCTGTGGACGGGGCGCCGACGCCGCCGCCGACGTCCTCGCCTTCCCCGAGACCCAGCAGAGACAACTGGCCCAGCGCGACCCTGAGGGCACGGGAGTCGTCCTCGTCCTCGTCGGGCGGCACCAGGAGCCCCTCGCTGCCGAAGCCGGAGCCGGCCAGATCCCCGCCGTAGCCCCCGTTTTTCTCCATGATCCCTGCTAGAACCAGCAGGCTAGGCATGGCTAACAAAAGAGTGTGTGAGACAAAGACAGGGGAAAAGAGACTGGAGAGAAACAGCACCCGTGCCGCCCCCTCCTCCTTTCCGACTCTCTCTCCCCCCCCTCCCTCCTCCTCCCTTCTTTTGCGCTAGTCCCTCCCACGGATCGTCCCCCCCTCTCTTTCTCTCTCTCTCCACCACTTCCAGTACAGTAGTCTCCCTCCTGCGAGCTCCAGGCTGAAGCGGGACACAAGGCCGTCTGCGCGGGTTGATGGGGGGCCGGGTCTGACGCGACGCTCCACCCAGTCTGGTCTCCTCCGCTCCCTCCCTTTTTTTTTTTTTTTTGAACCATCTTCTAAAAAAACTCTTCACCTAAAGAAACACGCTTCCCCTCGTGTGTCCCCTCTTTTTTTTTTTTTTTTGTTTGCGCGACATTAAGGTGCGGCTTAAGAAAAAAAAAAAAACCGCATTTCGGTGCGCCTTATGTAAGACCCAGGATGTAAACAGTCGGAAGGCGCACATGGCGACCACAAAAGATGATGTCAACTTTCATACGGAGGGAGGGAGACAAAAAAAAAAAATACACCGCCTTCATTCAAAGCACACTTCTTCCCATCGTAAATATTGTCCCTTCTTTTTAAGGGGTGAGTGAGGATGGACCACCCCTCTTTGCGGCAGGTCACCGCGTTGTTGTCTCCGCATGAGGATGTTATGTATAGAAGGGAGAAAAGAGGGTGTCTCAGCGAGGGGAGGGGGAGATGTATACGAGGAGAAAGGGAGTTGTCAGACAGGCGTCGCAGACCCTATGCAGCGGGTGAACAGAAAAAAAAAAAAAAGACCCCCGCACATTTTTTTTTTTCCTGTAAAGAAAAAAAAAGGGGGTTTTGCAGCAGCAGCAGCAGCAGCAGCGCCGGTGAACAAAGAAGCGCTCACACAGACTCGCCACGATGGTCTCGACACACAAACCACGCCTGGCAGCATCACACACCCAAACTGCAGTTTTGACAACAATAACATCCATATTACTCCTTTACATTCCCTCGCTTCCTTTCAATGTTTGAGGAGCAACAAAGTGTTTATCAGTTAATAAACAAAGGATTAAAAAAAAAAAAATCGGGTTTAAGATCTTTGTTTTTGTTTGCTGTTTTGTTTTGTTTTCGCACATTCCCCCCTAAAAGTCATATGATGAGTAAATGATCACTTTGTGTTTTGTTTTTTTTCAATAACATCTTTACACGAGTTTTTATTTTATGACGTAACTGCCCTTTGAATCAAAGAGCATCTTTAATCTAAACTCTGTTTATATAATAATGTGCATTTCTAGTAATTCTCAATTCAATTAGTTTAGAGGAAAAAAAAGTTAGCTGAAGAGTTTTTGTTGACTAATAATCTGAGCTCAAAGTCTTGTTTTTACCACTTTTAATAAAGTGTTATTGTATTTCTTAACCCAAACATTTTAGGTTAGGTTAGGTTAGGTAGAACTTTATTGACATTGTTTTTTACCAAATTATCCACAGCAAATACAGCAATTTTTCATTAAAAAAAATCGAAATAAAATAAAAACAAGAACAAAGAGAAATAAAGCGAAAGAACAAGATGATAATAAATGATAATTTAGCTTCCTATATTCATTTTTAAACATTGTTTTGATAACCAATATGTTTACAAATATGACATGATTCTTGAGAAGGAGTTTTATAAGAAGCATCTTTTGTAAATTAATATAATTTAAAATGCCTAATGCGATTGAATACAATATTATCAAGTATATATTAAGTCATAAAGAAATTCACACTATGCACGTCAGGGGTCTCGAAATTAACTGGCCAGGACGGGGTCACCAGAGTTCATTCTTGGGGGGGGGGCAGTAGGTTTTGTTCTGAACGTCATGATACATTATTTTATTATATACATGAATTATATTCTTTGTTTAATGTTTAATGGATTTATTTGTGTCGTTTCACCGTCAGTTTTGGGCCATGATTGTGCTATTTTTTAATGAAATCTGTTCCATCTTCATCATACAATCAATGTTATATAAATAATAACTTTTGATGTGATAATATTTATTTATTAACCATCTATTGCTAAACCAAATTGGATTCCCTTGCTCTCATAATAAACATTAGACAATAAATGGAGGGCTGCGGAATATTATGTCACCTGCCACAAATGGCCCACTTGCCACAAGTTCATGAAGTTTAAGATTGTTTTGACAATGACAGGTGAGAATGAAAGACAGGTATCAAACACCGAGGAAAGAAACCCGTTTGAACTTTCTGTTCCTACACGACAGTCGCGTTAATAGCAAGGAATGACAGTTAAAACTAGTTTCGCAGTTTGGAATTCTTGCACATGAGCGTGAGGTCATAGAGATTCAATTTAAAGCACAAATATAGATCCTTGGCTGTGCGTCGTCTCCTTAACAACCAGACAACAAACATTCATATTGCTGTGTTTCGTATGAATATTTTAGCGTCTCTGTTCCGACGCCTTCTGCCTTTTAATAACACTCACAAATATCATCAGGGCCTTAAAATAGAATCAGGTGTTTGTGTACGTCTGAAATGCTGGGGACTAGTCTGTGTTGTTGGTGGAGGTGGGGGTACATCCCCAAGGACCAGTCGCAGATGAGAACCCACTGGAGAGTCTGGCTATGAAGCCAGGATTAAATCACCCCCCTCCTCTCCGTCCACTCCCACCCAACAACAGGGATAACAAACAGCAGCAGGAGGAGAGAAGGATAGCGTGATGGACCAGAGGGTGGGCCCAGGGGGTCTGCCCCCAATCCCCACCCAGCGAGGGGACCAGGGGATTGGGTGTGAGCGAGGACCGGTTCCGGGCTGTGTCCAAGAGGTCACCGGGATCCATTAATGGGGTCTTAAGGGAGGAGGATCAATAAGAAACATGGATCCGGGATCATGTTTCCTCTCAATGCCTCTTCCTCTCGTGATGTGTGAGTTTAAAGATGTGATTGATGCTGATAGCCATCGTTCCGACTGGTTCTGATGGACTCGCCTGATCCCTCCACATAGCTGCAGGCTGCATTTATTATTTCTGCTTAATGTGTGTGTGTGTGTGCGTTACGTGATACTTGTGAAAGCACGAGTGAGGTCATGTTTCTTGCACATAAAAACTCAATGATCTTGACCATCTGGCCGAGTGGTCCCTGCTGAGTCTTACCCTGAGCAGAGGTGTATGGGTGGTTCCCAATGAGATGGTATTACGTTTATTTGTTTTAAAGATACACACGTATAACTAGGCTGTAAGAAAATGTAAATACACTGATATTCGCAATATTTTCTTTCATGGATACTGTATCGAGTTTTTTCCTCCAAAACATACATTTATTCTTTGTTTTTTTTTGGCTTTTGAATCGTATTTTATTTTTGATCATACTTAATGTTTTATATTTTGTCTAAAACATTTTGTTTAGATAAAGATTAGATCAAAAATGTACTATTAACATGCAAATATTGACTTCTTTTGTTCTCTTTTCTGTTACAATTAAACTTCTGGCCGCTAGATGGCAGCGGCCGTTATGTCCTCCGCACCTTAAGGAATAATGAAATCTGGCGAGATCCCGGTGATGACTGAGGATAAGAGGATACAGTCGACTCCAGCAGATCTTTAAAGCTAATGTTTGGATATAGTTTAGTTTCAAAACAAATGAAAGCAGTTACGACTTTGTCAAGAGTCATGCGGTCTGTAAATTCTGCAACACCAGAGTCAAGTACTCGGACAATACTACAAATATATTCTTGTTAATACAGTATCACAATATATCGTATTTTTGCCCCTGTATTGTGATACACATCGTGTAGCCAGATTCTTGAGAGTACATATGCCTAGTCATTACGTCCTCCACTGCTAAATGAACAATGAAATCCTGCAAGATCCCCGTAATGACTGAGGATGAGAGCATACAGTTGACTCTTGGCTTTAAAAGCTGATGTTTGGACATATTTTGGTTTCAAAACAAATAAAAGCAGTTACAATTTTGTCAAGAGTCATGTGGTCTGTAAATTGTGCAACACCAGAGTCAAGTACTCAATAATACTACAAATATATCTCTGTAACTACAGTATCAACATGTCGTATCATTACCCCTTATCATAATGGGTATGTATTTTCAAGATTCAATACGTATCACGATACAGGGGCAACGATATGATATTATACGACTCAAAGATAATATTGATCCTAATGTGTTGCTAAATTTGACGAAGAAAAACACTTTTCGAAAATCCATTTCTCCATTTATTTCAACTGTGAAAATAAGGTTCCAGTCCAAAAAACTTACAGTATCGCAATATATCGCAACGTAACGTATCGTCGCTAAGTACTTTCAAATTCACACCCCTAATCTGACGATACGATACGTATCACGATACGATATGTTGCGATTAAAAGATAATATTGATCCTAATGTGTTGCTTAAATAACACTCTTTGCCAAAGTTCTTGTAACTATATCAAACCATTTATATTAACTATATGAAAGTAAGGTACCAGCCCCCCCGAAATATTTGAAGTACTCGGGCAATACTACAAATATATTGATGTCCCTACAGTTTCAGTAAATATGGTATCGTTGACACTGTATCGTGATACATATTATATCGCCAGATACTTGCCACCCTACATATAACATGATATTTTCTAAATAAATTAATAAAATACACAACTTCTTTTCATTTTACATGAGTGGTCAGCAACACAATACATTGTTCAATAAAAGACAATGTTTTTTTCGTTGTTTCTGTTCATTACGAAGACTTTCTCAATCGCAGCAATGCTCCATTTACAGAATCAGATGACGAACAATGACACTTTATCTTCGGATCTGTCAACATCCCACTTTCTGTTTGCTTTGTTGCAGGCGCACACATGCACTCGAATCTCTTTGTTCCCGAGTCCATGCAAACATCGCCTCCACCTATGGACAGTTTGTCCCTCAGAGCGGATAATGGGCTCCGAAGAACCGGCGGGAGAACCCCAGAAAAGGACACTCCTTTTTTTTGACTTCCACGGCCAGATGTCCCTTTCAAGACTTCCCCGGTGCCCCTCGGTCCCTTGAATGCGTCTCGGCGAACACAAAGGGACGTGTTGGCTCAGCACCACGTGCTGATGCCACGCTGAACGGGCTCTCCGGGATGATGTCACACTTCATGCTAATGACACCACATCCCGGTCCAGTAGGCAGCTGTGGAGCAGAACCAGCTCAACCAGTCCATCCAGAGGCCGACGATTGTCTTGGACTGGCTCCCGAACCCAGGAGGAAAACAGAAAAAAAAAAGTGTGTTTACTCGTGTGTGTTTGTTGCTTCTTTGAGGGTTATTGTGGAGGAGCACATGCTCTGCTCGGAATATTACAACACAAGGAGGAAAAAGTGAACAAAACAAAGGGGGTGTGGGGGGGTTAGAGAGGGGTTGTGGTGCCACACATCAACAGTGTGTTTGTGGCGGTTATTTCAGGGTGAACTTCCCCTTCTTCAAACACTTCCTGGAGCTTTATTTGGAGCTCCAAAACCTCCTATTTGGTCGGATGATGTTTGTTCGGAAAGATGATGCCACTTTTGTTTATCGCTGCTGCGAGAGTCACCGTATAGTGTGTTTACAAGAGCCTCATTGTGTTGCTTGCATGAGTCAGGCGACTGTTGTCGTCCCGTCCAGTGGTTGTGTGTGATTTATCAGCACATATATCATTGACTTGTTAGGACGAGTGCTGTCATTCTGGCACGAGTCCGCGAGTGGAACGTCATCATGTTCACGCTTTGTCTAATTCCAGGTACTGCTGGCGATTCTTCAGCGAATAATGAAACATATCCAGGCATTTCCAACTGATCGATTTGGAGAAAATGTATCATTTTCATTGACATTTGACTTTGTCTGAGTGACTTAATCCTGGATTGATGAATGGATGGATGTTTGAGTTGAGCACAGGTGAGGACATTTTCCAGTTGTGAAGCACAAACAAACTATAAACCTGTAACTGCTAAATAATAATAAAAAAGATAGAATAAAATGCATTTAGAGAATGAATAAAAAATAATTTAAAGTATAAATCCAAAGAATAATTTATACAAATATAGATAAATATCATTTTGACATTCTATTTATTTATATATAATTTTATTTTATACATGAAATGTACATAGATACATATATTTATATTTTTTATTCTAAATATAATTCAATAAATATGATGATGACGATCACAATACCTTTGTTTCCACATTATGTGAATATTTTCTATTTAAACTACTGTAGAAATACTACAGTTATTAGTTGTTGTTGTTGTTGTTGTTGTTACAATTGTATTCTTGCAAAAAAAAAAACAGAAAATGTTTTGTTCCACATTCTTAGAAATCCAGCTTGTATTTTACAAGAAAAAAAAGTTTTTAGACTAAATAAGTATTTCGGTTTCCATTATTTTCAATCTAAAAGTACCAGTTTTGTATTAAATCTAAATAATTCCTATTTACTAATTCAAATTAAAATGTGTTTTAGGTTTCCATACATTTTCACAAAATATTTAACAATTTAATAATCATTTATTAATTTGAAACAAGCCTTTTTTAGGTGTAATACACGTTTTGTTTATTAATTAAATTGATACTTTTATAGATATAGTACAAGCTAAGGCTGGGGTGGATGATGAATATTTAGTTTGAACTATTGATGAATGATGTTTTCAGGAAAGAATTGTGAGTTAAAAAGAATATCTTAAGCTAAGAAAGATAAAAAAAGATATTTACTGTTTTTATTTAAATAAATCTTTTTCAAAAAATGCTTGATGTGGTTTTTTACTGTTTAAGATTCAGGATCCATGACTTTTTTTCTTTTTTTTTTCTGCAGCTTCAACAAAGAGAAAGTGACGTGTTCAGAGCTCAGAGCGACTATGACATCACCGGCAATACGGGAAGCAAGTGATGAGGTGAGTCGGGCTCATCATCAGCTGTCTCACTCTCTGCACAGCATCAATATGATTAGAGTGGAGAGAGGGAGACGGAGAGAGAGAGAGAGGGAGAGAGAAAGAGAGAGAGAGATGACCTAATACCCGCAAAAAGCAATGAAGTCATACCTGACTCATACTCCCAGCTGACACCAGCGCTCCCAGTGACAACATCTTTGTTTGTGCTGGTGGAGGATGAGGTGAGGAGGAGAGCGAGGGAAATAAGTGTGTGTGTGTCTCAGCAGGTGATGTGTCTATGTAGGACTTTAAAGGAAAAACACAACGTCTCGAAGCTTTACTTATGTCTAGGAAAAAAACGATCAAGTCATATAAAGATGACTTTATTAAGCTGAAATAAAAGTTAAACTTAAAGTCGTTTTTTTCTCACTTATTCCATCCAATTAGGTTTAATTTAACTAGTTTTGTTAGTTCATATGTTTTGAAGCCAACTTTTTATGTTCATATCTTATTTTACACACAACATATACTGGTTTTTTGTTCATCTATTTACCATTATTACACATATACTGTAAATCAAAACAATAAAATATTGTATTGTTGAGTTATTCACCAGTTTTAACTCAACTCAACTCAACTTTATTTATAAAGCGCTTTAAAAACAACAGTCGTTACAAAGTGCTGTACAGTGACATAAAAGAAAGCATAGTCAAAACACGCAAAGGTAAACACAATATCAAATAAAACAAGTAAAAAGCACTAAAAAAATAAGGGTAAACAATAAAATAATACATGTTACTTAGAACCTTTAGTTTTAGACTAATACGTTTAAAAAAAGCTATTTATTCTTTTATGCATCATGTGGCTTTGACTCTCAGTTAAAAATAATTAAAAAAAGGAAACAGATTTATGTCCATTCTAAACATATTTAAGGTTTAATTTTTGGGAAATAATGCATTCATTTTATAATAATTTAAAAGGTTGTTTTTTTTACTCTATTGTATTTTATTTAACTAATATTTGTTTCATCACATTAAAAAAATCTGTGTTTTGAGGAATTTGGATTTAACTTTTGTTATTTATAATATATATACTTATAGTTTGTATAAGGTCTTCTAAAAACTTTTTTCCTATTATTTATTTTTTAAATAGATTTAAGTTTACAAGTTTTAAGTTTGTTTAAATTTGTGTTTTTTTTTCTCCAGATGCTAGTTCCTTCTTTGAATGAGAATTTTTTTTTTATTTCTCACACGAGTCTCCTCAGCCTAATCACATCCCACAATGAATCTGCTCCTGGACCCGGCGATGCCTTCAGGTGCCCTCCTCTCCCGCCGAAATTTACGAGCACCCAATGTAAACAAACCATTTACAGCCGGGGTTACATCGGTCATGCAAAATTCATGCTCGGCTGTTACATAATGATAAGCATGTCCACGCTGCGCTGGGCGAAATATCTCCGACAGCTCACTAAGCTTGTTTATAATCTCCCCCCCTTTTTTTTGTTGTTGTTTGTGTTTAGAATGAGTTTGGATTTATGGCGAGTTCAGCGGCACCATCTGTGGGGTTTGATAGTTGATCGGCTGGCAGACGTTCCGGTCGAGAGGAAGTCTTGGTTTAGTGGATGCAGATCAATGCACGATCTTATATAAGGTCATATATATAATCACATTTCTAACTGCTAGGTAACAGGGGCATCCCCAGATTTACACGAGGGCTCCGACGGAGGGATCCCTGCACCCCTAAATAGTTAAGACAACCTTTAGAATGTTGACCTTTGACCCCTTTATATGGACATCTTAAGATGTTTTTATTTGTTCAGGCTTTTCCTTGATTTTCTGGAACTCCTGTTGTGTTATCAGTTTTATCTTGATCTTTAAAGTATATACTTTATTAAATATTGTTTTGATTGTTTAAGCGCTTTGTGACCCTGGTCTGGAAAAGCGCTATACAAATAAAAATTACTTACTTACTTACTTACATTGAATCCGATCATTTCTGGGAAAACCTCGTGTAACTCTCTTTCCAGGAAGGAAGGAAGTCTTGGCTATTCCTGCAGTGGGTTAACTTGTATTTATGAGTAAAAATTTAAATAATAAAAATTGGTCGGTCATACTTTCAGGGTCACTTAAAAAAGTCAAAACATCACTTGAGTGACATATTTATGGCTCTTGTCCAGAAACATCATATTGAAACAACGTTGTCCCCCCCCAACTATGACTCGATTCTTTTTTTTCTTTTTTTATAATGAATCTATCCAAAAAAAAAATGGTTGAGATCATATATCAGCTCATCAGCGTCCTGGTAAACGATCAGTATATCCGGTTCGTCCACTTGGGGGCGCTGTCAGCTGCGCCGCAATTAGCAGGAGGCTAATGAAGCGTGTCTCTGCAGGTGCTGCAGTCTCCACACTTTAGGCTTAATTTTACTGCAAGGAAAGAACGTTTTTTTTATGGATAACCAGCGAACTGTCGGATAGTTTGGACCGTGTTCGTGTCCGAGGGGTCATCTTGGTCCGTGGAGTAAAACAAAAAAAAAAGGAGTAAATGCAAAAATAAAGAAACAAGGTAAGAAAGTGAAACATTAACCGTCGTTAAATAGATCCGTTTTTTTAAAAAAAATCCTATGGCTCACTTTTTGTCCGAGTGACTTCGTTTCATCGTGTCGTGATTTAAAAAAATGCTATTTTTGAGTCTGAACTTGTTGACCCGGCTTGTTGAGACGTCTGCCACTTCCGGTAGACGCCGGTAGGTGGCGCCCTGTCTCGCTCTCTCCAGTGGCAGCGGGTGATTCATGAGCAAAGATGTTTGTTGCAGCATCGAACAAAACAACAACATTTTAGCACAGTCAGTTAAGTTAGTCAGTTAAGACTGATGTGTTTCTTTTAAATTATTGTATGCTTTCTATGATGTTTAAATTAAATAAAAATAAAAGTAGCCCCATTTAAGACAGACTTTTTACTTTATATGTTCGATCACAGTGTTGTGTTTACGGTCTATAGCCACGTGTCAATATGTGGGTCACGTCTGAAGAGACAAGAATCTATATAGTTTTAAAGTTTAATTAATTCACCCTACATGATGAATGGTTTGGTTTCAAATGAACCTTTCGACATTATTAATGTTGCTTTCATTTGATAAAATGTAAAACTAATAAACTAATGTCCTATTTTTCTAAATTTTCACCATTTATCCACACCAGTTGTTCTTTATCTACATTTATAGAAGTTATAAAATAAATATCAAGTGCTTTTATTACATTTTTATGCTTTTACCATATATTTCTGAATAGTTAATATATAAATAAATTGAATATTAAATGCACAAAACATGCATAAATAACAATAAATAAAAGTGTTAACATTTTTACTACAATCTTGGGCAATAACTGGGATAGAATCCAACCTATTTTAACTCTTGTCTCACGATTCTAGAAAGGAAAAAAGATCGTAAACTGAACTCGAACTCACCCTGAGAGATTTCCTAGGAATAGTGAAATAGCTGAATAATGAGTCAACTAAATGAGTGGTGTATAGAACACCGGAAAGGGGAGTGTTTTTGTGTTGTTTATTTAATGGGTTTGACTTTTTAGTGTGATATTTGTAATGATTAATGTGTATTTGATAACTTTTAACAGCAGAGATTACTCTTGTGAACAGTTATCTCCCTAAAACACACTGTACAGCCCCAATTAGAATGTTTTACCTAGTTAGTAGGTTATATTCATCATGATCTATTTAAAAAAAAAAAAGTATATTCAGTTGAGCAATAATAAAAATGATGTTAGTTGAGAAAAAAAGTATGAGAATGTAAACAAAAAGTTACACAGCGGGTCAAATTGTGTTTTTATTTAATGAACATTTGGTTATTCATACACTTCTGATGTCATTTGTCACACAGAGCTGTGGACAGCCTTTTAAATCAAATATTTATTCACATTTAAGAGCTCAAATCAACTTCAACCAACACTTAAACAAGATGTATTTAATAATTTTGTTTGAGTTAATTGATACTTTTTACTGAAAAAGTGAAAACGAAGTTGTCTTTGGCAACAGTTTTAAGTTGCTTCTCAAGTTTTAAAGTACACACTTTTAAACCATGAGCAACCGTGACTCTCTCTCGGTGCCATCGCTCTCTTTCGTCCAGACGGCAGCAAATCGTTGGTTCCTGGCCGATTCTCAACAGCTACTCCATTGTATTTTGTCTGTGTTTGGAATGCTGCAGGGGCAGAAAGAAGGACAAAGGAGAGGCAGGGACAGCACGACAGTTTTTGGGTTTATTTGGTGAGTCGAAGCTGTCTTTTATTGTACGAGTGGATTTCTCTTGATACTAGTTAAATTAAGTTTATTAATGTCTCTTTGACAGTTTGTTTGAACAAGGCTAGTCTGTTGAAAATGGAGATGTTTGTCAATTATCATGGCTTCATTGTTGATTTTCTGGTGGTGACTGATCCTGTCGAATTTAAGTTGTTTTGAGCTGACAACCATGTTGAGGAGCTCAGTCGTTCTCTTGTCAAAATGATCCAAAAACCAAGAATAAAAATTAAAATAACTGCTCAATATTGTTGAGTTTTCGATATATGACTTATTTTACGGGCCGGGCTAGAATGCAAAGCATCTATATTGGTTCCCACCTTCACTTTTGGTCATGAATTCAGGGTCACGACCTGAGCACATGAGCGAGGATCAGTTGGAAGAAAACATGGACTGGAATCCTTTTGTGTCGTGGGATCATCAGAGCTACTTTCATATGCTTTTATAACATATTTCTTACCAAACTATATCACGATTTAAGTTCTTTTTTAAATTCCTTATTACAATGCCGGACTCTTCAGTTCAGGAAGTGCTCCTTTAAATCTCTATAACTTCCTGTTTGTGGTTTGTGAAGTGAGCCGGAGAGTGCTCCGTGGAAAAGGGTTCTATGAGTCAGATTCGGACTCTGACGAGCGATTTCCAGCCACAAAACAGCCAGACTTCTCTCCAAACACAGGAATGCCATCTTGTCTAATCCAACCACGTAAACACACTCGTCAATTCTTTCCAACGTGCGACGTGAGCAGACTTGTGATGTCAATGACTCCACCCTGAGACAATGAATAAAAGCCCGAGCTCGGCTTACCATCATGAAGAGTTTGACGGTGACTTTCAGCAACTTTGTTTTTACTTAATTTTCAACGGATATTTTCTTACCGGGACTAATCCTTTCAGCCATGGATAATGTTTCCATCCATAAAGGTAAATGAAGAGTTAAATACTTGTAAGATTAACCTATTTAAAATGATCTTATTTATATATATTGAATTACAAAATGAGAATTTTGTCAAAGGTCAAGCTGATTATTGATGTAAGTTAAAGGCTTGATGATTTCATGTTGTCAATGTATTTTATCTGCTGGTTTACATGCCTCCCATCACTCGTACATCAATCCCACAATGCACTGCAACAGTTATTATGAAGGCAGAAGTCTCAAATGTATTTAACATCATGGTGTGTACTATTGTGTGTCACTTCTTTTTGTGTGTGTGTGGATTGGTGTGTATATAAAATTGAGCATTAAGAAAAGTTTAGATTGCTATCAAACTACTTTATTTCTAGTTCAACTCTACATACAAGTTTTTAAATATCCTTGTGTGAAAACATTTTGTTTGCATTTTTTACGGATCTGGGTTTAAAAGTTTCCGTAGTGCTTTTATGTCCTATATTTATTAATTAAAATTGTTAAAAAAATAAAAAAAACTTTAGAAAATTAGTTTTATGGCATAATAATGCTTTTGGTGTATTTTGTTTTAAATTGTAATTGTAATTTCTTCTAAATTTACTGAAAATATGAAATAACATAGAATCAAATTAAAAATGTACAAAAATGAAATGCCATGCAATTTAATTGTTTATCTTTAAATAAAAAAAATTAGAACATAGAATCAAATAATAAAATGTATAAAAATTAAATGCCACGCAATTTAATTATTGGCATAACAACGCTTTTTGGGAGAATTTAATTAGAATTTTTGTTTTGAATCTTTAAATAAAATTAATTTAAAAACATTGGACAATATCGAATCAAATTATAAAACTTATAAAAGTGAATGTCACACAATTTGATTCATGGCATAATAACGGTTTTCTTTGGGATTTTGATGTACAGTATTTTATATTATATATTATAGTTACAATAAATTAAGACAAAGGTTATTTTTGAATGTCCTTTTATTTAGTGTTTTTAAAGTTTTCCCATCATATTAAATTAATTTCCCTTCGTTCTTTTTTAATGACGTACATAACGTGGCCCCAGAGGACTTGTCATTGCGATGTATATTCTGGGGGCGACGGGGGCTGATTTTCCTCGGGCACCTGTGGGGGGGTGGCTGCTCAGGATCACCAGCACCGACATGTTTTATTGACGGGCCACTTACACCAGTCAGTGGAGGTGGCTGTGAGAGAGAGGGAGTCAGAAAGAGGGAGTCTGAGCGAGGAGAGGAAACTAGAGGCCTGCTGCAGTGAGAGATCCAGTTCGGCAGCTGCTGCCGTCGTCTCGCCCGTGACTCCTCCTCAGCCAACCCCACCCGTCCCCGTCCCTGCACCGCCTCCTCAGCCAACCCCACCCATCCCCGTCCCTGCACCGCCTCCTCGCTCCCTCTTCAGCAGGACGTACATGTGCAGCAACAACTAGCAAAGGCAGTTGAGGGCAGCAGCCAAAGGCGCACACACCCACCAGCAGACAGCGAGGCTAACCTACTCAACTGATCCTCTTCTGTACGATCCTCCGGGGTATGTCACTCACACACACACGCACACACACACCTACACACACACGCACGCAGCCGAGGTAAGATCCAGTTTGTTTTCATTGGTCCGTAGACCAGCAGCTATTAACAGTTTGTGTCTCGTTGAGTTATTTTAATTCTGGCTCCTGAACCTCCTGAAACTTTTAACAAGCCGCGAGTCGTTAAAAATTCCAGCTGTCGGACAATATTCAAGTTTCGAGAGCCTAAATGAACTTGAAGAGCACTCTGGGGTGGTGAAGGTTGTGCTCCCGTGGGTGTGGATGATGTGTGTGTGCGAGTCGTTCCTCCCACTGGGATGTACGTGTCCTCGCTTGTACTTTTTGGTGAGGATGTGATGATGGAATGGATTTCACTATTAGATCCAATTGGAGCTTCTTTTTTTTTAAATATAGATTCAAGACACTTTTACAATGAATTACTCTGAACTTTTTCCACTTTCAAGCTTTTGAATTTAATTATATTTTTATTGTTTGTGATATGAGGCTATAAATGTTGATTTAAATAAAAAACGTTAATACATTTTAAATAACTTAAGCCTTGTATGATGTATGCATTTGTTGTTCTCTTCATTCAAACTTGTTTTTTGCTGGAATCATGGTTTGGTTGGCTCTGTAGTAACTTTAACAAATATATATATATATATATATATATATATATATATATATATTTTTTTAAGACAGTTTTTGACTTGTAAAATCAAAACCGTATGTGGCTTTAAACATGAGGCACCAAAAATGAAAATCCCCAAAGCTTGGATAGTAGTTGAGTTGAGGTTGCGTCAGCTGGTGTGTGAAATGTGTTTATTCTGCATCGAAGTCAGCAAAGTGGCTCGACTACTTCAGCAACATTTTTTATTTAATGGCGCTGGCGAGAAGACCGAGAAATGATCTTAATGAAGCGACTGTTGCTAAGCTTCATAGACAATCACTGATCCAGGTGCAGTAGTAGTAAGACTTAGCTGTTAGCTTAGCATTTGGATAGCATGTGAAGTTAGTAAATAGAGATAAAAAAAAAGGACCACTTTGAATAAAAGTCGCTTTTTGGTGGACGATGGGGACTTGCGGGGTATGTCGCTTCAGGTTTGGCAATACTTTTTTTGGAGAAAACCACTGAAAACCTGCCGGTCAAGATGCTAAGCTATTGGGCTTCTAACTCATCACATCGTATGCGTTTGTGTCTTCTCGTCTGGACTATTGCAAAAGTTTATTTTCATGTCTTAACAAGAAGCAGCTGTCTCGCCTGCAGTTGATACAGAACTCTGCAGCGAGAATTCTGACCTGTTCTAGTAGAAGAACTCACATTTCCTCCGGTCCTTAAAACTCTTCACTGGCTTCCAGTTTCTTTCAGGATCAACTTTAAAATTCTGGTTCTTACTTTCAGATATATTCATGGTCAGGCTCCTCCTAACATTACTGATCTGCTCCAGCCTTACACCCCAGCTCGGGCTCTGAGGTCTGTGGATCAGAATCTACTTATGGTTCCACGCACACGGTTCAGGACCAGAGAAGAGAAATCCTTCCAGGCTGTTGCTCCTAAGCTTTGGAACGATCTTCCTCTTTCAGTTGATGGATCTACTGACTCCTTTAAGAAACATCTTAAGACCTTTTTATTTGTTCAGGCTTTTCCTTGATTTCCTGGAACTCCTGTTGTGTTATCAGTTTTATCTTGACCTTTTAAAGTTCAACTTTATTGAATATTGTTTTGATTGTTTAAGCGCTTTGTGACCCTAGTCTGGAAAAGCGCTATAAAACTAAAAATTACTTACTTACTTACTAACTCATGGAGGGTTGTAAGGGATGTTTATGTTGATTCCAGAAAGAAAAAAAAAAAAGGAAAGAAAAATGGCTCCGTTGACGTCACGACAGCCATAGTAGCTGTTCTGCCAGACACTGGAACATTTTTTTTTCCCCCTCTGAACTCAGCTAAAGTTTCAGAGCGGGATCCGAGGTCTTCCAAGGGAAGTCCAGTTGCCAACGCTGACTCCTTCTCATTGTTCCTTTCCACCGCAGACTGTGAGTCACCCTCTCTGAACCATCGCCATGGAAACGCCGAGCCAAAAGCGCGCCAGCCGCGGCGCCACTTCCCCCGCTCGGATCACCCGACTGCAGGAGAAGGAGGACCTGATCAACCTCAACGACCGCCTCGCCGTCTACATCGACAAGGTGCGCTCCCTGGAGTCGGAGAACGCCGGGCTGCGGCTGCGCATCACCGAGTCGGAGTCCGTGGTCAACCGGGACCTGAGCGGCATCAAGGCGGCGTACGAGACCGAGCTGGCCGATGCCCGGTCCACCCTGGATAAGGTGGCCAAGGAGCGAGCGCGCATGCAGCTGGAGCTCAGCAAGCTGAGGGAGGATTACAAGGAGCTGAAGGCGAGGTAGGAGTCGCCCATGTTGTGTTATGATGCACTTTAGCTTTGTTTACGCTTGACAGGAATTTTAAGAAACGTATGTAGACTTGTATCTGTTTGTTCACTCGTTTGCTGCTGGTATTGTTCCAGAGAACATTCACTTTCTTTTCTCAAGGTCAGTTACTCCATTATTTGATTTGTTTAACAGGATTAAAAATGTACTTTTCATCTTTGCTAAACGTTGTCGAACTATTATAAGAAGTCTTGTAAATAAGTATTACTCAAGTATTTGAAGTAAACATGGCATTTCACTATAAAGGTTTTTCCTTTATTATTATTATTCAATCAGAAATAGTATCTTCAATTTAAAAAAAAAATCGCCATGAAATTAGCTTTAACTCAAAATAGATATTTCAATAAAAACCCTTTTTTTCTATAAAGAGATTGTTCATTAATAGTAAACTTTTTGATTAAAATAATCTTATGATTAAAGTAATTTTTTTGTTTTTGGGCTAAATGATGGTAGATTTGTGTCTTAATTATTAAAAGGCAACTAATGTGAATCTTAACTCTCCTGACCCACTCGCATGTTTAATGTTGAATTATTCCTCTCCAAGATACACCAAGTCCCTCATGACCATGTTTTGAACCAATTATTTTATTTTAAGTTCTCGCTCGTCAGAAATCTCGGCAAAAGAGAGGTTACGAGAGCGGGAGTCCATTATGACGCTATAATGGGCTGTAATCCAGCCCGGCTTCGTTTATACAAAGAGTCTCTTGGAGTTTTACAGGATTAATGACGCGCGGTGACAAACCCTGATGTTTGACCAATCACAGCAGAGTGGGTGTGGTTATGGTAAACAAGATTTAATCTCCAGTAGAATGAATTGTTTTAGTGGGCGAGGCTTAAGAACATTTTCTAAAGTCACACATTTAAATATTTTTTAATTCTTTTGGCCACAACTGTAAGTTTTGTCTGGAGGGCAGTGGAACACCCTCGTATTTCTAGCAGGAATGCAGCGTAGAACTGGCGATCATCACGACGGATCACTTTGTGTTTCTCTTCAGTTAGCAAGTACAGTTGTGTCACATTCCACCCTGAGGGATTTTTGGAAGAAAAAAAAAGTGACACACCTCCACTAGAACTCCACCTTAACCACACACACACCCATGTTCTGTGTGCACGGCTGTGGACCTCTGCTAACCATGCGAGACATTTCTCACAGTGGAGCGACGATCTCGACGAGTGATCGGGTTTAAGTCTTTACGTTTGTATTGTTCATGATGTTGCTTTTTAATGAGGGTGATGATATAATTGTGGCACTTTTTGGAAATGATTTAAAGCCTACGATTGACTTGATAATTGTTTTAATCGGTTTATAATTGTTGATCAGTTGTCGTTTGTTTTTTTTGCTCCGGGCGACATAGGAGTTCCAAGATACTATCAATCCTTGCTAGGTTCACTTCAGGTAGCTTGCGCCCCATTTAAGGTGTTTCCTGTTGATAGACCAGGTATTTAGAAGATTAAATCTGGGTTAAATATTACAAGTTTAAGCCGAAGAAAAACTTGAATTCATAGTAATCGCATCGATAATGAAGGACCTCCCACATGCTAAGCTAACATTTCATTTATGATCCATTTGTTCTGCTTGTTAAACATTTAGCCTGGGTCCGCCCTGAGGCCTCCTCCCGGTTAAACATGCCTGTCGTGCATCACCACTGACACGCCCCGATTAGAGGTCTGAACCCAACTGTCGCCTGAATATCGAAACACGGGCAACATTCACACAAAAAACAAAACTATATACGTGTCAGATTCTTTGGGTCATGACCCTGATTTATAGACACGACAACAAAGCAACTGGAACCTTTTAAAAAAAAAAACATGTAATATATTTTTCAAGTTAAATACAGCAATGACACGTCTTGTCATCAAGACCCATGTCATTGCATGAAGGTACAAAACCCTCGTCCATCTGTCAGTGGTCTGTAAATTTACCTTTGGTGGAGGCAGGTGAGGGAGCTTGTTGGAGATGAGTCATGTTCTGTCCTGCAGCTGTAGGTACTCACTATAGATGGAGAAATAGTTGAGCCAAAAACTGTTTTTATTTTATAAATCTATAGCTCCAAACTAGAAATATTAGTTAAAAGAAACACAGTTTCATTGTCCAAGATGGAGATTGATGAGTTAGTTATGGATGACAAACTATTAAATCATTTGAAAGAGTAAGTGGAGGAGCAATATGTTAAAAAATAAATAAAAAACGACAAGTTGAGAAGACATGGACAAGGACAAGCCCCTTGAAGGTCAAGATGAAGCTTGGTTTAAAGCGAACACTATAGGGATTAAAACCACATGACCAGGATGAGACCCAGACTTACAGGGGCCAGGATTAAATAGTAGGAAGAAAGACTTCATGATTTAAAATGACAAGAGATTGTAAGTGAAACAGCGAAGACTCTTAAAGTGATCAAGACATTTTTTTTTCTGGTTAAAGGCCAAAAAATAGATGATTATGAAATAATTAAACTTGGTTTAAATCATTTCAAAACTACCGTTTTTTTCCTCTTTTGATCATAACATCAAGTTCTACGTTTTTTTTTTTGCTGTGTCATCCTAACCAGATCAAACGATGACTAATGCTAAACAAATGATTTCTGTTGAAGTCGACCATCTGCGTTGATTATTTACACACATTGTTTAGTGTTGATGCCGGCGTGAAGACGGAATGAGTCAGTTTAGTCGCTGCATCAGTTAAACCGTGTTGTTTGTTAGGTTGCCATGGAGGCGTGTGTGTGACTCTGGATCGGTCTGAGGAATGGGCTGACTCCAGACTCGCTGACAAGAAGTGGGTTTATAAATAACCTCTTAACGGCGTAGCCTGTGACTTTCATCATTTTCTGCTAAACTGTAACAACACGGAGCAACAGGTGGAGCTTGTTCAACCGACTGGACGCACCTGTTCTTCCCGAGGGCACGGCACTACATCTCTGAACACACATTAAACATGACTAACCGCTACGAGAAACATCCGCCTGTCCTCTGGCGTGAACTCAAACCGTGTGACTGCTGCGTCGCCTTCTTCTGAGGCTCAGACATTTTTATTATATGTTGTTTAAAACAAGGCTCAGTGAAGCAGATGAACAATCTTGTAAATCTCTGACCTTCAGCTACACTGCTGGCTGTGAAGTTTAGTGTCGTTACATCCTTCTTATTGCACTTTCACCTCTTTTAGAAGTCCCACAATGCACTGCAACAGTTTGCATTATATATATATGTGTACTTGTTGTTAACTTTGTCTTTCTCATGTCCAGTTTGTGATCATTTAAGAAACGCCAATCCTTTATTTTGACTGTGTTTTCAGTCCGTTCAAAGATCTTTGTGGTTATTTTTTCGGATACTTGTTGTTTTTTTTATATTTAAAGTTGAAACGCCTGGAAAGAAACGTACACATATTTAAAGGAACTGAGTTGTTTGGACTGGTATATATTATAGACCATTTAAATTTCTGGAACAATAAGGATTTAATGTTTTTTATTTGTTTAATTAAACTATAATATTAATGTTGTGGTTATAATAAAAGTAGCAGCTTAATAATGTGTTTAAAATATTAAATTAACTAAACATAGTTTCACTACAACTTTTATGAAGTCTTTTATGGATTTTTTTTGCAGCTATTACTAACCAATATAACAGTTAAGAAATACTATTAAGGAAATCTGAAGGAAGCTGAAGGTATGACATGAACTAAACGATGGTACAAGTTGCCAAACAGGATTTATTGAATCGTTTTGTATTTGCTGGCGGAACTTGTCGTATAAGGTGTGGAAGTCAATAATGAGATTTTTATTTCTAATTCGGTGTTACTTATCTCGTGACCAGATTTACCCTGAACTAAACCTCCTTCAAACATTTGCTCTTTATTGACTTTAAATTTAGTTAATACACCCTTTCTTTTGTTAAATATTACCACAGGTCACAGATCAAAAAACGACAGACTTTTTTGATCCCGTATCTGTCCTGGATCTGATATTTGAACCTGCGTCGTCATCACTAACGTAGAAGGTGTTGAGTTTCATACTGGTTTGCTATTGGAGGAGATGAAAAGGCAAATGAAGGCTGGGATTTACCTCGGGTGAGTTAACCACACCTGTGAGTTTTGGGTGTGTCAGCAGTTGGATCAGACAGTCCATCTGAGAGAACAATGTGTTCAAATAATCCACTTTTTAGAGCTGCCAGACTTCCCAGAATCCTGTAGCAAAGAACCCCATTGCTCAAGTTGCTGTGGTTTTAATGCTGTGGAACATTCGATGAAAGGCATCAAAGATTTAAAAAGGGAAGCTGTGTGATGTGTTAGTCATAGTTTGGTTCGGCGCTGCCGAGGAAACTACAAACACGTCTCTGTTTATAAATGCATTCCATTGTTGATGGAAGTATGGATAACTTGGACTTCACTGCAGCTGCTCGATTGTAGCAATGAAACGCTCTCGTCCTCTTCCTAAAATGGAGAGAATTTAAACTCTTATGATCTTCCTCTTTGTTTATTTAAGGAAGCTGTACCAGCTGGGTTCATTATTATATACATCCAGTCCGACAAGAATGTCCTATGGGAGGATCAGTAGTGAAAGTTGTTGACATATCTTGTTATTAGAATTTAGTAAAAATGGGCGTGGTTCTAGTCGGGCGTGGTCCATGTCACTCAGCTTCTTTGGCCATTTTCTAGACTGGGTTCTGAGAACTAGTGTAGGTTTTAAGTCTTTGAGCAATTTTCGCCCCTCAGAGGTATTTTGGGTATCTTTTAAATTGTAATTGTAAAAAAAAAAAAGGGTGTATATATAGATATATACATGTATTGTAGTTTAAGTTGTTTTTTGTGCGACTATATTTATGGTAGAACCCGGTGAGAGGTCGACTACTCTGGTCTGGCAACTATTTGTTCTCCAAGCTCGTTACAAATGCCACGATGAAGACCAGATGTGTAGAAGTATGTGAGCTATAGCCTCATTTGCACTGTTTACTGCAGTGGAAATAACAATCCTGGTTGGAGTCTTTAGGGGTGAAAGATTCTTCACGAAAATGAGGTTGATGTTGGCAGGTCTTTCCTTCTTTACGTTAGTTTATAGAGTTTCCATGGAAGCCTTGAGCCCGGATGACTCACTCGCTCGTGTTTAGGGAGGAAAATCTGTTAAAGATGGCTGCTGAGTCTCCTCCCACTGGTGAAGTGGGTGAAGTTGCCTTCTCCTGTTTCTCTTCCATCTGGTTTGTTATATAACTTTTGTTTCATTTCCAGCCCTGGAAATCTGTCCCAGCTAAGTTTGGATCTCTGGAGTTCTGCTGCAGAATCTTAAAAAGCTCATGTTGATACTAGTTTCCATTGATCATCAGAGAATTCTCTGACGATTTTTATCTCATTCACGAGAACACATTTTAGCTATAAACTATTTCTTTATTCAATGATTCAGTTGTTTCTTTCCACCCTCGCAGTGCAGAAAGCCTCCCTTTGTCATTTGTGTTCTCCTGCTCAAATGTCATTCAGGGTTAAATAGAGAAAGTGAAATTAACTTTACTGGCGTTGAATGCAGACCAACATAAAAATGTGGTTTTGCAATAGTGTAATCGTGTTACTCTGTGCCAGTTTAACGACTCTGTACTCACTGTTGCTCGCCAATTAAACTGGAAAAGTTTGTAGTGTCAGGCTTGAAAATACTGTACTTTAAAATGAATGGGTTTTTTTTTCCATTATGCATCACTCGTCTCTTTTATCTTGGGTTTTCTTGTTCTGTTTACTAAAGATAATTATCCTGCTTTTATCTTTGCTCTTTTAAACAGGCACATGTAGCATAAGTTGTACAAGTATGAAATCATATCTTAAGGGTAAAACCTTCAGCCATATTTATTGCTCCATGCAATGGAAGTATTATTCTGTCAACGGCTATGCGGCGTTGTTTAAAAACTTTTTATGGCTTCTTTTTGATTCCAGTTTGAGTTTCCTTTAAAGAAAATGAACTTTGCTGCTCGATAACTCTTGTCATATGACTCACAAAGTAGTCGGGAGGAAGTATTTTCTAATCAAGAAGTACTGGTTTGTTAAATCGGGCATTCAAACCAATGTAAGAATTGAAACAGTTGGTTAGTAGTTTGTTCCTCTTTTACTGTTCCAGGCAGTAGTTTCATGTAGAAGACAATTTTAATTATATTTAATTTATGAACATAACATTTTATTTATTTATCGCTATTTATATTAGGGGTGAGTATTGGCAAGAATCTTGCGACACGATACAGGGGGAACGATACGATATATTGTGATACTTTGGGAAGGATATATGTTTAGTATTGTCGAGTACTTGACTCTGGTGTTTTTCCAGACAACATGACTCTTGACAAATTTGTTTTCAAACCAAAATATGTCCAAATATCGGCTTTAAAAGCTGCTGGAGTCGAATGTATCCTCTCGTCCTCAGTTCATCATCGGGATTTGCGGGATTTTATTGTTACTTAAGTTGTGGAGGACATGGGGTGAATTTGAAACATAAAAATGTATGCTGTGAATATTTGAATGTTAATAGTTCAAACAAAAAAAAACACAACACTTTATTGAACTGTAAATAATAAAAGAACTTTGGTAAAAAAGAATAAGCCCCCCCTCCCAAAAAAAAACATGATTATACACTGCTTTCAAATATCAATACTGTATTGTGGGTAAAAAAAATATCACAATATATTGCTGTATGCATATTTAGACACAAACAAAGATATAAACCACTAATTTATATATTGGTATGTTTAATTACAACTACTATTCATCTTATTTGTTTGTTTTGAATGTGTTGTTTCATTCCTTTTTTATTTGTATAAATGTAAACGTGTTGCTGCTTGTTTGGATTGTTCAGGCACAAGAGGATGAGAACTTTTACAACTCACCGTTTTATAGAACATAAAAATCTTCTTCCGTTTGTTTTGTGATTTGACGATCCTGGTTTCCTATACGAGCTTCCAGTCTATTGTGCCGTCGCGTGAGAGCAGCTCCGTCCCAGAACCACAGCCTGGTCCTACTCCAAGAATCAAATCCTTTTTTTTTCTTTTTTCTTTCCTCTTTATGGCCACAACATGCAAAACTCTGGTCTCGTCGACTCCACATGTAGTTTTGTTTAACGTTCACTTCCCTCTCGCGATTCTACTTGTGGAGAGAATGAGTGCAGCTGCGAAGAGTTTTTGGAAAAAGCAACAATCTGTTAGGAACAGATGCAGGAGGGGGGGCAGGACACCGGAGAGTTTTCTCGTTAGAGCAAATTATAATTAAACTTTCTCAGCAGCAGGTCACACATCGACGCCGCGAGATCTGGAATAATTGGGAACTCTTACTTCCAGCTATTTCTGTAATTTTAACAAATCGTTCGGCGAAGGCTCGGGAATCAACGTTGAATGGCAGAAAATATGTTTTGTTTTGGCCAATATCTTAAGCACCTTTTGATGTGCATTTACATCAATATTACAGATACACTTTAATCAATATTTGTATTACGATAATATATAGAATAGTAATATTTTTTAAAGATGATCTTGCGTTGGCTAACTAGCATTTAGATATGTCCAATGTTATCCATTACATTTATTTTTTTAATTCACTATTTTATCATATTTTCAGACACACTGACTGCATGTTTATGATGAAAATCAAATATTTAACGATTAATATTAAATATTATAGTGCTAGTTAACCATCACTCTATCAATATAACTTTATATTTTTTAGTTTTTGCAATCATTTTAATTTTAATTGAAGTGTGTGTGTGTATATATATATATATATATATATATATATATATATATTTGGTTTCAACAAACACAGGCCTGATACCAAAACGTTGGTTAATAATAGTCATGTTTATCGTAAAGCATCTATTTCTGTTGGTCAGCTTTGACGGCACCAGAGGATTTCCTTCCTGACTCATGTGACTAAATATAACCAAGTCTCCTGAGCCTTAGTCACCCAAAATAAGCGTTGACACTACAAAGTTTTAATATTGCGATTAACTGTGTTTAAATCAGAAGCATCGGTCTTGTTATTTTATTAGAATATGGATGGTTGTTTACTTTAGCAATTCCATCACGTTCGAAGAGACTCTATCCAAAGTTATAAGCACTAGCTTTGCTAGCTTTAGCGTTTCTAAACGTGACGATTGGCCTCTAAGTTTATGTATAAAATGTCATTATAAAGCCTAATTATGACAACAAATTGAGACTTTGCTGAAGTTTAAATCGCATTACTAATGTAAATTATTACGGCACACAATAAGAGTTAATTATCTTGGATCATTTACGACAGACCTCATTAAAGTGTGGCTTGGGGGCCACATGCTGCCTTCTGCCTGCCTTCTTATGGTCCTGACACAAATATAACATTTTTTATTTCGACATCAGTCTTTATATTTAACCATTTTTGAATATGTTCTTAATATATTTTAATGACACTGCTTGTACCACTATCCAAGTCTTTTTTGAATAGTTTTTGTTTAGTGTATTGCAATCACAACTACAGCATTTAAAAGAACATTTCTTACAGTATTATATAGTACTATACTGTGTCAGTATATTTGTTTATTAAAATGGATTCATTTGCCTTTTTTTCCATCTTTGAATTCTGTTTTTTCTTTTCCGCTTTAATTTTCCCCCTTGTTACCTGTACTTTATACCTACTCTTATTCCTTTTAATATGTCACTGAAATATTTTTTATTATTCTTACATATCTGTTTGCTGCTTTGCAAAGCTCTCATAATGTGTCCCCTCAGGGACATTATCTACCCTCCTCTGTGAAACAAGAGAGTTTTCCCGCCCGCCGGTCGTCCGGGCGACTCTCCTGACTCCCTCTCTCGGGTGACTCATCATCCAAACATGCCGACAGGAAAAGAACCACTTCACTCAGAAGTCCTCACAAGAGGCACTTTCGCCTCTTTATTGACGGACTTATCAATAGATTAGATTGTGTATCTTATCGCAGCCATTGATCTGAACCAAACGTGGTCGACCCTGAGCGTCGATCTAGCCTGTCGTTCAAGTCCGGAAACAACTGTTGCCATTTGCCACATGTGTGGCCCCTGGTGAGGCTTGTGATTTATCAGCGGCGGCAGCTGAAACACAATGATGGTACTGTGGCGCCGATCATGTGCCAGCCTGTAGAGTTTACACAACTAAACGTTCGTTTGGCGAGTCGTCGGATCAGTCGGAGCACGTCTGGAGCTCCTATTGAAGATCATGTCTCTTTTGAGAAAAACAAATAAAACAAGTGATGATTTTAAGGCAACGCTTTGTCCTCCAGCTCGACTATTTCTGGACCTTTTTATTGGGTGATCTTATAAAAAAAAACCTTTTCCCTCCGGTGATGTCCACAAAGAGGCTTTTGTGAAGAGCCCCCGAAAAATGAAGGTGGAAAATTGGAACGGTGGAATCAGCAGAGAATTTGAGGAAACCCTCCCCTTCTTTTCTGTCTGTGTTTCAATGGTGACTCATCGGGGAAACCCCCCCCCGCCCGCCTGTCCGCACATGGTTGGCAGATGATCAGCGCGTGTGACGCTGGTCACTCACCAGACGTTGGTCCGACAGATGATAATGGGAGCTGCAATGGAGGAGATAGTGAGTCGCGTCAATGGACGACTGCTTCAGCACAATTAGGGTCCGAGTCGTCTGATGCAGCGTCAGATGCTTCTGCCCCCTGCTGTTGGATGTCTGCACGGCTGTGAACAACTCTTATGTTGCACGTCTGCCATCTTTAGAAACACATCGGAGAGTCACTGTTGCAATATAAACAAAGATAAAAAAAATTCTTATTAATAAATCTGTAATTCTGCTTTTATTGATTTAATAAACCTTTATTCTTCTTGCATTTAAGTTGAGTCAGGAGTTCACAGAAACATTACACCGGCATACATGATATCAACACATACAGTAAATCAAAATAAATGAATAAAAACGATTAAATAAAAAGAATAATAAATAAAATAATTATAAATATATTAACATTAATACACATATAATGTCAACAATGAACTTTTAATATTTAAAAAACATTACATGTTGTTTTGTTCATATTTTTGCTGAATTATTTTATCTTAACATCTTGTCTCTAATCAAAGTTTATTCTAGTTTGATTTTGCTAAAATAATTCAGTCAGAATGTGATTTTAAATCTGAAGTTGCAATGAAAATTTGAGTTAAAGACACTTTTTTTAACTACTTTTTTTTTTTTATTGATGTTAATGTCTGTGTGAAGTGAACAAATGGAAGACATTAAAAAGATTAAGCTGCAAAAAAAGCTTGATTCCACCAAAAAATGTAGGATATATTTGAGCAGGTTTGAGATTTGAGGTAAAAATATGTTTTGCAAATGATCTTTTTAATGAAGGAGTGTTTTAATGATCACCAAAAATAGTTTTGTGTCTGCGAATAGATGCTGATATTGATCAAACCAGAGCAGCCTCAGATTTAAAAGCCTCCGATTGGCCGAGATCTTAAGGTAGATCAAGTGGTTTCACCTGCATTGATGCTGTGGAATTGAAATTTTGAAAATGTTATTTTTAATTTTTTTAGGTAAAACTTAAGAATGTGCTTCTTGATTGTTGGTTGCTTGGTTTCCTAGGAAGCGTTTGGCTTCAGTATTTCCATCTCTTTCGTGTGGCAAAGGCCTGGCAATGAGGCTCTGGTTGCTGTGGCAACAGCATTGCAAAACAGAGCGGTGGGGGGGGCGATAGGTTTTTTGTTTTTTTTCTCTTTCACTCAACCAGTCGGGGTACATTTCTTGTTACCGGGGCGGACAAAGATAGCTGTGAGTCATCGTGTAGCAGCCAGCACATTCCTCCTCCCTCTGCCCCTCAGACGCTCCACTATTCTCTTCTATTTCTGTCTTTTACACCTTCACCCCGTCCAGCTCTGTGCACATATTTAAACGAGGTTATTTCATTTAAACGGCAAGTTGGGTTGAGGCTCCTTAGCGACTTTTGTTTGGTTTTTGGGGGAAACTTTTTGGAACTTAGAGAATCTTCAGAGTTTCTCAACTAAGGATTTTTTTTCTTTAAATGCCTTTCTTTTATCTAAAGCTTTTCTTTGTTCCATAAATGGTTTTTATTTATTTTTTTATTTGCTGTGTTTATTGTTTTTTTGTTTTTTTTTAAATTAACTTCAAACACCCATTAAGAACCTTAAGGCTCTTTGTTTACTTTTCCAGGTTTCTTTTTCAAATAAGCTCCTGAGGGATCAATAAAGTTCTATCCATCTATTATAAAAACTATTGTAAAAATTTGACCAAAAACTGTTTCCTTACACTAAGTAAAATTTCTAAATTTAGGAACATATTCTCACAACATCATCTGGAGCTTTATAATCCATGCGTTTGCGTCTTCTTGTTTAGACCATTTAGTTTATTTTCGTGTCTAAACAAGAAGGATCTGTCTCGCCTGCAGTTCATACAAAACTCTGAAGCGAGAATTCTGACCTGCTCTAGTAGAAGAACTCACATTTCCCCCGATCCTTAGAACTCTTCACTGGCTGCCAATTTCTTTCAGGATCCATTTTTAAAAATCTGATTCTGACTTTCAGAGCTAATTATGGTCAGGCTCCTCCTTACATCAGTGATCTGATCCAGCCTTACACCCCAGCTAGGCAAGACATTTTTATTTGTGAAGGCTTTTCCCTAACTTTCTGGGACTCCTGCGTTTGTCTTATGTGTCTTGGCCTTTTAAAGTGTATATTTTAACTGTATTGTTTTTTGTTTTTTTTGTTCAAGTGCTTTGTGACCCTTGTCTAGAAAGGCACAAATAACTATTACTTAATTATTTACTTACTTACTTACTGATAATCTGTAAATATATTTTTGCTTTGATTAATGACACCTAAATTTGCAACAAAGGACAAACATTTTCTCAATTATACACAAACATTTTTGTGATATTTTTCTCTTTCTTGCACACAAATACTAGTGTAGTTAGCAGAAAGCAAGTGTATACAAACACCCTTTCTCCTATAAATGCCTGCAAACAAACTTTTGTTCTTAATTTTTTTTATTAAATATACTCTTCATTTTGACTCACAAAACGCACTCTTTCTCTCCCTCACACTGGCCTGGAAGTTTTTCCGGGGATGAGAATCCAAACAGAGTGCAGTGATATTTACACGGAGAGGCTCCGATGATTAGATCGTACAAACAGATGTTGCGTAACTATCATAAGGTCACATATACAGAGCTGGTGAACGACACGTTCATGATGTCATTCATTCATGTGACGCACAAGTGTACGTGAACCTGCAGGAAAACTCCTTTTTTCTTTTCACCTCCAGAAAAGATTTAAGATTTACTTTAACACATCATTTTATTTACGTTGCTATTCACTTAATTTGAATCCATTTGTATAGCGCTCTTTGTCTTCTAATGAGCGTATTCAGTCTTTTTTCTGAAGTTGTTTCCATCATGCCAAACGCGTTAGTACTTTCCATTCATTAGCTAATTATCACGGCCCATTAGTTCCATTAGCCTCCATCTATAGACGAATACGTCTGTAAAAAACCATCTGGACAAAAAGAATTGTCGTGCTAGCTTTTATTCAATACTGTCATTGATTTATTGTTTCTTTTGTTGGTGAGTGCTAGCTTACAGGCTACTCAAAGTACATTCTCTGGTTTATATACATTAACCTGTAATACATATGTTTTGATTTTCTTTCCGTTTCTAACCGTGAAAGGAATTATAACATGTAAACTTAAGTGCAACAATGTAGCTCTTCTTTTCAGTGATTATTAGCCGGCTAATGCTAATAGCTTAGCATTTAGCAGCTGTAAAAATGGAACCTTTAAAGCAAAAAGATATTTCTTAATTGCATCACAATGTATTTAGGATAAATAAATATATATTCTAACAATATCAACAGGTAAGAATGCGTTAAATTATTTTAGATATTAATCTTATTGATTAAAAAAAATGATGCAAACATGTAGTTATCGTCAACATCGTTATCTTTAAATTAAGAGGATTTAATAACAGAAAAATGTGATCCATTTGGAAGAGTTTTTGTCAAAGTGTGTATAATATCTGAAGGTATTTATCGGATGTCTGCTTCTTCAAATCTTGTGTAGCTGCAAAGGCATGCTAGCACAGCTAGTCTTAGCATCTCAGGGAAATGTCGAAGGTCATGGTTTATGTTTTTCTTTTTGTTGAACATTAGTGATCGGCTCAGTCTTTAGAGTTATTGGAGGTAAAGTCTTCCTCCACCTTTGACTTCACACATTATCTCGGTCTGTTGCCCCACAATTGTTTTTTACCTTTTTCCCCATAGTTTTCTCTACTGCTGTACAATATTTAGTGTTCATATTTACAAATCTTTCCCTTTAATTGTTGCATTTAAGTAAATAAAAAAAACCTAAACAACTGTTTTTTATTCTCTCCTACAATTTCTGCAAAAATCACATTTTTATCACGAGTATAACTTGTTTTTGAAAACCACCAAAATAACTGGTACCTTTTGTAATCTGTGTCCTTCCACAAATAAATAATGAATAAATAAAGGAACATAATTATTTTCACAGCACTACATGTTGCACTTAAAATAGGAAAAAAAAACACAAGACAAGAACATTAAAGCAAAACAATTTTAGACATTAGAATCGTTAGGATTACGTTTTTTAATATTTGGTGAAATTGAAGTAGTTTTGTTTCAGATTAGCTAACGAGAATACATGTTTTTACTCCCAGACTTTTCCCTTCTTCCTTCTCCCTTTCCCCTCTTTTAAATGTAGCTCACAGTTGCCAAAGAAGTTGCTCTGGTTTAAGAACACGGCGTCCCTAGGATCCAAACATTTGGTCGTCCTTTTATGATCGTGTTCACTTCGACTAAGAAGAGTTGTGTTTCAAGCGGGGGCTGGATGTCGGTGCAAATGCCAGTTTTACATTTGAGAAACTCTTTCTTTGTTCTCTCAAAATCTGGTTGCCATTTAAATAGTTTACTCATTCAACATGTGTTAAACGTCCGCCCGGGATTTTAGTTTGATGTAATACCAGTTTATTTTTCTCTCCCTTCCCCTCGGTCGCAAAATTTAATTCCTCAAAAAATGAGTGAAAAACGGTACAAAGAGCACCCGTGTGATTTTTAGCCTCTACTTCTGGCAGTTATAGACTTGTTTTTTCTTCAGATTCCTGGTTTGTTCCCGAACATCTGATGGTTCTGTGTCTGCAGGACATCAAGCTGATGAACATCATTAGTGACCGTGACGTGCACGCACCAGCCAAATCAAATAAGAAGCTCATTTCCGTCACTTTTCCGCTGACGACCTTCTCTTTGCAACTAGTGTTTTTCCACGAGCAGATCCAAACCCTTCTCCTTTTCGAATCCTTCTTCCCATTTCAAAGAACACGTGCATCAAACATGAACGTCGCTGATGATTCAGAGCCGCTTCCCTGGAGATGAAGCTAATGGTCTTTGGTGTTGATGACTCACAAGACTATGTTGATGGATTTGGCTTCACTTCAGACTCGCATTATGAACTGCAGCCCCCGGTCTCTGCATTCAACATCCGGCTCAAGTGGAGGAAGAAAAGAAGCATTTTTTCGTTAGAGCTTCAGTATAATCGATGTACAATCGGTCATGAACTCGCATGTAAAAATATAATTTGTCTTCATTGGAGATCATGACTACACAACAGTGTGTATTACTACTAATACATTTATGATAACAATAATATCTTATTTTATGTGTTTGAAATTAGCAATCAGGATGCCCAGTTTTACTTTAGTTTTTATTTCCTTTAATGTATTAATTTATTGAATACATTTTTTTCTTGTTTCTCTTTATTTGTTCTCTGTTAGACCAAATAAATGACAGTTGCAGATGCATAACAAATACCAAATACTTGTTTAACACTAAAAGATATTCGATTATTTATTTATTTATTTATTATTATTTCTCCATCAGTATTCAATCATCTCTATAAACTTTAACAGCTAATTATGCATATGCAACACTTTTAACTGTAAGCAATTCATGACTCGACACTAGGGGGAGCCATAAACACTACTTAAAAGTCTATAGATTGGGTCTTTAATTATGGGCTTGGGATTTTAAGTTGTGAGTTTGAATTTGTTCACTATTTCTTTTTTAAATTTAACTGCAGGTATTTTTGCAATTAGATTCATGATTCAGTGACTAATGTTTTATGCATGATTGATTTTTTTCCCTTTTTAACTGTTGGAACTGACACCATAGTTCTTAAAGAGTAAAAAAGAACTTCAGAAGTAGCCGATGCTTAAGTTAAACAAGAGCAAAATAACGATTTATATTCTGTGGGCAAGAGATTTTGAAGCTATTTTTAAATCTCCATGATGCCCAATTGTACGGTGGTTTGAGGGAGAAGAGCAGATGATGGTAAAACCGCATCAATAATTCATCCGTCTCTTCACAGAAACACTAAGAAGGAGTCGGACCTGGAGGCGGCTCTGGTCCGGCTGAGGGATCTGGAGGCCTTGCTGAACTCTAAAGATGCATCTCTGTCCACCGCGCTGGCTGAGAAACGATCCCTGGAGGCCGAAGTCAAGGACCTCAAGGCTCAACTGGCAAAGGTAACATCAATACAAATGGTCACAACATCAGTCTGTATGTCGAAGGCGTGTCCTTAAGTGATTCATCAGCAATAATAAACATGGATCTAAATAATAGAGTATGAATGAGGCCGGAAGGCTGATGACGACCGCATTGTGTGTTTTTTATCAATGAACACAACAGCAGCTCCAGCTGTGGTCTCACTCCATCTACTGGTGGATCTCAGTCACTCCATGAATCAACCATCTTCCTTCTCCCTCCTCCCAGTTGGAGGCTAATTTAGCAGATGCCAGGAGGCAACTGCAGGAGGAGATGCTGCAGAGCGTGGACGCCAAGAATCGCCTGCAGACGCTAAGAGAGGAGCTGGAGTTCCAAAAGAACATCTACAAAGAGGTCCAGCTTTTTTCACCTCAACGTGTCTATTTTCTGCCTGCCAGCCGACTCCTCTGTCCTACATTATATCGTCTCCACAGGATATTGATTTGCTTCCAGCCACCCACTTGTTCTCTCGCCCCCCCATCAGATCCGTCTCCCAGACTATTTTTTTTAAACCAGTCTCTTCTTTTTTGTCTCTTAGCCTCACCTTAAAAGAAAACCAGTTAGAATTTTCTCATTTGCTGTTTATCAGCATTTTATTTTTTATTATTATATTCAGGAATAACTTAATTTATTTGATCAAAACTAGTTTTATTTTAATCTTATTTAATTTTATTGAAGGGCAAAACAAATTATGCACTCATTTAAGATAAAAATATGATTCAATAATATTTTTATTTAAAATAATATACATTTTATTGACTAAAAAATTGCAACTAACCAGAAACGTATTCTTAAAAAGTAATGAATAAAGTAGTTTTCGTAAACACACCATTGTTCATTTTTTCCTCCACGAACTGGTATTATGTCGGCATTAAAACGGATAAAAACAGCAAAAATAAGTTTGTTTCACTAATTTTCACTAGTTTACAGGTTTATTTCTTTAGTAAACTTGACTTAAACTAGCATCACAGGGAAAAAAGCTTACTTTTTGTCAAAACAAATCACATCTCAGACAGTATTAATCAACAAAAGAAATAAAACAAACTGTTTTTCTTTCTATGCGACCCAGTAACAAATGCCTTACAGACCAGGACAGGTCCCCAGACCGTGGGTTGGAAACCACTGCTATAATTTATTTATTAAAAATGTTCTTGTAAAACCCTTTATATCGTTGTCCAATCTAAATTTGGTTGCAAAATAACTCAAAAACAGTTGGAAAAAAAAAGGCAATTTTATAAAATCGCGTGGCGAGAAAAGTATTAAGGTTACAGTTAATCTGTTGCATCATTCATTGTGATAATGTCCATCTGAAGCACCTCCTCAAACCTGACCCTTCTTCTGGACACCCACAGGAGACCCGCGAGTCCAGGCGCCGCCAGGAGACCCGCACCTTGGAGATGGACAGCGGACGACAGATGGACTTCGAGAGCAAACTGGCGGCGGCTCTGGCCGAGCTGAGAGCTCAGCATGAGGAGCAGGTCAACCTGTACAAGTCCGAGCTGGAGAAGACCTACAACTCCAAGGTAGACTCGCCGTCGCCACCTTCTGTTTGAGATGTTTATTTTTATTTTTAATGTCGTAGTGCACTGTTGTATTTTACCCTCAAGTACTGTTTAGTTTACCGCCACTGTTTTTCTGTATTCGTTTTGAATATTTGTTTTTTTTAAACAAAACATTTGTTTATGTTTATTTTCCTTATATTCCATCAATCAACAGTATCTACAGATGCAAAAATACTCGGAGAACAAATGAAATTTGAAAGAAAACTATTTCCATTTTACAGCTGTAAAAGTGTTTATGCCTCCACACGCACAAATGCATACATACATATTCAGAAAATGGAGTAAAACTAAACTGAAATGCAAGAAAACTAGAACAAAAAAATATAATCCAAGCCCAATACAAGTTGCCGACATTTATAGTTTTATTTTACAGCATGCACTGTATGTTTAATTCTATCCCATCATAAACTTGCTGCTATGACAACTCACATTTTCCCTGTGGGAAGAAGAAAAAGGATCATCTTATCTTAAAGCTTGAACTCAAGATGGGGTTGTCATCCTGTCTGTCTTGATGTGGGAGAGAAGACTCGAAACTAACAAATGCTCTGCTTCCCCTCGACTTCTCTCTCTGTTCACCTTCCCTCACGTAGGAGGCGAAACAAAAAAGGCTGCGGTGATTTTTTAGGATGAATCATCTTTGATGCTCGCGTAGATCTTTAATCCCAGCTTTAAGGAGTCCACGTCTCGGCGTTGTCGAGGCGCCTCCCCGCGGCGCCGAGGCGAGGCTCCTCGGAGCGAGCGTCTCGTGAACCCTTCGCCGCCGCTGACGGCGTCTGCGCCCTGTGTTTCAGCTGGAGAACGCCCGACAGTCGGCCAGCAGGAACAACCACCTGGTGGGAGCCGCTCACGAGGAGCTGCAGCAGACTCGAGTGCGCCTGGAGGGCATGTCGGGTCAACTCAGCCTGCTGCAGAAGCAGGTACAGCTCGCAGGAATGATGAGAAGACCGACTCAGACTGACAAAAGGGTCGACTTATGAATTCTGAAGAAGAGATTTGATGGAGGTGTGGAAGTATAATGGTGCCATCAGATGATAGCAATGGAGTACCGAGCTATTGAACTTTCAGTCATCAATCATGGTGGCACCATTACATATATATACAACATTTTATATTGAATTTAAAAGGCTACAAATGAAAAAATAGTGAATTTAAAAGATGCATTTTTTCATTATTGAATTATCATTATTATTTTCTTTAAATATAAGGTTTTCAAATGTAATAATTCAATTAACTTTTATATATTCAATTTGTTTTCATTGAATTATTACAATTATTAAATGGATCAATAGCTTGGAGTAACTTTCAGCCAATCATGGTGACACTATTACATGTATAAGTAAGTAAGTAATTTTTATTTGTATAGCGCTTTTCTAGACCAGGGTCACAAAGCGCTTAAACAATCAAAACAATATTCAATAAAGTATATACTTTAAAGATCAAGATAAAACTGAGAACACTTTATATTGAATTTAAAAGGCTACAAATTAAAAAAAAATAGTGAATTTATAAGATGCATTTTTTCATAATTGGAATTGCAAAAAATATACGTAAAAAAAAAAAGCGTATTTTCTTTAAATATATGGTTTTAAAATGTAATAATTCATTTAACTTTTATATATTCGATTTGTTTTCATTGAATTATTACAATTATTACATGGATCAATAGCTCGGTACTCCAAGCTATTGATCCAACTTTCAGCCAATCATGGTGGAACTAATATACATATATATAACATTTTATATTGAATTTAAAAGGCTACAAATTAAAAAATAGTGAATTTATAAAATGCATTTGTTCATTATTGGAATTTACAAAAAATATACGGATAAAAAATGCGTATTTTCTTTAAATACAAGGTTTTAAAATGTAATAATTCAATTAACTTTTATATATTCAATTAGTTTTCATTGAATTATTACAATTATTACAACTTTCAGCCAATCATGGTGGCACTAATATACATATATAACATTTTATATTGAATTTAAAAGGCTACAAATTAAAAAATAGTGAATTTATAAAATGCATTTGTTCATTATTGGAATTTACAAAAAATATACGGATAAAAAATGCGTATTTTCTTTAAATACAAGGTTTTAAAATGTAATAATTCAATTAACTTTTATATATTCAATTAGTTTTCATTGAATTATTACAATTATTACAACTTTCAGCCAATCATGGTGGCACTAATATACATATATATAACATTTTATATTGAATTTAAAAGGCTACAAATTAAAAAATAGTGAATTTATAAAATGCATTTTTTCATTATTGGAATTACAAAAAATCTAAAAAAAAAAGGCATATTTTCTTTAAATATAAGGTTTTAAAATGTAATAATTCAATTAACTTTTATATATTCAATTTGTTTTCATTGAACTATTACAATTATTACATGGATCAATAGGTCGGTACTCCAAGCTATTGATCCAACTTTCAGCCAATCATGGTGGCACTATTACATATATATATATATATATATATATAACATTTTATATTGAATTTAAAAGGCTACAAATTAAAAAATAGTGAATTTATATGATGCATTGCATGGAATTGCAAAAAATATACGTAAAAAAATGCATATTTCTTTACATATAAGGTTTTAAAATGTAATAATTCAATGAAAACAAATGAAAATAAAAAAGTTGTTGAATTCAATTAGTCAAAACAAAGTTTAAACATTTGAATTAAGTCTCAACTTTGGTTTTTTTCAGCTGTCGGCGAGCGAGTCGAAGGTGCGAGAGCTGGAGGAATCTCTGAGCCGAGAGCGCGACATGACGCGCCGACGGCTGGAGGACAAGGAGCGCGAGATGGCGGAGATGCGAGCTCGTATGCAGCAGCAGCTGGACGAGTATCAGGAGCTGCTGGACATCAAGTTGGCTCTGGACATGGAGATCAGTGCCTACAGGAAGCTGCTGGAGGGCGAGGAGGAGCGGTGAGATGATGAGCATGTTGTCTGTGAGCCAGGACCAGGGTCAGACTAGAAGGATAACATGAATACGATTTACATCTTATTGACAATCGTATAAATATGGAGGTTTATCAGAAGAGTGGTTATATTTAACATTTTCAATTGTTTTTTTTAAATCTAAATGTAGTTTTTAAAGCCTTTATACATCTTTGAATAATTAAATTAAATGTGTTCCATGTGGAATTTGTTTTAATTGAACATCAACAAATGATTGAATTTAGTTATCCAAAGATTTAATTATTTTATTAACAATTGAGTAAATAAAATAAAAAAACTTTTTTAATACATTTTTTTTATTATTATTTCTAAATAAATAATACGTTTTTTTGTTTTTAATTTGTAGCCAATATAAAATTGTTGGTATAATATTGACCACATAATTGGCTAATAAGTTAAACTACTTAATAAGTTAAGTAAAGTTAAGTAGCTCGGTATTGTTTGGTATAGTCTAGTGGCACCATTATACCAACATTAATATTTACATTTAAAAGTCTTGGTATAAATGATAATGTCAACTTTGCTAAATTTATTTTTGATTTGTTGGGCTTGCAATCTCAAACTGTGTGTAAAAAAAAATAAAGAAAAATACTAATAAATTATGATTTAAAACTCAATGATTTAAAGATATATTTAAAGAAAAAGCAACAGCTTTTTTTAAATATAAAAAAGTACAATTTTCAACATTGAAACGTTCAATATTGGGATTTACTTTAGGTCAACATGGAATTGTTCCCTGGTTGTTCAGACTTTCTTCACATTTTAACGTCATCCATCCTTCTGTCCTCCTCCTCCTCCTCCTCCAGCCTCCGTCTCTCCCCCAGCCCTTCCGCCCTCAGGGTCACGGGGACCCGGGTCTCCGGCTCCAGCCACAGTCACACCAGCCGTCTGGTCCAATCGGCCGCCGCCGCCTCCAGCAGCCGCAACTCCTCCGGCACCAACAAGAAGCGGCGCCTGAACGACAACGACAGCGAGTCCTCCAGCATGGTGGGCGGGACCGTGACCAAGACCCGGATCTTGCAGAACGCCTCGGCCAGCGGACGCATCACCGTGGACGAGGTGGACTTGGACGGCAAGTTCATCCGGCTCAGCAACAAGGCCGACGAGGTAAAATTTAACTTTTTTTTTTTTTTTTTTACTAGGAAGGACAAGTGTGGCTACGTAAATCTGAATTCTAATGTTGTTTCGTCTCTTCCCCGGGCAGGATCAGTCGCTCAGCCACTGGCAGGTGAAGAGACAAGTCGGGAGTTCCACTCCCATCGTCTACAAGTTTCCTCCCAAGTTCTCCCTCAAATCCGGGGCGAGCGTCACCGTGAGTTTGTCGCCCGAAAACATCGTCTGGTCTGGAAATTCCACGTCCCTTCAAAGTGTTTTGTCCCCGTGTAGGTCTGGGCCGCGTCCGGCGGCGGAACCCACAACCCGCCCACCGACCTGGTGTGGAAGACCCAGAACTCCTGGGGCACCGGAGACCTGATGGAGACCATCTTGATCAACTCCAACGGAGAGGTGTGGAGTCGTCTTCTTCTTTTTGACTCTTAAGAATGGTTTGAACTGTGGTCTTCTGGCCTGCAGGAGATGGCGATGAGGAAAGTGACGCGCACGCTCTTCCAGGACGAGGATGACGATGACATGGTGAACGCATGTTTCTTCGATCAACTTGTAGATCTTCACCGTCAAAAGCGTTGGTCCAGTTGTCCGGAGCTGTTTTTTGTCGCCCCCTACAGGGAGCTCACAGCACGAGCGACGCAGACCACGAGTACAACCTGCGCAGCCGCACGGTGATCTGCGACTCATGCGGGCAGCCGTCTGACCGCAGCGGACCCTGCGGCAGTGGTGGACCCGAAGGCCTGGTCGGACATTCCTTCTTCATGGGCTCCAACAAGCCCAGACGGGTACGGAGACGACGTTTGACGACATTTAAGACAATTTCTAGGTCGCATCTGAACTGAATACATAAGACTGGTTATTTTAATTTTGTTTCTATTAGTGGTTTAATTATTATTTTACACTCAACTATCTTAATTGACTTTATTACAAGGAGAACGAGAATATATATGTGTAGTATTGTCGAGTACTTGACTCTGGTGTTGCAGAATTTACAGACTACATGACTCTTGATGAAGTCGTAACTGCTTTCATTTGTTTTGACACCAAAACATAACCAAACGAGTCGACTGTATCCTCTCATCCTCAGCCATCGCCCGGGATCTCACAGAATTTCATTGTTCCTTTAGCTGTGACTGCTGCCATCTAGTGGCCAGAAGTTTAATTGAAACAAAATAGACTTAGAGACTTAGACTTAGACTTAGACTGCACTTTATTGATCCCTTTGAGATAACACTCTCAGGGAAATTTCTGTTTTCCAGTAGTATAGAAGGAATAGAGAAAAACCAAAAAGCACACAGAAGAGGACGATAGCATTAAATAACAAAACAGTAACTGAATATAACGACAGTATAAACAAAATATAAATAAAATAAACTAAACAAAGTGACTTTATGTTATTTCAAAAGAAAGTGTGTTGTTAATCCACTGTAGAGGTGGAAGTGAAATAAACAAAGGCTGTGAATATTAAGATGTAAATTGTAAAATAAATGTATTGGATTTTTTATATTTAGAAACACTTTTTATTTACCAAAATGTACGGCTGTTAATCTTTAGCAAGAGCTTAACGTAAACTGTACATTATAGGATTCTTTTTTTAAGTTGTTGTTCGTAAATTGAAAGAGTCCGACCAAAAAGAAAGTAATGTTTGACCCCTTCTCTCTTCCTCAGGGTCGCAGGGAGCTGGAGAGCTGCTCCGTCATGTAGAACCAAACCAAACCTCACCAAGAAACCAGCGACTCTTGACGCAGGAGCATCGTTTTTTTTTTTAATTTGATTTACTGTTTGCTTATTTTTTTTATTATTTTTGATTGTTTAGTTTGCAGGTTAGCTCGTCTTCACGGTTTCCGCTTCCATTATCTTCGCACGCCGCTCGCACCTGCTTCTTGACCAGAAACGCTGGGTTTGATCCGAACCGGGTTTTCGCCTCCTTTTCATGGCCGAGCTGTCGACACTCAACACGCACAGCGAGTGAACCTGCTCAGACTAACTCTGCGGGAATTTACTCTGCACTAGTAGAGGAAAGAGGCTCTTTAAACGTTTTACGAGATGGATCAAATGTTTATTTTTTTGAAAATCTGTTCTCGATAATCTAGAGTTAGATTACACGATCGTCAGTAAACCAAAGTGCTAAACTCAGGGTTTAAATCTGGTTCAGTCCAGTCACTTTGAAGAAGTTAGTCGGAGGATTTAGATTTTTTTTTTCTCTCCGAAATGTTTAAGGGAATCAGGAATTCTAGTTGTTTGCTGGAGATGTTGTCTCGACTAGATGTACCTAAGATAGAGTACCTTGTTGTTTTGATAATTCCAAAGATGTTTACTTTTCTAGTTAATGTTTGGTGCAAGAGATTATGGATTATCAAACGAATGTGCCTTCAGAGAACTGAGTCCAGACCGTGTCACATGACCTTCCTCGTGGTCTTGTGAATGTCAGCCTTTCCCGAAAAAAACAAACTGGTCCTAGAAGCCTTTTTTCCTTCTTTTTCCAAAATATATTGGGTTCATTTTTGTAATCTTTAGCTTTACGCTTTATCATGCAGAGGGTAGAAGACTGTAGTCTGGCAGCTTGATCATTTATACTGCAACTATTTGAATATCAATGCATTTATGGAAAAAAAAAAACTTGATGTTTCCTTTTTGTTTTTGTAGATTTTCAAAAGTATTTTTGCAGTAACTCTTTATTTTCTGTAACGTTCGTCCAAACTCCAGAAAGTGCCTTAAAAAAAAGTCCTTCGCAAGTTTAAAAATGTGTATTTTGCAACCATTTAAAAATCCTTGACTTGTACAATCAAGTGTCCTGTGATAAAAGGTAATATATATTTTATTAAATCATGAGTATATTGACAAATATTTCAACTAGAGAGTCTCGAACACTAAAGCCATTGTGCCAAATTCAGTTTAAAAATCAACATGTGATGTCAATATTTTTGCTGTGATTATTCTGTCCGCAGAAAAGTTGTGAGAAGAAGCAATTGTTGGTGTTTGAAAAAGAAACTTGTCTGAGTTGTGTTTTTTTGGTTCTTTCTGTTTGTAAGATGATGAATAAAACATTCTTTATCAGTGACATTTGTGTCTTGTGTTCAAAGTAGTGTGATCGCTTAACAAAGAAAATAATAAAAAGTAAATTACCTCTGAAAAGTTAGAACATGGTTCAACAAACGAGGGAATTAAAAGGGGAAAATGGATTTAAATACACATTTATAGATTTGACCTGTTCCATTGAAAAGTACAGTTTTTTTTTTGTTTTTTTTTAAACTTGCATGAAAAACTGTGATCACTTCTAAGAACATGGTGTTAAGTCAGTGCTGTCAATCACAAGACATTGTTTACTATTTTTTAGCGATGAAGCAAATAGTTTCGAAAACTGAGAAGTGTCTGTACGTGATCCATTTGCGCATGCGCGTTGCATTCAAAATACACAACTTTATTTATATAACCGGTGACGTAGCGTCTCTTTGAATCTCAAAGCATCAATTTTATTGAGGAAAATAATTTATTGTGTCTATACCAGGGGTGTCAAACCGGTCCAGTAAAGGGCCAGGGTGGTGCAGGTTTTTGTTCCAACCAGTCAAGCACACATGACTTAACCAATCAGGTGTCGGCTTAACAAGCAACACCTGACTGACAAGTAATTGATTACTGTCTTCAGACGCCTGATTGGTTCAACTATATGTGCTTGACTGGTTGGAACAAAAACCTGCACCACCCTGGCCCTTTACTGGACCGGTTTGACACATGTGGTCTATACCATCTACCGGTTAAAATTAAGATAAGTATTAAGACGTTCCAAGGAAAGTTTTTGTTGGCCAGCATGTCCGTTTAAGTTGAGATGAAATCATCATCGATGATCGTAATAGTGTATCACTATTATTAAACGAATCACAAATAAATATTTCGTGGGACAGAAAATATGCGATTACATTTATCTATAAACTATTACGTTTTATCAACGTGATTTTTTTTATATAACATTTAAAAAACAGAAATTAAAGATAACATGACTCTATTTTTCCTTATGAATAGTTTTCTAAAAGTATCAAATATATGAGATCAATAAAAAAAATATGACCAGACTCATTCGGGAACTAAAAAAAAGTCAGTCACGTGACTCCTCCCACTACGATTACCCTTAATCGTTCGCACCTGTTGATACGCTTGATGAGTAACACCTGTCGTGTATATAAAGCTACAGGTGAGTTCAGTAACTCAAGAACATTCGTGTTGACAGGTGAGTCCGTCGCTGAGATTTAAACTTCGTCTTAGTTAAAAAAAAAAGGGTTACTTACATTTGTTTTGTGAAGTTTTTGTAAATTTAATTAGGTGTAGAAATAAGTAAAATCTTTTAATTAGTTGTATTGCGCTCAACTGAGTTAATTTTTAAGGTCAGCATAATGCATACTTTTAACTATACTAAAGCGATTTTTCACTGCAAATGTTTCAACTCTTGAAGCTGAATTTTCGGATGTTTGTTCTTCTCAGACGACGTCGTGAACCTGAAGAGCTCGAGATGTTTGCAGTGGGTGAGTAAAATACTACCTTGAGTAGTATCTGATCCTGTCGTCAATCTCTGAAGCGTCTAACCGTGAGTACTTTTTTCATTCTTTAATGCCCCCCAGTAGCTTCAGCCCCTATCCCACCGAGCTTCAACTGAAGGCTCGGGCCCCTACCTCTGCTCTAGGGCCCCTACCTCTGCTCTAGGGCCCCTACCTCTGCTCTAGGGCCCCTACCTCTGCTCTAGGGCCCCTACCTCTGCTCTAGGGCCCCTACCTCTGCTCTAGGGCCCCTACCTCTGCTCTAGGGCCCCTACCTCTGCTCTAGGGCCCCTACCTCTGCTCTTGGAGTAAAAGTATCATGATGTTCAGTTCTATGTTAATCTTTGTATCCTTTGTCTTTTTCTTTGATCTATCTTCTTTATCTTTAGACTTGGATTGTATCTTCTTTCTTCTCGTTTCTGTTCTTTTAATTGTATTTTTATGAATAATTGCTGTGGCTAACTGGACAAAACTATTTCAATGAAGTTCCACTTGCCTACCTCAAGTCCATGTATCTCCTGCAGACCCATGTCTCTCAGGCCCATAGACCAGACGCCACCTCAGCTCTCGGGAGCTTAAATGTTTGCAACTGTGATCTTGATTGTGATGCATGAGCTCTCATGAGCTACAGATGTCTTCATCGGAAGAGGAACGTTCTGATCCGGTCGCCCCGACAATCTCTGAAGCGTCTAACCGTGAGTACTGTTTCTTTGCCTATCGCGGTGCAGGGCAGTGACAGGCACATACCCCACACACACTAAAAGTTATTAAACGGGCAAAACGGTTATTAAACGGGCTTTAAAAAAATAAAAAAATAAAAAATTTATGCCATTTTGGACTCTTTATTTTCCAATTTGAGGAGGAAGACTTGAAGGCCCACCGGATCCACGACCACAAGGTTTGACTTCTTCACTTGTTTGATAAGTGTTTAACTTTAACATTTAAGCTACATCTTCAAAACTGATTAAGTATTTGAATTTGTGTTTGAATGGAGCTAAAACATAATTCTTGTCAGAGACGTTCATCTTATATTTCCATCAAGTTCCAAGCATGTTACCACATTGTTCTTTACCTCAGGTGAAGGGTGTGGAGGCTGCTGGACTTCTTGAAGATGGAGCAGGTTCTAAGAAGACGAAGAAGATGCAACGTTAAAGTGTGTTGTTGTATGACATGAATGTAAACCTTGTAATCACTAATGTCTGTACTGGTGATGTATGATGTAAAACTCTAAAATGTAATGTATGAGTAGCTAATGTTAAAAAGCTAACGCTAATTATGATGGAATTATTGTGTGTGTGTATATATATGTTTACTTGCTAAGGCTAATGTTAAACATGATCCTAAATTTACCTTTTTTCCAGCGGGTGGTAATGCTAACATTGATTTTTCTCAGCAGGTGACGGTGACTGCTGTGCCAAAGATGAGTAGCTAATGTTGACATGCTAAAGCTAATAATGAATTGCTTGTCTATATATTGACATGCTTAGGCTAAGGTTGTACATAATGCTAAAGATAATGTTGAACATGGTCCTAAATGTTATCATGATTGTCCTGCAGATCTGATGCTAACTTGACTTTTGCCCCTAGCAGATGCTAATGCTAAGACTTTCTCTGTAGGTGAGGTGACTGCTGTGCCAAGGAGTAGCTAAAGTTATACTACCCACCAACATTGACTCATGATGCTAACTTGACCTTTTTTCTCCAGTGGGTGCTAATGCTAACATTGATTTCCTCAGCAGGTGCCGATGAGTAGCTAATGTTGAAATGCTAAAGCTAATAATGAATTGCTTGTCTATATATTGACATGCTTAGGCTAAGGTTGTACATAATGCTAAAGATAATGTTGAACATGGCCCTAAATGTTATCATGATTGTCCTGCAGATCTGATGCTAACTTGACTTTTGCCCCTAGAAGATGCTAATGCTAAGACTTTCTCTGTAGGTGAGGTGACTGCTGTGCCAACGAGTAGCAAAAGTTATACGACCCCCCCAACATTAACTCATGATGCTAACTTGACCTTTTTTCTCCAGCGGGTGCTAATGCTAACATTGATTTCCTCAGCAGGTGACGATGGGTAGCTAATGTTGAAATGCTAAAGCTAATAATGAATTGCTTGTCTATATGTTGACATGCTTAGGCTAAGTTTGTACATAATGCTAAAGCTAATGTTGAACATGGTCCTAAATGTTAGCATGATTGTCCTGCTGATATGATGCTAACTTGACTTTTGCCCCCAGCAGATGCTAATGCTAATACTTTCTCTGTAGGTGAGGTGACTGCTGTGCCAAGGAGTAGCTAAAGTTATACTACCCGCCAACATTGACTCATGATGCTAACTTGACCTTTTTTCTCCAGCAGGTGCTAATGCTAACATTGATTTCCTCAGCAGGTGCCGATGAGTAGCTAATGTTGAAATGCTAAAGCTAATAATGAATTGCTTGTCTATATATTGACATGCTTAGGCTAAGGTTGTACATAATGCTAAAGATAATGTTGAACATGGCCCTAAATGTTATCATGATTGTCCTGCAGATCTCATGCTAACTTGACTTTTGCCCCTAGAAGATGCTAATGCTAATACTTTCTCTGTAGGTGAGGTGACTGCTGTGCCAACGAGTAGCAAAAGTTATACGACCCCCCCAACATTAACTCATGATGCTAACTTGACCTTTTTTCTCCAGCGGGTGCTAATGCTAACATTGATTTCCTCAGCAGGTGACGATGGGTAGCTAATGTTGAAATGCTAAAGATAATAATGAATTGCTTGTCTATATGTTGACATGCTTAGGCTAAGGTTGTACATAATGCTAAAGCTAATGTTGAACATGGTCCTAAATGTTAGCATGATTGTCCTGCTGATATGATGCTAAGGAGTAGCTAAAGTTATACTACCTGCCAACATTAACTCGTATCATGATGCAAACTTTAACTTTTTTCCAGCAGGTGCTAATTCTAACATTGATTTTTCTCAGCAGGTGATGGTGACTGCTGTGTCAAGGATGAGTAGCTAATGTTGACAAGCTAATGCTATCTGAATTTATTGTGTATATATATATTTACAAGCTAAGGCTAATGTTGAACATGATCCTAAATGTTAGGATGATTGTCCTGCAGATCTGATGCTAACTTTACCTTTTTTCCAGCAGGTGCTAATGCTAACATTGATATTTCTCACCAGGTGACAGTGACTGCTGTGCCAAGGATGAGTAGCTAATGTTGACATGCTTAAGCTAATAACGACTTGCTTGTTTATATATTGACATGCTAATGTTGTACATAATGCTAAAGCTAATGTTGAACATGATCCTAAATGTTAGCATGATTGTCCTGCAGATCTGATGCCAACTTGACTTTGGCCTCTAGCAGATGCTAAGACTTTCTTTTAGGTGAGGTGACTGCTTTACCAAGGAGTAGCTAAAGTTGTACTTTCTCCAGCGGGTACTAATGCTTTGATTTTCCTCAGCAGGTGATGGTGACTGCTGTGCCAAGGATGAGTAGCAAACGTTAACATGCTAAAGCGATTTGATGAATTGCTGATGTATTGAAATGCTAAGGCTAATGTTGAACATGGTCCTATATGTTAGCATGATTGTCCTGCAGATATGATGCTAACTTGACTTTTGCCCCTAGCAGATGCTAATGCTAAGACTTTCTCTGTAGGTGAGGTGACTGCTGTGCCAAGTAGCGGCTAAAGTTATACTACCTGCCAACATTAACTCGTATCATGATGCTAACTTGACCTTTATTCTCCAGCGGTTGCTAATGCTAACATTGATTTCCTTAGCAGGTGATGGGGACTGCTGTGCCAAGAATGAGTAGCTAATGTTTATGTGCTAAAGCTAATTGATGGATTTATTGTCTATATATTGACATGCTAAGGCTAATGTTGTGCATAATGCTAAAGCTAATGTTGAACATATTCCTAAATGTTGGCATGATTGTCCTGCAGATATGATGCTAACTTAACTTTTGCCCGTAGCAGATGCTAAGTCTTTCTCTGTAGGTGAGGTGACTGCTGTACCAAGGAGTAGCTAAAGTTGTACTACACGCCAACATTAACTCGTATCATGATGCTACTTGATCTTTTTTCTCCAGCGGGTACTAAGGCTTTGATTTTCCTCAGCAGGTGATGGTGACTGCTGTGCCAAGGATGAGTAGCAAACGTTTACATGCTAAAGCTAATTGATGATGAATTGCTGGTCTATACCGTATATTGAAATGCTAAGGCTAATGTTGAACATGGTCCTAAATGTTAGCATGATTGTCCTGCAGATATGATGCCAACTTGACTTTTGCCCCTAGCAGATGCTAATGCTAAGACTTTCTCTGTAGGCGAGGTGACTGCTGTGCCAAGTAGTAGCTAAAGTTATTCTACCTGCCAACATTAACTCATATCATGATGCTAACTTGACCTTTATTCTCCAGCGGGTGCTAATGCTAACATTGATTTCCTTAGCAGGTGGTGGGGACTGCTGTGCCAAGAATGAGTAGCTAATGTTGATGTGCTAAAGCTAATTTATTTTATTGTCTATATATTGACATGCTAAGGCTAATGTTGTGCATAATGCTAATGTTGAACATATTCCTAAATGTTAGCATGATTGTCCTGCAGATCTGATGCTAACTTTACCCTTTTTTCCAGCAGTTGCTAATGCTAACATTGATTTCCTTAGCAGGTGATGGGGACTACTGTGCCAAGGGTGGGTAGATATTGTTGACATGCTAAGGCTAATGTTAGCATTAATTGACCATATCTGATGCTAACTTGACTTTTATTCAGAAGATGCTAATGCTAAGACTCTCTGTAGGAGAGGTGACTGCTGTACCAAGAAGTAGCTAAAGTTATACTACCCACCAACATTAACTCGTATCATGACGCTAACTTGATCCTTTTTTCCCAGCCAGTGCTAATGGTAACATTGATTTTTCTCAGCAGGTGATGGTGACCGCTGTTCTAAAGATGAGAAGCTAATGTTGTTCTAACTAATTGATAATAAATTGCTTGTCTATATATTAACATGCTAAGGCTAATGTTTTACATAATCCTAAATGTTGGCATGATTGTTCTGCAGATAAGATGTTAACTTGACTTTTTCCCCTAGCAGATGCTAATACTTTTTCTGTAGGTGAGTCGACTGCTGTGCCAAGGAGTAGCAAAGGTTATACTACCAACCAACATTAACTTAAATCGTGATGCTAACTTGAACTTTTTTCCAGCGGGTGCTAATGTTAACATTGATTTCCTCAGCAGGTGATGGTGACTGCTTTGCTAAGGATGAGTAGCTAACTTTGAAATGCTAAAGCTATTTGATGAATTGTTTGTCTATATATTGACATGCTAAGGCTAATGTTGTAAATGGTGCTAATGTTGCACATCAATTGTTAGCATGATTGTCCTGCAGATCTGATGCTAACTTGACTTTTACCCCTAGCATATGCTAATGCTGAGACTTTCTCTGTAGGTGAGGTGACTGCTGTGGCAGGGAGTAGATAAAGTTGTACTACCCACCAACATTAACTCATGATGCTAACTTGACTTTTTTTTTCCTCCAGCAGGTGCTAATGCTAATTGACAATTAATTGCTTGTCTATATATTGACATGCTAAGACTAATGTTGTACATGATCACAAATGTTAGCTGATTTACCTGTAGATGTATTGCTAACTGACCTTTATTCAGAAGATGTTAATGCTAAGACTTTCTCTGCAGGTGAGGTAACTGCTTTTCTAAGGATGAGTAGCTAATGTTAAAATGCTAAGACTAATTGATAGACTTTATTATATATACATTGACATGTTTATTTTCTATAAGATGAATAATTGTATACAATTAACTCTGACTCTCTCTAGGTGCTAATTCTAACTTTGCCATTTGCTAATGATTAACACGTACTATGCTAAGGTCAGTAGCTTCCTTTTACAATCTAATCCTAATAATTTTGTGTTTAAATATATCTTGGCTAACATGCACTTTTTCTTTTTTTAAGCAGGTGCTAACTTTGACCTGATCTACAGCAAATCAATGATTGCTATGCTAAGGTGAGTTACTTGACTTGTAAAGCTAATGCTAATAGTTAATCGTGTATATATTGGCTAAATTGTACTTTTTGAGCAGGTGCCAACTTTTACCTTCTCTGTAGCAGATCGACATTAAGGTGAGAAATCCAATTTACAAGCTAATGCTAAAGTTCTTTCTCATTCCAAACATGCAAGTAATGGTTGAATACCCTGATGCTAACGGTCCATTCACAGGTGCTATTGCTAACATGTCTTTTCCAGTGAGTGATGGTGAGTATTTAACTTTGACAGTTGACTGACAGGTGCTGTAGGTCATGTGACCAGGAGTATCTGACGATGGTGAATATTAACACATTACAGGTGTTTGGGTTGATAAACTTCTGTGGTTAAGAAAGTTGTCATGTCATCCCAGGTTTGAACTTCAACACGAGGGTTTGAAATCTTTTTAAATTCAAAAGTAAAAACATGTTTATAATTTTTTTACATCCAAAATTGTTGAAAATGTTTGGCCTTTTTACAGCAACGGTTCTCTTGAAATGCAAAGGTAAAAATCTTCACTTTTGAAAAGGGTCTGTTTTTCTTTCCCAGCAATGATTTTAAAATGTTTTTATTCAAAATGGTTTGACTTGTATTTAGACACAGGTTTTCTTTCCCTGTTTTTACATCAAAATGTTTGGGTTTTTCCAGCAAAGGTTTAAAATGTGATTATTCACAAAGGTTTATTAATGGTTTGACATGTTTTTACACACAAAGGTTTTTTCTTTTTTAAATGCAAAAGTAAAACATGTTTAATTTTTTTACATCCAAAATTGTTGGAAATGTTTTGGTTTATTCACAAAGGTTCTCTTTTGAAATACAAAGGTAAAAAATATCTTCACCTTATACATCCAGAATGGTTTGAATACTCTTGAAATGTTTAAACTTCTACAAAAGGGTTTGAAATGTTTTTTTGAACTGGTTCATTTATTCACAAAGGTTTATTAACAATGGTTTGACATGTTTTTATTCACTAAGGATTTATTTTTTTAAATACAAAGGTACAAATCTCTTTCAATCCAGAATGGTTTTAAATGTTTTCATACACAAAGGTTCTTTTGAAATGTTTATACTTTTACAAAAGTGTTTTAAATGTTTTTTTTTTTCTTCCCCCAGCTATGGGTGGAAAGGGTTTTTATTCAAAAGGGATTTTATTCAAAAGGGATTAACATGTATTTATACAAAGGTGTTTTGTTTTTTAAATGCAAAAATATTTATACTTTAACATTCAGGGTCGTTAACGTTTTGGTTTATCCAGCAAAGGTTTTAAAATGTTTTTCACCAAGGTTCTCTTTTGAAATGCAAAGGTAAAAAAAAAAAAATCACCTTTTACATCCAGACTGGTTTTAATCTTTTGAAATGTTTATACTTCTACAAAATGGTTTGAAATGTTTTTTATTCAGAGGTTTAATGACAATGTTCTGAACTGTTTTTATATACTAAAGTTTACTTTTCAAATACAAAGGTACACATCTCTTCTAATGCATCCAGAATGGTTGTAAAATGCAAATTGTATTCATATGTATAAATCTTGGCTAACATGCACTTTTTTTTTAGCAGGCACTAACTTTGACCTGATCTACAGCAAATAGACGATTACTATGCTAAGGTGAGTTACTTGACTTGGAAAGCTAATGCTAATAATGAAGTGTGTATATTTATCATATAGTCTAAATTATACCTTTTCAGCAGGTGCCGACTTTGACTTTCTCTGTAGCTGATAAACACTAAGGTGAGAAATCTAATTTACAAGCTAATGCATGTTTGGAATGAGAAAGAACTTCAGCAAGTAATGGTTGAATACCCTGATGCTAACAGTCCATTCACAGGTGCTATTGCTAACATGGTTTTCCAGTGAGTGATGGTGAGTAGTTAACTTTGACAGTTGACTGACAGGTGCTGTAGATCATGTGACCAGGGAGGGTGAATATTAACATATTAGGTGTTGATAAACTTCTGTGGTTAAGAAAGTTGTCATGGTCGACCCAGGTTTGAACTTCAACACAAGGGTTTGAAATGGTTTTTACACAAAAAGTTGTTGGAAATGTTTTTGGGTTTTTTATCTTTTGTAAGGTTTAAAATTTGTTTTTATTAAAAAGGGTTTAACAATGGTATGAAATGTATTGTACACAAAGGTTCTCTTTTGAAATGCAAAGATATAAAAAAAATATTCATCCAGAATATTTTCTTGAAATGTTTGTACTTCTACAAAAGGGTTGAAATGTTTCTTTTTCCAGCAATGGCTTGAAATGGTTCATTAATTTAATTAGTTTATTAACAATGGTTTGAAACATGAAGGTTTTTTTTCTTTTGAAAATGCAAAAGTACAGAAATGTTTTTACTTTTACATTCAGAGTTGTTGGAAATGTTTTGGAGTTTATCCAAGGTTTAAATTGTTAAACACAAAGGTTCTCTTTTGAAATACAAATGTCAAAATATTTTTATACCTTTTACATCAGGGATGGTTTGAATACTCTTCATGTTTCTACTTCTACAATAGGGTTTAAAATCTTCCATTTTTCCATGGTTTGAAATGGTTAATTTATTCTAAGGTTTAAAGTGTTGAAGGTTCAAGGTTTAAAAAAAAAAAGGGTTTAAAGTGTTGAACCTGCCCCCCCCCCAGGTTCAAGGTTTAAAAAAAAGGTTTAAAGTGTTGAACCTGCCCCCCCCCAGGTTCAAGGTTTAAAAAAAAATAAAAAAAAGGTTTAAAGTGTTGAACCTACCCCCCCAGGTTCAAGGTTTGTTTTTTTAAAAAAAAAAAAGGTTTAAAGTGTTGAACCTGCCCCCCCCAGGTTAAAAAAAAATAAAAAATAAAGGTTTAAAGTGTTGAACCTGCCCCCCCCCAGGTTCAAAAAAAAAAAAAAAAAGGTTTAAAGTGTTGAACCTACCCCCCCCAGGTTCAAGGTTAAAAAAAAGGTTTAAAGTGTTGAACCTGCCCCCCCCCCCCCAGGTTCAAAAAAATAAAAAGGTTTAAAGTGTTGAACCTGCCCCCCAGGTTCAAGGTTAAAAAAAAGGTTTAAAGTGTTGAACCTGCCCCCCAGGTTCAAAAAAATAAAAAAGGTTTAAAGTGTTGAACCTACCCCCCCAGGTTCAAGGTTAAAAAAAAGAAGGTTTAAAGTGTTGAACCTGCCCCCCCCCCCAGGTTCAAAAAAAATAAAAAAAAGGTTTAAAGTGTTGAACCTGCCCCCCCAGGTTCAAGGTTAAAAAAAAGGTTTAAAGTGTTGAACCTGCCCCCCCCCCCCAGGTTCAAAAAAATAAAAAGGTTTAAAGTGTTGAACCTGCCCCCCAGGTTCAAGGTTAAAAAAAAGGTTTAAAGTGTTGAACCTGCCCCCCAGGTTCAAGGTTAAAAAAAAGGTTTAAAGTGTTGAACCTGCCCCCCAGGTTCAAAAAAATAAAAAAGGTTTAAAGTGTTGAACCTACCCCCCCAGGTTCAAGGTTAAAAAAAAGAAGGTTTAAAGTGTTGAACCTGCCCCCCCCCCCAGGTTCAAAAAAAATAAAAAAAAGGTTTAAAGTGTTGAACCTGCCCCCCCCAGGTTCAAGGTTAAAAAAAAGAAAAGGTTTAAAGTGTTGAACCTGCCCCCCCCAGGTTCAAAAAAATAAAAAAGGTTTAAAGTGTTGAACCTACCCCCCCAGGTTCAAGGTTAAAAAAAAAAAAAGGTTTAAAGTGATGAACCTGCCCCCCCCAGGTTCAGGTTTTTAGAGGAAAAAAAACAACAAAAAACCTCCAATATGGTTTGTATTTGAATACTCAAGCGTGTACTTCTATGTACAAGGTAAAATGAACGTTACAAGTATTTACATGACATGTTTAAACTTCTTTATTTTTAGTTGATCTGCTACTAACTCTTGTGCTTTAACAGGCAAAACCAGCAGGCGACTGTCATGTCACCAGAACCCGAGGCCTTCATCTTCCTGGACTAAAAGTTTCTCCTGCCGGGAACATCCAGATGGACTCGTCATCATGGTTTCTATACTTAAAATAAAAAACTGAAACTTTTTACTGACTTGTCTTGATTGTTTACTTTGGTCTGTTTTAAAGGATTTTACGTAACTATATATTTTTCCCATGAGTGAACTGTGTCTCATCAACATCCTGACGCGTTTATCATCATCTCTGGAGACTTTAATCATGCCAACCTGGACTCTACTCTGCCTACTTTCCACCAGGCCGTGGATTGTCCCACCAGGAATAACAGGACAATTGACCTTCTTTATTCCAACTTGAAGGACGCCTACAGAGCCAAACCTCTTCCTCCACTTGGAAGGTCCGATCATAACCTGGTTCACCTTCAGTCACGGTACATTCCTCTGGTGCAGAGACAGACTGTGACCACTAGGACAATCAGAAAGTGGACACCAGCTGTGGAGGACACCATCAGAGACTGCTTTGAAACAACAGACTGGGATGTGCTGCTGAAGTCTCATGGTGAGGACATCGAGGGACAGACACGCTGTCTTACAGATTATTTAAATTTCTGCTTGGATGTTGTCGCCCCTACTAAGACTGTCCGCTGTTACCCTGATAATAAACCGTGGGTAACAAAGGAGGTCAAGGATGTCCTTAACAGGAAGAAAGTGGCTTTCAGGAGCAGGGACAGGGACGCCATGAGGTCAGCTCAGCAGGAGGTGAAGCGATGCCTGAGGGAGGCAAAGGACACCTACAGGAGGAGGTTGGAGGAGAAGCTGAGCCGAGAAGAAATAAGAGGTCTGGGATGGTGTTAAAACCATCACTGGACACAAGACCAAGGCCTCTCTGACTGCAGTGGACACGGTGGAGGAGGCAGATGGACTAAACGACTTTTTCAACAGGTTTGAGCAGGTCACCTCACCCTCACTGCTGCCCGCCTCAGGACCTGCCCCACCTTCTTGTGCCCCCCCAGCTCCACACAACCACTTCCCAGCTTCACCTCACTCCAGGTACAGGATGTACTTCGGAGGATTTGTCCAGGGAAGGCTGCTGGTCCTGATAAGGTGTCTGCTCGACTGCTAAAGACCTGCGCTGCTGAACTAGCTGAGCCGCTCCAGCATGTCTTCAACCTCAGTCTACGCCTGGGGAAAGTACCAACTCTGTGGAAGACTTCCTGTATCGTTCCAGTCCCTAAAAAGACCCGACCGAGTGTGCTGAACGATTACAGACCGGTGGCACTGACTTCGCAGCTGATGAAGTCACTGGAGCGGCTGGTCCTCAAACATCTCAGGCCACAAGTCCAGCACGCGCAAGACCCCCTGCAGTCTGCCTACCAGCCAGCAGTTGGTGTGGAAGATGCCATCCTTCACCTCCTGCATCGGACCTACTCCCACCTTGATAAAGGAAGCGGTTCAGTGAGAATCCTGTTTCTGGACTTTTCTAGTGCCTTCAACACCATCCAGCCCACTCTGCTGCAGGACAAACTGACACAGATGCATGTGGACCCTGGCCTGGTCAACTGGATTACGGATTATTTTACTGATGTTATCAGTATGTCAGGCTGAAGGACATCACGTCTGACACTGTGGTGTGCCGTACAGGAGCACCTCAGGGGACAGTACTGGCCCCTCTCCTCTTCACCATCTACACTTCGGACTTCTGCTACAACTCAGAGCTGAGTCTCGTCCAGAAGTATGCTGACGACACTGCCATTGTTGGATGCATCAGGGACAACAGTGAAGACGAGTATAGGAGTCTGATACGTGACTTTGTGGACTGGAGTGAGAGGAACCACTTGCAGCTGAACACCTCAAAGACCAAGGAGCTGGTCTTGGACTTCGGGAGGTCCAGGGCAAAGCCACATCCAGTGTCCATCAGAGGCGACGAGGTGGAGATAGTGGACAACTATAAGTACCTTGGTGTGTGGATGGACAGTAAACTGGACTGGTCCTGCCACACAGACCATGTATATAAGAAGGTTCAGAGTAGACTGTACTTTCTGAGAAGGCTTAGATCATTTAACATCTGCAAGAAGCTCCTCTGCATGTTCTACCAGTCTGTGGTGGCCAGTGTCATGTTCTATGCTGTGGTGTGTTGGGGTGGAAATGTGTCCAAGAGGAGTGTCAACAGGTTGGACAGGTTGATCAGGAGGGCTGGCTCTGTGGTTGGAATGAAGCTGGACTCACTGGTGACAGTTACTGAGAGGAGATCATGTTCTTTATCTTTAGACTTAGATTGTGTCATCTTGTTCTTTCCCTTTATGTTCTTGTTCTTATTTTATTTTGATTTATTTTTTATGAAAAATTGCTGTATTTTCTGTGGCTATTGGAAAAAAAAACAATTTCCTAAGGAGACCTCCTGAGGATCAATAAAGTTTTACCTTACCTTAAAGAATCATTAAAGGCTTTTCTTCAACTATCAACGTTGGCCCAGGAGGTTCAGAGACTGAAGACTGAGACTCTCCACAGCCATCTCACCTGCTGACCCTCCTGAGCGGCATCATCTTGTTTCATCATGACCAACGAACCCTAAACTCCACGCAAGAGATTCCAAACACTTTCTTTTTTTCCCCCCATCAGCTCATGATTACTCAAAGCAAGTTAAGAGACTGATAAGTTTCTACATGTGATCTCTGAGGGTACTGTCCTGGTGAATCTGGTAAATCCTCTGTAATCCATTAGTATGTGTTGCATTGAAAAACCATTTTAATTTACAGCTGAAAATGTATTGAATCTCAATCAAATTCAAAAGTAAATGTTTATAAATTTGGGATCAAATCTTTAAGGAATTTCTATAACGACATTTTACTTGAACAAAAAACGGCTTCAAAGAAAAATGCAGCAGGTATTTATTTACAAAAATATTCACACGATATTTTCAAAGTAACATTCATCAACATACATGGCGTAAGTCTTGTGTTCACAACTTGTATATTTCCATGGAAACGATACTGGTGTGTTCATGTGCGCTTTGGAATTATATCTGAACCACAATTATTCATATTTTAATATCATAGGGACATTGAAAGTTATCCAGCTTTCAAAATGGATCTTTGATTATTCCTACAGCACTTGAATGCGCCAGACTAACAACGGTGACGTTTTTTTAAGTCTTTAAACAAAAATTCCCCCAAAAAAAATTTTGTTTTGGTTTTCCTCAGATGCGCCACCATGTGGAGGCTAACACTCATGACGTCAGGATGTTGACTTGGATTGAAAAGTTGTTTTTAAACATTCGCCAAGGAAACAAGTTTGTACAGCAACGTGGAAGTTAAAAACTGACGGATATGTATTTCATAATCACTCTACATCGATTCTTCAACCAGCTGGAGAAACTTTTTTTTACATTCATGAAGCTGCCCAGTTTGAAGGCTTCTGCCAGCTGTTGCATTTATTTACACATGTGCTCTTGATAAAGCTCCGCCAGATGTGCTGGTTTGTCATGTTCACGACACTTTTGTACAGGTTTGACGCTTAAAAGATACACTGGATGTTTTCCTAGTCATATATCTATATATATATATAGTCATACATGCATCATCTTTATATGAGTTTAATCTTTTATTGCATTTATTTTTGTATGACTTTAATCTCGTAATAAATGCATTTTTTTGTACGTCTTTAATCTTGTTATATATGCATTTCCTGTACGACTTTAATCTCTTTATAGATGCATTTTCTGTACGACTTTAATGTCTTTATAGATGCATTTTTTGTACGACTTTAATCTTCTAATACTTTTTTTGTACAACTTTAATCTAGTAATAAATGAATTTCCTGTACGACTTTAATCTCGTTATAGATGCATTTTTTGTTCAACTTTAATCTTCCAACACTTTTTTTTGTGCGACTTTAATCTTGTAATAAAAGCATTTTTGTACGACTTTAATCTTGTAATAAAAGCATTTTTGTACGGCTTTAATCTTGTAATCAAAGCATTTTTGTTCGACTTTAATCTTCCAACACTTTTTTTTGTGCAACTTTAATCTTGTAATAAAAGCATTTTTGTACGACTTTAATCTTGTAATAAAGCGTTTTTGTACGACTTTAATCTTGTAATAAAAGCATTTTTGTACGGCTTTAATCTCTTTATAGATGCATTTTTTGTTTGACTTTAATCTTCCAATACTTTTTTTTGTACGACTTTAATCTTGTAATAAAAATGCATTTTGTACGACTTTAATCTCTTTAATAGATGCATTTTTTGTTTGACTTTAATCTTCCAACACTTTTTTTTGTACGACTTTAATCTTGTAATAAAAGCATTTTTGTACGGCTTTAATCTTGTAATAAAAATGCATTTTGTACGACTTTAATCTTGTAATAAAATAAGTTTTGTACGACTTTAATCTTGTAATAAAAGCATTTTTGTTCGACTTTAATCTTGTAATAAAAGCATTTTTGTTCGACTTTAATCTTGTAATAAAAGCATTTTTGTGCGACTTTAATCTTGTAATAAAAGCATTTTGTAGGACTTTTTCTCTGTAGTGCACCTTTTAATCTCATAATAAAGTATTTAATAACATAAAAAAATGCCTTTATGTATAACATTAATCTCATAGTGCGAATTCACGTAAAAAAAAAGTTTTGTATAAATTTAATCTTGTAGTACAATTTTAATCTCTAAGTAAACACTTTTTTTTATCCGTAATAAGTCAATGATCTGTAATAAAAGAATGTAATCTTCGAGTGGTCCTAATATTCTGTGATATATTTCTGTGTCTGGGGGTTTATCAGTCTCTCAGCAATAAAAAAAAAAGCTGCATCATGATATCATGTCACAAACACGCAACAAAACTCTCCCTTTTAGTCTCTGGCGGTCTCATGGGAGATGAACTCGGTCCACCCGGACTTCCCACGACCCTGAATCTGGAGGACCAAGTCTGTCGTTGGGGGTAGAAGTACCAGCAGACGCCACAGGAGGGCAGTGATGAGTCAAAAGGCAGTGAGAAGCTTTTTTTCTCTGAAGGTGCTTTGACCTCTTGATGTGTCAATCATTTTTCCAAGCGGTCAGTGAGGTGACCTGCAGGGGGAGGGGGGGCGTCTCACGGGGGGGAGGTCGTAGTGTCCGGAGATGTGGCTGTTGACGGGGAGGTCGTAGTGGCCCTGGGGGTCTTCGTGGCCGAGGGAGCGCTGGCGCTCTGGAAGAGAGACAAACTTTAAGCAACCAATCGGAGCACACGGTTTGTTACCTTGTGTTTTTCCTCAGGTCAAAGGTCACCTCTTCTTAAGGACGCAGGGTTGAAGGGCGGCGTGATCTCGGTGTACGCCCGCTCTCGGGGCACCGCCGCCTTCATCTCCATGTAGCTGCTCTCCTGCACGTAGAAGGGCGGGCCGGGCAGGTCCTTGATGGTGGCGTACGGGTTCTCGCTGTTGAGGGAGCTGCTGCTGACGGCCAGCACGTCCTTCAGCTCTGAGAGGGAGACGCTCGTCAAGACTCGACCGGTGGACGCCAGAGCGACGAAGACGACTCACCTTTGTTGTAATACTTCCCGAGGCTCGCGCTGTAGCTGTAGCTGCGGTCGATTCCAAAAGCTCCTGAAAAAACAGAACCATGGAAGAATTTCAGTGGCGCCAGAATTACATGATTTCAAATGTTTAAATGTTGATTTATTTTTTTAATAATTAAATTCAATAGAATATAAATTTAAAGGTTGCATTTGTTTATGACAATAATTCGAATATATTTTTTAAAAAGTATTTTTACACCTGGACTTTAATATTCTCATTCCAATGAATATTTATTTGTAGCATTTTTTAATTCAATATTAAATTATGGCACAATTACATTTTTTTTTTACTTTTAAAAGGCTATACAAAATAAAATGTTCAATTTTAACATTTATTTTTAAATTTTTTGGAATTAGATTATCAAACAATAATAAAACTTTTTTTTTTTTTATCATTTTTTAAAGCATTAACAATTTCAAACTTTCTATTCAAAATACACGTTTTTAATTAATAATAATAAAGAAAAAAGAATATTTAAAACATTTTGGAGTTTTTTCATCCTTTTTTCAATTATTATTTTTTTAATAATTGATTTTAATAGTTTTCTAAATTGAAAGGTTGAATTAAATGTTATTGAGTAATTGAATCCAATAAATTATATATTGAGTTTCTTTTAATTTAAATTTTTCATTGAAATCTTTCCATTTTTCAAAATATATATATATATATATATATATATATATATATATATATATATCGTTTTTTTTTTTAGAAATATATGTTGATATTCTAATTCCAATAATTCCTAAATAATTTTCTGAATTCCATTATTATTTTGTCGCCTTTTAAATTAAATATAAAAATGGCTCTATTATATCAACCATTTGAATTCAAGAATTAATAATTATCAATGATTGGAATTAGAATATCAAACACCATTTAAAACATATATATATTGTTTTTAAAATTATTTAGAAAAAAAATGTGTATTCATTAAAAAAAACAACCTTCTGGTATAGAAATAAGAAATTAAATGATCTTAAAAACAAAATTTCATTTAAACTAAATGATAAATTCAATAATGCAATATTCTGATGACACTGATAAAGATTCGATACAACTTTATCGATACCCTTCCACCATCGACTCACCCGAATTTTTCCGACGTTCCTGGTGCTTCCAGTCGGCAGGAAGCGTGGCGTTGCTCTCCACGCCGAAGAGTCCTCGTCTCTCGCGCTCCGAGTTCTTCACGCTGCAGAACAGCTGGTTGTTGTTCTGCGAGGAGACACAAGCCGTCGTTCCCTGGACGTCCATTTTCCTCTCGTGGTCGTTCTTCTCACCTTGACGGCGCGGTCGTGGTTGTTGGGCAGGTGCGGCAGCGGCGGGCGGTTCTGGCTCAGCGTGTGGTAGCTGGGGTTGGAGTAGTAGTGGTGGTAGCTGTGAGGAACATCTGCGGGAGAAACCAGTCGTCAGCTCCGAGTCTCCTCCGGGCGTGACGGCGCCGGCGTCAGTACCTGGGACGGCGTACTCGGAGTTGACGGTGCGACTGGTGGAGAAGGAGACGGTGGGCGCGTTGGTCTGCTTGTCCTTCTGCTTGCGGCGGTAGAGCAGCAGCAGAGCCAGCAGCAGGACCACCAGCAGGACCAGGACCACGATGCCGCCGATGGCCCCCCACGACTCCTTCTCCCCGGGAGGGAGAGGAACCATCACGCTGCCCGTCTGCTCCAGAGAGTCTGGGGGGGACACACCGGGGGGGGGGGGGGCGTCAGCACAGTCACCACTTCCTGTGTGTGTGTGTGTGTGTGTGTGTGTGTGTGTGTGTGTGTGTGTGTGTGTGTGTGTTCACCTTGTTTGCAGTCGTCTCCGGACTCACACACACAGTCTCCGGTGAATCTGTCGCACAGGAAGTTGGACGAGCAGGAGCAGGTCTGAGTGCAGAAGGAGCCGAAGCTTCCAAGACTACAGGCTGGAAAACAAGAGGATTTATATGGAAGTAGATTTATTAGTTTATTTTTTTATTACTTTCTTTAATGCTTGATCAAAACAACAACTACAAAGGAATTAAATATATTTTTTATAGGATCAAACTGTGAAAAGAAATGCATATGCATGACAGTCGTCTGCAATATTACATTTTTTTAAGCTCAAAATTATTTTATATAGAAATTATTGAATTAAATGATACAAAATTAAAATAAATTCGACCTTTGAATATCGAAATGATTTGATCCAATAATGAAAAACAGATTAAATTTAAAAAAAAAAAAAAGTAATTAAGTTGTATTTGTACAGAATAAACAAAATAATGTAGATTTGTTTTAAAGTTTGTTACTATTTATTATTCAAAATGGTTTTTTTTCTTTTGTTTTATAAATGCAACATTTTTATCAAAACAAGTTTAAGCTTAAATTCAACCAATCAGTTTTCTAATGGCTTAAACCTCCATAAAATTATAAAGTCTATAACTCTTCCATTAAATAAAAAGGTTGTATAAAAGTGTTTGGTCGAAGCAACTTTTTAAAAATTGAAAATATGTTTCTGTTTGTGGCTGTTTTTTATTGAATAATAAAGACACAAATCTATATCACTCAAAACTTTACATGTGTCTCTTTGCTCTTTAAAATAAATAAAACTTTTCTTAGGTTAAATATTATTTTCAGCACAATAACATGTCTTTAAAAAAATAAGTTTAAAGCCTTAAGAGTCTAAAGCTGGTATAAGAAGACAAAGAGCAATAATTACAATTGTATTAAAGCAGCACTAGGTAATGTTACAACTGTGTAATTGTCTTGTGAAAAGTTTCATGTTTTGTCGGTTTTATCAAACTTCAAAAAGTACTCAGTACTTTAGCCCTTCAAATAAAAGGATCCAACGATTAACATAGAATAACATTATCCTTATTCTATGTTAATCTTTGTCTCTTTTTCTTTGTGTTATTTCCTTTCATCTATGTTCTTTTTATTTGCACTTTGTCATCCCTTGCTCTTTGTTCTTTTTATTTGCACTCTGTCGTTCCTTGCTCTTTGTTCTTTTTATTTGCACTTTGTCATTCCTTGCGGTTTGTTCTTTTTAATTGCATTTTGTCATTTCTTGCCCTTTGTTCTTTTTAGTTGCACTTTGTCATTCCTTTCTCTTTGTTCTTTTTATTTGCACTTTGTAATTCCTTGGCCTATGTTCTCTTAATTTGCACTTTGTCATTCCTTTCTCTTTGTTCTTTTTATTTGTACTTTGTCATTCCTTGCTCTTTGTTCTTTTTAGTTGCACTTTGTCATTCCTTTCTCTTTGTTCTTTTAATTTGCACTTTTTCATTCCTTGCCCTATGTTCTCTTAATTTGCACTTTGTCATTCCTTTCTCTTTGTTCTTTTAATTTGCACTTTTTCATTCCTTGCCCTATGTTCTCTTAATTTGCACTTTGTCATTCCTTTCTCTTTGTTCTTTTAATTTGCACTTTTTCATTCCTTGCCCTATGTTCTCTTAATTTGCACTTTGTCATTCCTTTCTCTTTGTTCTTTTAATTTGCACTTTTTCATTCCTTGCCCTATGTTCTCTTAATTTGCACTTTGTCATTCCTTTCTCTTTGTTCTTTTTATTTGTTCTTTGTCATTCCTTGCCCTATGTTCTCTTAATTTGCACTTTGTCATTCCTTTCTCTTTGTTCTTTTAATTTGCACTTTTTCATTCCTTGCCCTATGTTCTCTTAATTTGCACTTTGTCATTCCTTTCTCTTTGTTCTTTTAATTTGCACTTTTTCATTCCTTGCCCTATGTTCTCTTAATTTGCACTTTGTCATTCCTTTCTCTTTGTTCTTTTAATTTGCACTTTTTCATTCCTTGCCCTATGTTCTCTTAATTTGCACTTTGTCATTCCTTTCTCTTTGTTCTTTTAATTTGCACTTTTTCATTCCTTGCCCTATGTTCTCTTAATTTGCACTTTGTCATTCCTTTCTCTTTGTTCTTTTTATTTGTTCTTTGTCATTCCTTGCTCTTTGTTCTTTTTATTTGCGCTTTGTCATTCCTTGAGTCTCTAAGCTTGATTTGTCAAACTCCGTTTGACTTTATAAGACAACATTTTTTATGTTAAAAAGCACTTCCATCAATACATTCCCCAGAATGCACTGCAACAGTTGAAGCCCCTCATGGCCGACATTCCCTGTTCCACTCACGTATGGAGCAGTCGGTCGCCGTCCAGCCGGGCAAACACTCGCAGTGTCCGTCTCTGTGGTCACACGTGGAGTTGTTGACGCAGTTGACGCAGACTTCGGAACAACCTTTGCCGAAGTATCCGGGCGGACACGCTGCATGAACACGCGTGTTAGAAACCGTACCGCGACAGATTCATGGACGTCCGAGTCCTACCTTGATCACAGCTGGGGCCGGAGTACCCGGGGAGGCAGTCGCACTCTCCGGTCACATGGTCGCAGCGATACGACTGACCACAGGACGGACACGACCTGCTGCACTGGTCGCCGAACATCCCCGGTCGACATTCTGAGAGAAAACATGTGATCAGGAAAGAGTTCTTCATGGAAGTATATCAGAAAATCAGATGTTTGAAATGTTGAATCTTGTTTTTTTTAAATAATTGATTCAATCATTTATATATTGAAAGTTTGAATTTGTTTTTATTTATACATTGAATTTAAAAAGTATATTGTTTTTTATTTACACATAGAGTTTGATATTCTAATTCTAATAATTAAAATGTAAATGCTTAACATTGAATATTTTTTAATTCGTAGCCTCTTAAATTCAATATAAAAATGTTTGGTATAATAGCACCATGAGTACTAGCACCGAGCTACTTGATCATGTGATCGTGTGCCTAATACATGATTGGCTGAAGAAGCTCCTTTGGTTTTGACTGGTGGCAACATTTTTTTTATTAAATTTAAAAGGCAACCAATTAAAATATATTGAATTTAGAAAATACATTTTTGAACTATTGAAATTAGAATATTAAATTCTATGTGTAATTTTTTTTTTTTTACGTTTAATTGTTGAAAAAAAACGGAAAATAAATCGAATTAAATTGTTTAACAAAATAAATGTATTTAATTTTTTTTTTTTTGTTTAACAAAACTTACAAAAACATTTCAGAAAATAAAGTTTCAACATTTTAAATGTTAAATTCAACCATTCAATATTCCGATTTTAACGATTTTCTTCCATGTTTTTTTTTCGCTGACTCACTGTTCTGGCAGGTGGTGCCCCAGTACCCGGGGCCACAAACGCAGGCGCCCGTCTCCCGCAGACAGGTGTCGCTGTTGGGGCAATGTTTGAAGCAGGTCTGGTTGCAGTGGCGCCCCCACAGGCCCTCGGAGCACGGCTCGCTGCAGCGAGTACCTGGAGGAGATCGGAGGAGATCGGAGTTGAGCCCGGGAAGACGAGAAGTTTTTTTCCCCCAGAAGCAGGAAGAACGACGCGGTCATTACCGGACCAGCCTGGCAGACAGTGGCACTCCCCGCTCGCCGCCTGGCAGCCGTCGGCGTGAACGCAGTCGCACCTCTTCAGGCAGGCCGGTCCAAACGTGCCCATCTGCGCATGTGAACAAGTGCCAGCGGGCACACGAGTGTCAGGGGATTCTCTCAAACCGTCAGACCAAACACGAGCGCGAGCTGCCATATCCACACAGTCTGGACGGTTGGCACGACGACGCCATCGGCGCCGGATCCAGAACGACAGATTAGAGCCGAGGCAGCCGGTCCGTGTTCGGGAGCTAATCTCGCCCGTTTGACTTTGTTTCTCTCGCGAGCTCGACACATTTTTAACAGATACGCTCGAGTCAGGCAAACTATTTGAGAGTTTATGTTGAATATTTAACTTTAAACTGATTCAGAATTTATTATTCCTCCACTTTAACCAAAAAAATTATTCAATAATTCTTTAAAATCATACTTTTTATGAGCCAGTTTTAACCCTATAAGTACGAGGTTGAACGTGATCCAATGATGAACATTTATTTGTATTAAAAGTATAAAAGTGTATAAAGACATTTTTTATTTATGTCTGTTAAGAAGATAAATATTTTGTACACTTTTATAAATAATTAAAAAGTAATCCATAAATCCCAAATATCGCTTCTACTCGTCATCATAAGGTTTCTTGTAGTTTTGTATTTTTATTTTATTCCATTTTTTAGATTTTAGGTCCCTGTTCTTTTTATATATATTTCATAAAGGTTATAAAAGCTTGGATTGGTAAAAAAAAAAATCAGGGATATTTACTTTTTATGCAACACCTGTAAAATACCCGTATAACATGAAAAAGTATTTAAATATTTATTCAAAATATTTTTTAAATGTAATAATAAATAAATTAAAACAATTCAGCTCATCGAGTTTGTTTTTAAAACTGAACAAAAATCAAGTTTCTTGTATTATTTTACATTATTTTATATGAATTATTAATTAAGTTTATCTTATATATATTTTATTTATTGCATTTTCTTTCATTCATATTATACTGTAAAGCTGCCACACATAAAAATACTGTGTAATGTTTACAACACGCAATAAAAGTTTCTGATTTTGAATGACTAAGGTTGGACTAAAAGGACATTTTTTAGAATTATTTATAAATATAAATATAATACAAAATAAATGGTAAGGAATGAGATATTGATGTGTCTAAAATCGTATAGTTTTAAATAAACAATATAATATACTTTTTTTTAACAATACGGGTGTAGTAAGATGCCTCGCCGCTAGAGGGATTTACACCTGCGATTCGAACAACGTAAATACGGGGAACTTTAAAAATATATATTTTTTTATTTATTCACGGTGATATAAAAGTTATTGTATAAAAAATTAACTTTAATGCTCAGTAAGTGAAACAAGTCAAAACTACATCAAAAGCGCGGATGTCGTCAAAACTTTTTATCACATTTTATGTCTTTTTTTTCCTACTTTTTCTGCTAACTCACCGGACAAGCCTGGTCGCACAGCGCCCCCTTCCAGCCGACTGTGCAGGTGCAGGATCCATCTGCGGGGTTACACTTTGCCCCGTTGGCACAGTGGCAGGTGGCGTTACATCCTGGACCCCACGTGCCCCCCGAGCAGGGGATGGAACAGTCGGACCCTCTCCAGCCTGCACACACGCACACACGCAAACACAAACACACACACACACACACACACACACACACACTAGTGAGTTGTTGTCCTCACAGCGGCGCTTACGCTCTCACCTTCTTTACAGAAACAAGTCCCTTCAACAGGCGAGCAGTCGATGAAGTTCTTGCAGGAGCACTGCAGCGAGCAGTTCTTCCCGTAGGTGGCGCTGGTGCAAGGATGCTCGCAGTGAAGGCCCTGACGACGCAGAAGAAGCTCCGGTGTAAACAACTCACGTATCCACGACAACGTTGTTTTTTCAACACTCACCGTGTAGCCGGGGGCGCACTGGCACGTGCCCGTGGCGCTGTCGCACACGCCGCCGTTCACGCACAAACACGGCTCCAGGCAGCCGTCGCCGTAGAAACCGTGGGCGCAGGTTTCGTTGCAGTAGAGCCCCGCCCACCCCGGCTGGCAGGTGCACTCGCCTTTCATTGGGTGGCAGCTGTAGGCGACGCAAAAACAACCGGTGTGAGAAAACAGTGATACGATTGTCGCGAAGTGTGCGAAAATGTAGTGCGCAATGAGCACTCAATTGGCCAGAGAATTAAGTGTGGATCGATGCACACTTTCCACCCTTAACGGCCGCCATCTTGGTGACGTAGATAATAATAATAATAATAATCTCTATTTATATAGCGCCTTTCTAGACCAGGGTCACAAAGACGCTAAACGGAAGCTACGACGACGCGTCTTCGGAGCAGATACCGGCGTAAACGTCTCGAGAAAACATTAATTTTACCACAAAACAACAATAATAACACAATGAAACACAACTTCATAACGTGTCAAAAATAGTGTTACAACGGCCGGTTGCGATCAGCGTTAAAAAGTAGTAGAAGAAGAAGCTGTCGAGGCATATCCTAAGTGTGTAGCGGCAGTGTTTCATTCGAGACAGTACTACCTTGTCGAAATTCTGAGTGCTGAGCAAGTAAGTACACTGTCTTACAGTGTACTGAGAAACAGCCCGGCACTGAGTCGTTTCCTTTTTTTGGCTTTCAAATTATATTTTGTTCATATATATATCAGGGTTTATATCATAATAAATTGTGTGCAAACAAAAATATTACAAAGTTTTATTTACAATTACAATTCAAATATAAGCGTTTGTTCACTTTTGTGTTGCAATTAAGACCTCCGGCCGCTAGATGGCGTCGGTCATTACGTCTTCCAGCAGCTAAAGGAACAATTAAAACCGAGATCTAGGAGATGACTGAGGACGAGAGGACACAGCACTTTTTAAAGCTGATGTTTAGACATATTTTGGTTCCAAAACAAATTAAAATCAGTTTCGACTTCGTCAAAAGTCATGTCTGTAAATTCTGCAACACCAGAGTCAAGTACTCGACAATACTACTAAGTGTATCCTACAGTCTCACAATATATCGTATCGTTAGATTCTGATACACAGCTCTAAAAAATAAATATTGTTTCAGGCTAATATCTTAGCGATTAGCTAAGTTAGCATGTTGTCCTTGAATGTGTCTGCGAGTGACACTTTCATTTTTGTGTTGCAATAAAACTTCTAGCCGCTAGATGGCAGCAGTCACTGGATCCTCTGGAGCTAAAACAACAATGCAATAATTGTGAGATCCCAGTGATGACTGAGAACAAGAGGATACAGTGGGCTCCAGCAGCTTTTAAAATGATATTCAAATCATAGTTATTTTAGGGTTATTATTTAGGGTTATATTTCAAAACAAACAGTTACAACTTGGTCAAGAGTCATGTGGTCTGTAAGTTCTGCAAACACATGAGTCAAGTACTTGGCAATACTACACATATATCCTACAGTATCACAATATATCATATCGTTAGATTCTGATACATGCCTCTAAAAAATAACCGTTTTGTTTCAAGCTAATATCTTAGCGGTTAGCTTAGTTAGCATGTTGTCCTTCATGTGTCTGGACTCTGTAGCGAGCGACTCTGTCTCACCTGAGTGTGTGTTTGTCGTGGCAGAGACAGGTGCGCTCGCAGTGCATGCCGTACTTCCCGCGCCCGCACATCCTCTCCCGGCACCGCGGGCCCCTGAAGCCCGGCTCGCACAGGCAGCCGCCGTCGATGTTGTAGCAGCGAGCGCCGTTAGCGCAGTCGCACACGCCTTTGCAGTCCTGACCGTAGCTGCCCACCGCACACTCCTCGCTGCACCTGAGGCCACACGGGAGTGGAGAGGTCAGAGGGTCAAGGGGTCACAAAACGGTAGTTCATAATGTGGTTTGTGTGGGAACCAAATCTAAACAGACGACGAAGAAATGTACATGTAGCATAGTTAGCTACACATGGTGAAGAGTGTCCTCACATGTGACATGTAAATCAAACGTGGTGTCTTTGAACGCAGCACAGTCGTTTCTCTCTGTTTGACACACAATGTTGTGACTTGAAAGTGTGGATTATTTTGTAACAATTAAAAGTATTTTTTGTTTATTTTTGTGTTATTTATCATCCATCCATCCATCCCAATAACAGGATAATAAAGTAGTTTAACCATCCATCCATCCATCCATCCATCCATCCATCCATCCATCCATCCATCCATCCATCCATCCATCCATCCATCCATCCATCCATCCATCCATCCATCCATCCATCCATCCATCCATCCATCCATCCATCCATCCATCCATCCATCCATCCATCCATCCATCCATCCATCCATCCATCCATCCATCCATCCATCCATCCATCCATCCATCCATCCATCCATCCATCCATCCATCCATCCATCCATCCATCCATCCCAATAACAGGATAATAAAGTAGTCCGTCCATCCATCCATCCATCCATCCATCCATCCATCCATCCATCCATCCATCCATCCATCCATCCATCCATCCATCCATCCATCCATCCATCCATCCATCCATCCATCCATCCATCCATCCATCCATCCATCCATCCATCCATCCATCCATCCATCCATCCATCCATCCATCCATCCATCCATCCATCCATCCATCCATCCATCCATCCATCCATCCATCCATCCATCCATCCATCCATCCATCCATCCATCCCAATAACAGGATAATAAAGTAGTCCATCCATCCATCCATCCATCCATCCATCCATCCATCCATCCATCCATCCATCCATCCATCCATCCATCCATCCATCCATCCATCCATCCATCCATCCATCCATCCATCCATCCATCCATCCATCCATCCATCCATCCATCCATCCATCCATCCATCCATCCATCATAAAGTAGTTTATTCATCCATCCATCAAAAAAAAGAACCTCAATATGTTCATAAAATATTTATAAACCTATGTAAAACCTGTAAAAAAAAACAACAGATTGAAAACATTTTTTTATAAATATGATCATAATAACATTGAAAATATTAACAATGTTCCACTTAATATTCATCAAAAAGTCTGAAACTTAACTGAGTTTTTCATTCAATTTTAAACACAGGTAACAATTTCTAGTCTCATTTTCTCACAAAACACACTTTCTGTTTTCCGTGCTGTGCTACCACGAGGCATCTGTGGGCTCACCTGCTCCCCGTGAACCCTTTGGCGCACTGACACTGTCCAGTCTCGGGGTCACATTTGCCTCGGTTGTGACAAACACACTCCTCAGCGCAGTTTGGGCCGAACCGTCCCTCGGGGCAGCGTTCTGTGCAAACCACTCCCTTCATGGTGACGATGACATTTATTAACAATGAAAAATATGGATCATGTTTTGATGGTCAAGAGATTGATGGCTGGGACACGTACCGTCCAGCCGGGGGGACACGCACAGATCCCTTTACCGCGACAGATCCCACCGTTCTGACAGGGACATCTCGCCGGACACTTCCTGGAACAAGTCTTTTCACATCTGACAGAAAGAAGGAAGATGCTCAACGTTACATCATTTATTAGAGAAAAGAAAATATTAATACACTTCTAAATATTTTTCTCTGCGCGATATCGTATTGATATTCAACAGGACTGTATTAATATTAAAAAAAATATTATTATTATTGATTTTTCTTCTAATCATAGATTCACATGTTATGTTTTATTGTAATTATTGTATGGTTTCTATTTAAATACATATTTTTTTACAATTCGAAATTTTAATCATTAGCTAAAGGAATAATCCTCCAATGACTGAGGACGAGAGGATACAGTGGACTCCAGCCAATTTTTGTATTATGAATTGTATTGAAATCATAGTTATTTTAGGGTTTATACAGTATTTCAATAAAGTGTGTTAACTAAAGTAGTATATTTTATATACAATTAACACTCAAATATTCACACTTTCATTTTTGTGTTACAATAAAACTTCTAGCAACTAGGTGGCAGCAGTCACTGGATCCTCTGCAGCTAAAATAACAATTAAATAATTTCGAGATCCCAGTGATGACTGAGGACGAGAGGATACAGTTTGTGTTAACTAAAAAAAAGTTTTAAGATATACAATTAACATTCACATATTCCCACTTAGACTTTTGTGTTGCACTTAAACTTCCAGCCACTAGATGGCAGTAGTGATTCGGTCCATTTACAAAACTTTATGAAAATGATTAATGAAAATGATTAATTAATTAATAAATATACGAAAAAATATGAAAAATGTTCATGAAAAATGTTTACGAAAGATCTTTACAAATACCGAATGGAAAACAAGCAAGGGCCAAATAGAAACCAAGACATCTAACCAAGAGTTATGTCACTTAGAAGTTAATTGGGCCCTTTGCAGCCAAAAGAACAAAGAAGAAAAAATGTTGAGATCCAGGTGATGACTGAGGACGAGAGGATACAGTCGACTCCAGCAGCTTGTAAAGCTGGTGTTTGGACATATTTTGGGTTCAAGACAAATGAAAAGTAGTTACGACTATGTATCGTATCGTAAGATTCTTGTCAATACACGTGGATATAATTCATGATCAAATCTTGAAGCGAGGACGCGAGAAGGAAGGAACACATGGTAGAAAAAACAGTGAATTAAAGGATCACACATGCAGGAAAAATGCAGAAACGCTGCTTTTCAGTAAGTTTCCAGTAATATCAAAGACGGTGAGTCATGCTTCTCTCATCCACAGGCATCTCAAGTAATGACTCACGCTCATTTAAAGTGTATTTTGGAAAAAGTTAGAATTAAAAAGACACAAATAGTGTAACAAACATGTCCATGAATCGTTGCAGACGTACAGAGTTCCGGTGAATCCGTCCCGACAAACGCATTCTCCCGTGGCTTTGTCGCAGGAGCCTCCGGTGCCGCACTTGCAGCGCTGCAGGCAGCCCTTCCCGTACGTCCCGGCGGGACAGGACTCCTCGCAGGAGCGCCCGATGAAGCCCGGGGGACACTGGCAGGAGCCTTTGACGGGGTCGCACAGCGCCCCGTTCTCACACCTGCACCGCTGGGCACAGCCGGGGCCCCAGTGTTTGTCGTCACAGGCTGGAAACACACGAGACGAGACGATGATGTGATTATGTGTCGGTGACGTGAAGGAAAGAGAAATAAAAAGTTAAAAGAAATATAATAAAATACAAATGACAGAAAATACATTTAAAAAAAGGGCATTAAATATTATAAATATATTTTTACTTTACTTTTTCTATAATTATTATTGCCACATTTCAAAACAAATGCGTTTTTGGTATCCCTTGTGTTATCCCAGGGGTCAAGGTGACCCGGAGGCCCAAAGACAAAAGCGTTTGTGGTGTCCTTTGTGTTATCTTAGGGTCAAGGTGACCCGGAGGCCCCAAAACAAATGTTTGTGGTATCCCCTGTGTTAACTCAGGGGTCAAGGTGACCCGGAGGCCCAAAAACAAATGTGTTTGTGGTATCCCTTGTTTTATCTCAGGGGTCAAGGTGACCCAAAGGCCCCAAAAAACAAATGTGTTTGTGGTATACCTTGTGTTATCTCAGGGGTCAAGGTGACCTGGAGGCCCCAAAACCAACGTGTTTGTGGTTTCCCTTGTGCTATCTCAGGGGTCAAGGTGATCCAGAGGCCCAAAGACAAATGTGTTTGTGGTATCACTTGTGTTATCTCAGGGGTCAAGGTGACCCAGAGGCCCAAAAATAAATGTGTTTGTGGTATCCCTTGTGTTGTCTCTGGGTCCAGGTGAACGACCTCCACCAATGCAAATGTATTTATAGAAGCCAGGGAGGTCGTTCACAAACACTTTTCTTGTAAGGCCTTCGGGTCATCTTGACCCTGACAAAAGGGATACCACAAACACATTGGTTTTTGGGCCTCTGGGTCATCTTGACCCTGAGGTAACACAAATGTAAAATTGATTTATTTAAGAGGCTGTATCTATGTTTCTGCTGACCTTTTTTTAAATTAAATAATTAAAAAACAACATGAAAAGTAACAATACTTATGCAGCTCAAGACGATAATAAACATAATAATAAAGTTACCGCATCAGAAATGCAGTTCAACAAAAAAAAAGTGTTTAATCGTCTCACTTTTCACACCAAAAACTCCCCCCTCCCTCCCCCGCCTCCAGTGAGCCACGCGGACCATGAGGAGGTGGGTTGACTTTCACTGGCCACATTTTCCAGTGATTATATCCAGTCGTCTTCCAGTAACAGCGAGGCCTGCTCTCCAAACACTGAGTCAAAGCTACTTCGCGTGCTAGGAAATAAAAACACCGGGATCGGCCGGTGAAACCTGCATATGGTGCAGGTTTTGAGCGTCTGTTTCGACTCCCTGGAGCCTGACGAACGTAATGTCATTAGAGACAAACAAACAAAGAGACAATTTAATTCCATTTATCGTTGAAAGCAGTGGAGGAACACTGGAGCGATGCTCCCTCTTAAGTTACCCGGCGCAAGAGGAGAGACGGCGACTGACAGGTAGATTTTCACGGAGCTCCGAAGACGGATGAGCTTTGAAATGGTTAATTTTCGTACCAGTCGCACGATTCGCCACGGCAGCTCGGGAGTGTCGTGCACATTCACACAAGGTTTAGATTTCAATTTAAGACATCTCGGGCTCTCGGGTTCTCCGGGGGAGACGGATTGGTGACGTCGGAATTTTTTTTTTTTTTGGTGCATGGTGGGAAATGTCGGACTTAACGGGGTCTGACATCAGTCGACACTCAGGTGTGTTTTCTCCAGCAAGAGATTCCATGACTACTGCACGGAAAATATTTGTCTTACTCCCGCAGCAGGTGCTTAAATCTACAGGCTTGTTGATCTCGCATAGAAATGTGGCTGAATTTTTCGACACTCGACTGAGATTTTTTTTTAGTCACGGCCCAAACGAAATGTGTATTTACCAAACAAGAGTCTGAATATTCAATCTTTGAGGCTCAGTTCATCTCAACTATCCACCTTCACCCGTCGTCCATTATCTCTGGTTCTTATCTTATCTCAAACCCCGGCATCTTCATAGTTCACCAATGTGACAATTTATCTACTTAGATTTTTATTTTTATTTTCGGTTGACTCCGAGATAACACAAGGGATAACAAAAACACATTTGTTTTCCGGGCCTTCGGGTCACCCCGAGTGTTTTTCTGTAATTACACGTCAGAGTCACATGACCAGTTGCTACACGTGCACGGACAGAAAAAAGAAATACTTTTATTCGTATCTTCTGTGTCAACATTATTTTTCCCAAAATTCAATTGTAAAATAAAGGTTTTTGAAGATCATTTTAATGTTGCAATAGTTACATGATTTGTATTCAACACATCATGGAAGAATCTTTAGGAAAAATCTTGAAGAAATCTTTAAGAAACATTTTAAAGACTTAAGTTCTTTTAAAAAATTTTTTTTACGGAAGATATTTATTAAAAATCTTTACGAAAGATCTCTGCGAAAAAAGATTTATGAAAAACCTTTATGAAAAATCTTTACGACAAATCTCTATAAAACTTTATGAAAAATCTTTATGATCTTAATATTCTTAGGAAAAATGTTTATTTAAAAATGCTGCGAAAAATCTTTAAAGAAGTTTCTTAGGAAATTGTTTTCCGAAAAATCTTTCCAAAAACCGATTTGAAAACAAGCAGGGGCCCAATATGAACCAAGACATCTAACCAAGAGTTATGTCACTTAGAAGTTCAAAATAAAAGCTCCTGTATCATCAACCTATTCAACATTTCTAACTTCTTCATGGACAGAAAAAATAATTAAGGAAGTAGCATTGACACTTAGCTTTACTTTGTTTTTTCTCATTGACTTGTGCGACATTCATTTTTTTTAAATAATTCGTTCATCTTTTAAAATGTCACTGGGTGAATTATACGAATTTGTAATAACCCGATCGGGCCACATTAAATCTGCTCAATGGCCTTCCATTTTCAAAACTTTGATTTGTTTTGCGTTTTCATTTAGATCTTCTTGGCTTTTTCAAAGTTTTATTTAGAAGTGTCATATTAGAGAGAAGGGAAGCTCCGCCTACTTTTCCTTAGGACTCTTTCTAGTGAGACAGAGTTGTTGGACGTATTCCTGTTGGGTTTTATTAACTTGACACCATCCAATCGAGCAAATGGTTTAAATGATATTTTAACAGTGGACGGGTTTAATCTATGTAAGAAAAAAAATGCTACAAAACAACTTCTAACAACATTTTTATTCCTAAATTACCCACAAATCTTTGCTCCTTTTCCCTTTTCTCTATGGTCAAGACTTACATCTTTGCTAACCTGAGTCAGAACCTAAGCCTGTAAAATTCTGGTGATGAAGCTCGTGGTTTTGTCTTAAAAATCCATTTAAAATGAGTTTTATTGTGATGGTTTGGATCAGGATGGTGTCGACTTGGACCCACACATACACAGCTTCAGGAGAATGGATGATCGATCTCAGGGGTGGTGAACCCGGGCCAAATTTGGACTTGACTGTCAGTGTTTACCGCACTTGCTGCGAGCAGGACCCGTGTTTCTTTTTGTTTAACCGGCTCCCGGCTTGACGTGGCTCGTGTGTGGGCACTGGAGTGAGCTCCCCCTGGAGTCTGTCACGCTGAGTAATGAGAATCTCAGCTGGTGCTGGTCCTGGTGTTTACTCAGACGTTCTGGGGGACAGCGGGGGAGACTCAGTGCCGGGTCTGGAGGGCAGAACTGAGGGACTGACAGATCCACGGGTTCGAGTCGGAGACGACCCGTAAGAATCATCTCGTCTGGCGTTCAAACCAAACACTTGTTGAGTGTCTGACGAACGTTGCTTACTAACCTGAGCGTTTGTGTATCTGAACGCAAACATCCATCAGCGTGTGTTTGACTCTCGAGTCCTACTTAGTCAGAGCGCTGGTAAGAGCCGACAATACAGGTCGGTGTTGAGAAAATAAACTTCCTGAAGACAATAACATCCACTTGTGTCTGTTTGTTAAACTTTCCGTCCATGTTTCCACTCTATAGTGGCCTTAATGATGCTGTTGGTGAAGTTCAAATCAAAATGTATAAAATGAATCAGAACTTATGTCCTTATAGAGAGACCCCGAGGAGACATGGAAGAAAAAAAAAACTTTGGTTAAAGATCTCAAGAAGCTTTGAATCCAGATTTAATCGCTAAGACAAACGATTGCTGTGATTTCAACTTTTTTTGAATTTTTGACAATAGATTCATTGACTTTAACTTGACTTCAAGAACAAGGAAGTTCAATCTGTACATGAGAGAAGATAGAAGTACTGCAGGAGCGAGAACCACCTCAAGCAGGTAATAACTCAAGATCTTTTTTAACTTCTTGATTTTTTACTTCTTTAAATTATTTTTTTACTTTTTGACATTTCTTTTTAATTTTTGAGATATTTTTGAGATATTTTTTATCTTCTTGAGATTTCTTTAAATTTCTTGACATCTTTTTTAACTTCTTAGGATCTTTTTTTATCTTCTTCAGATCTTTTTTATCTTCTTCAGATCTTTTTTTACTTAATTTTTTTTTTTCAACTTCTTGAGATCTTTATTTAACTTGTTTAGATCTTTATTTAACTTGTTTAGATCTTTATTTAACTTGTTTAGATCTTTTTTTTACTTCTTGAGTTTTTTTTTTTATCTCATTTAAATCATTTTTAAAGTCTTGAATTTTTATCTTCTTGACATTTTTTTAAACCTCACAATCTTTTTAACCTCTTGAGATCGGTTTTAACTTCTTAAGACCTTTTTTAACGTCTTAAGATATTTTTTATCTTCTTAAGATCTTTTTTTACTTCTTAAGATCTTTTTGAAATTCTTTAGATTTTTTTTTTACTTTTTTTTATCTCTTTTAAATAATTTTTAAAGTCTTGAATTTTTTTTTTTATCTTCTTGACATTTTTTTTTAAACCTCAAGATCTTTTTAACCTCTTGAGATCTGTTTTTTACTTCTTAATTTCTTTTTAAACTCCTTGAGATCTTTCTTTAACTTCTCAACATCGTTTTTAACTTTTTTTTTTTCTCCATCCATGTCCTATCAAGGTCTTTGTATAATTATGATTTTTTTAAGCTACAATGTATAAACTCTACATGTTAAAAAATACATTTGAATACATTCTGACCAACTTAGCGTGGACCAAGTTATATTTAAAGTTGGCTGGAGCTTCAATCTCTCGCAGAGATGCTCGCTGATCACTTAAAGACTACCTGTGCAGGAGTTAATAACGCGTCTGTCGGCGCGATCGCCACTTACGGCGACTGAACGCATAATTATCCTCCCGCGCTCTCTTCAAGTCGACTTCAAGGAAACTTCGGATAATGATCATTTGAAAAACAGATTCGAGAAACACAACCTCAGAATCTGATCAAAGCTCTTGGTATCTAAGATTGCTGACAGCATCTGTTGTGTTTTCCGTGCAGCCGTGGTGAGAAAGTGATCTTGTTAAATCACAAGACGTTCTCGAGATAATGAAGAACAGAAAGTGACACGAAACCAGCACTTTCAACTGCTGTTTACCAAAACAAAATGATCATTAAATGTTTTTTTCCCTGACATCCCCTTGATATGGTCTCAGTATCAGAATCTTGGGGCTCCTGGCTCCGCCTCCAGCCACACTGAGGTCAACACATAAGCATCCAGGAAGTGTCGGCTCTCAACCAGCCAACTGAGCCTCGAAAACTCGAAGCCAAAATAGCGGAACCACAAGCGGGGAGAGAAAGAAGATAGGAATGGGAGGAAACTGCAGAAGGAAACCAGCGAAGTTATTAAGTCATTAGTGGTGTGACCCGCGATGGACTACGCTTCTGCTTTTGCAATATCAGTCCACTGTAAATCCACCGACGTCATAAAAAGACTGAGCTTGAGATTTAAACGATTGTTTCGCTGTTTTTAAATATGGACAGACAGAACAAAAAAAACGTTTTTATCCTGCAAGCCAATATAAAACAGTTTTGAAAAATTCTGTTTTAAATTACAAGTGTTTTATTTTTTAATAACATGAAAAAAGCAATTTAACAATTTCATTTACATTCCCATGTGTTTGCTGTTTCGTTTCAAAGACGAAATAAGTTGTAGGGTCAATATAAAAACATCAGGGATATCGAAGCAACGACTAAACAACTATCTTCATTGACTTTTCTGTATTTTTCCCTCAGCAACACCTTAAAAAATATCTTTTAAAAAATCAATCATACAAGGGGCCATGAGGTATGAAAAAGATTTAAATATATATATATATATATATATGTCACACTGAGGTGAGGTCACTTGCCCCTCCCTCACCTGTCTGTCATCCCTGATGGCTTCCACCTGTTGCCCTCATGAGTTGAAATAGTATTTGTTTGCTCTGTAATGCCAGAGTGTTTCGTCTTTTTCTTTCACCCTAAGCCGTGTCAAAGCCACAGCATTGATTGACCACGTAAGCCTGTTTTTTCCTCGTGAAGAGTGATTTTTCTTTTGGAATTCTTTCGTTTAGAAACCTTAGTTTTGGTTAATTCTGTAGCGGTTTGTTTTCCTCTGGAGTGTGTTTTTCTTTTTTTGTTCCGATGACAACTCTCACAGAGCCTCTGTTTTCCTGGAGTGTGTTTTTGTTTTGCTAAGAAGTAAAGTTTTTCCTCCGTTGGAGTGATTTTTCAGTTGTATTTTGGTGACGAATAAAGCTGCCTAATCGTCCTTGTCTGCGCCTGAGTCCTGTTTTGAGTCCCAGCCTGACATTTTCCTTGTTTTTGTTGGGAGGCTTAATCCATCTTAATAATCTTTGTATGGATCCATCTCTATTAAAAACAACTCACAACATCCACTCACTGTTATTGGAAGCCTCAGTTTAATCCTTTTCTTATCCTTTTACTTATCCTAAGCACTGGTCTCTTTATTACACGTCACGATATCATCACTAACATCAATCTATGTCAGGGGTTCCAGTTCTCAAGGGCCACAGTTGCTGCAGGTTTTTGAGGACAACTCTTGACCAATCAGGTGTCTTAGGAGTGTAATCGGTTGATTGTCAATCTGGTGTTGCTAGTTTTAGATGAAACCTCATTGGTTAAACGGTGCATACTCGATCCTTTGGAACAAAAAACCTGCACCCACTGCGGCCCCTGAGGACCGGAATCGCCCTCCCCTGATCTATGTCGTATGTGTCGTAAAATCTCTGCTGCGCCATTGCCAAAAACAGCATGTGATTTATTTTTAATTTTTTGGCAAAACGAGAGAAACGCTTTTGTTTGGGAAAGATTTCGGTAGCAAACCACAAGATGGAGGATGACTTGTCGCGGCAGTTGTTGAGCATTATGTCACGCGTCGGTCATCCATGAGGTCATCGAGGTCAACATCAGCTGTTCTCTTTGAATCATTTCCATTTTAATCAAGCAACTGAAACAAAGTATTTTTCAGCTTTCAAAAGCTTCCCCGCCTGCACCAGCAAAAACAAGAGCCTGCAGAGTAATAAAGGGGAGAAAAGGGGAAAGAAAAAAAGAGTTGGACTCAAACTAGAGTGGGGTAACATTTTCCATTTCCCCCTCTCTTCTTCCCCACGTCAGGGCCGCTACCCGCGAAAGCTGTAATTCCCTCTCTCTGCTGAGAAATAAAGTCAAAAAAGAAGGAGGTGTACTTTTGACCCAGCTGAGCGCAGCGAAAAAAAAAACAGACGCTGGAAAAATCTTTAGCAAAAAAAATTTGGTTCTGGTTTCACACTCTCGGTCTCTGCATCCAAATCCTTAATGTAAAACTAAACATATGTTTGGAGCTGGTTTTTGTTTCGTGGAAGTTCAGTTTCAATCCGTGGGGAAATGTTATTACTTGTAATTACTCACTTAAGATTCATGGCAGAAACAAGTTTCTTGTGTTAGTTTCTCTCTAACGATCGGCATCTTTTGTCATTTCCTGTTGTGTTTGCAGCGTTTATTGTGATGCACGATTGTGTAAAGAGTCTGTTGGAACAGGAAGAAAAACAGAATGCGATCCGAAAAAGAACAAAAGAGAGAGCGAGAGGCGAGTGTAAATATTGTTCGTACCGCTGGAGCAGTCGTCTCCTCGCCAGCCTCCTTCACACTGGCAGCGATCGGGAGCAACACAGCGGCCGTGAACACACTCTTTTGTGCAGCGAGCTGTTGAGGGAGGAGAAAATGTTACTTGGAATCCTAGAAAGCCAGATTAGCAGCTGGTAAAAAGAACCATTTAATTAGGTTTTACTCTTGGAAACTCAATAGTTTTTAGTTTGAAGAAGACAAAGCCATGAACAGAATGATTGTGTTTATTGCGGTGTTTTAAAAGAAACATGTTGTTTAGGGTCGTACATTCAAGCAGGTGTTTATCTTCTATTAATGGAGACTCATTTAAATGCTCTTGACTTGTGAACACACTATTTCTCCATCCATGTATCGAAGTCAGAACTCCCTTCTCCTAAGAAACCTCAGCTTTTTTTGGGAAAATATCGAGGTTTTCCCAGGTCAAGGGTGATAACTAGCGTCTGCAACTGGATCTTGATCCAGGAGGCTTGATATTTAAGGTACTTTACGTCACTTACTTTACGTCAACGGTCAATTTCTCATAGGAAGAGTCTTAATATCCAAATTCATTTTGACAGTAATATCCACAATTTTGTGTTATTTTGGTTTTCACCCAACGTTTTTGACCCTAACAAGAGTATTAACATCGATAAATCATCAGAATTGAGAACACTCTCTAACTTGAACTAACCTGGCAAGAATCTGGCAAAACTGTATGTATCATGATACACAAGCAACGATACGATATGTTGCGATACTTGAGGAACAAGTATATATTTGTAGTATTGTCGAGTACTTGTCTCTGGTGTTGCAAAATTTACAGACCACATGACTCTTGACAAAGTCGTAACTACTTTCATTTGTTTTGAAACCAAAACATGTCAAAACATCAGCTTTAAAAGCTGCTGGATTTGAATGTATCCTCTTGTCCTCAGTCATCATCTTGATCGCATGGGGTTTCAATATTCCTTTAGCTGTGGAGGATGTGATGACTGATGTCATCTTGCGGCTGGATGTTTCATTGAAACACTAAAATCATCAAAGGCTGTGAATATTTGCATGATAATTGCAAATTAAAAAAACAATATAAATATATACATATATATATACTGTATATATAAATATATATATATATATATTGGATATATATACATTTTTTTACTTACATTGCAATTTTTCCCTACGATATATATACATATACTGTATATCTAGAAACAAAATTCTGACGTATCAAGTGTATCTACAGTATATTTCCTCACACCCCTATTTCCAAATAAAGACAATGGTCTCGGATTAAGAAGAACTTAATCTTGAACTCGTCTAAATTTTTAAAAACACATTCAGCTAAACAAACGTGACCCTCCGTCTGACAGCTGGTGTGAAATGAAAAAAAAATCTGAAAACAGCAGATTTAGCAACTCAGAGTAAAAGCCAACATCATAAATTCCTAAAATAGTAATTAAGTTAATTGAGCCAAGCATTTATGAGCGAAACCAATAATTTAAGTCTTTAACTGCGATGTTTCCCAGCACGTGTCGCCACAGTTGTTTTTTTCTTTCCGTCCAAACACAAACAATAATTTCCAAGATTGCTCTGCAGTTGAAGGTGAGCGCGAACCTCTGCGGTGCGACGTCCACTCGCAGATGAAGCGGCGACGCGTGATTGTATCTACTTATACCGTGATAACACAAATGTTTCAAACTCCATGATAAACAACGAGTGATTCCCTTGATTACTTCAGTTTCTTTCTTTTCGACTGCGGAGTGAAGTCGTCCGACAACCACAGCTGAGGTTTATCTGTAACTAAATGTTTAGGATGAGGAACATAACAATTAGGAGGAGGCTTCCCACATCATCCATCATTGTTGACAAACCAGAGAGTACAATTTTCTATCCAAGATATGAAATCCATTCTATTTATGTTCATTTTCCAACAGGCAGTCTTGCTGCCTCTTAATAAGACCATCCAGGGTTAGAACTGAGTCCTTCTGTGTTTGTACACGTGGGGGTTGTTTTCAAAGGTTGGATGTTTTCAAAATAATGGCCTATATTGTGGTGTCTTTTTAGAAACTCGTTGTCATGACGAATGCAATGCTGCTTAAAAGAAGGGCTTGGTATTGAACTTCACTAAACAAGCCTTGTCTTTTGGTTCCAGGTTTTGGTGCCCAGTTGTGATCAGAAATTGATAATGTTTGGAATTTTTCTGAAGAACAACTGATAAGTAAGGAAGGCATTGGAAATCCAATTGACTTGTTATATTTTTAAACAAGTGTTCTTTTACCCTGGAAATAACTTTGTATGTATTTGTTCTGTAAGAAAACTGCTTAAAGTGGAAACTTATCAAAGTTAAATAATATACTAGATATTTGCACTATTTAATTTTCTTTCTGTAACAATTAATCTCATAAAATTGGTATCGCAAAAAGTGTAATTCGGTAACATGTATCGAAGTCAAAGGGTTCACTCAAAATTCAAGCTTGACTCAATTTCTACTCACCCTCATGTCGACAAAGGTTTGGGATTATTTTCAGATTAATCCGTTTCTTTTTAGAGTTATAGGCAAAAATGTACGTTCATTTTGATGTAGCGACTGCAGCTCAGGGTCATCTTCCTCCAAAATGAGGTGCTTAAAACACCCATATATCTCTATACTGCTCTTCTGTAATGTTCATAATGTAGGAATTGTTCCAGAAAAATCTAAACAAGTTTACATTTTACAGTCATTTGTGGCAGAAGTTTAAAGAATACTAACCAGGAAGTACTCTGGTAGTAATCCAGAAGTACTCCGGGTAAATATCGCGAGTGCTGTGAAGACAGTAGACACTAGACTGTATGAGCTAAATTAAACCTATATACCTATATATAATTATACCTCGAAAGTATTACTCTAAAATGTATCCCAACCCTAAATCGACATGAGGGTTTAATATTTGGTGAACTATCGCTTTAAGGTATCGGTATCATTAACCCTATTGAAAATTTCCGATCATTACACAGCACTAGCTAAAAGAAAAACTTTAGGATGATGTAGAGACGAATTACGTAGAATAAAGTATTGCTTTTCTTGCCTTTTCTCACTCAAAACAAGGCAATGTTTTTATTTATTTACAAAGGAAGTTCAAGCAAACATGTCAGGTTTCTTTGCGGCTGAAGTTTGCTGTCTTGAAAGTTGGATCATGGTTCCCTGAAATCGTTGATGAGGCTTCATGATACAGTGTTCAGAGCTCGATAGGTGGCGCTACCAGTTTAGAAATGATGTGAGGTTTCATGGAATGAAGGATTCTGGGCAGAGAATGCTAGTGACCTTCACCAAAGAGGATACTGTATCATGAAACGTCATTGGCTCTTTCATAAAACCTCATAAACCCATCAAAAGTTGGTGCATATCAAGCTAACCGCTAACGCATTGCATGAGGTCGAGGTTGTCGAATAAAATTGATCTTAACCAACATACTAAAAATGTCAACCTCTTTAAGCATCTCACGTTACATTTGGTTTTTGTACTTATTCATTCATACTTTTTGAGATAAAAAGCATAAGACATAAAGCCACGCACGTCTGTATAAAGTGATTAATATGCCAACATGAACAAATTGAATAATAGGTTGTTGAAAACATGTTTAATGCCAAAATATTTAAAAACACTTTTTAAAAAAGCTAACTATCGTAAGTTAACCATTAGCCACATCTTAGCCCAATAATTGGAACAATATGAACAGTTTTAAATCTGTAAATATGCATTTAAAAACCAAACTTTTAAACACTTCGTCATAATTTATGTGTTGAATTTATTCTGTAAATGTTTTTTTTACGACAGTCGTTTGGATTTATCTTGTTGTAAAACGTCAACCTGGATCAGTAACAGAGGTGGAGAGTTTTAAACACAACAGCCTGGATCTGCTCGATAAAGTCTAGACTTTTTTTTTATATTCAAAATTTCTGCCAACAGAGAGTTTGCAGTCGAACATGTATGTGATTACTGCGTCTCTGCCTCCACCAGCTGCTCCCCGTGAGCCTTTACTTTTATGATCGTGCCTCATTGTTTCGACATCGTAAATCATCCGTCAAAAAAACACCTCGCGTAGACCATTGAAACGCTGAAGCATTTATTTTGTGACAGGTTTTCTCTTCTGATTGACACTTGTAACCATCATTTCTCAGTTTATGTCTTTGGTCTTTGATTTTTAAACTATTAAAAATAGCTATTTATTTTTAATAAGATGAGTTTCCTGTGAGAGAAGTGAAAAATCGAGAGAAATTAACTTTAAAAAAAAAGCTAACCAGCTGGTTTGTATAATAAAATGGAGAGAAAGAAAGGTCTGGAAACACATCAATCTGGGAAGTTTGGCTGCAGAAAGGAATGTCGCTAATATCCGACGCAACATTACGAGTCCAAATGAGTGACTGCTGCAGGTGCAAATCTGACTGGTTCCCCTCTACTTAACTTCAAATAACACTTCTTTGTCAAAACCCAACAGGTTTCCGCTCTATACTTTTTATAATACACTGTCATTAGTAGAATGTTTGCTGTTATCATCCAGAGAAACATCTCCCAAAAAAAGTTTGTTTCAAGGTTAAAATGACAAAATATTAATATTAAATTTGAATTATTGTCTCAATTAAAAAAAAATATATATATATATGTAATTACATTTTTTTTAAATTAAAATACGTGTAGCTTTTTTATATACAGTAAAATGTTCATCCAATTAAAATATGTTTAAAAAAAACATTATTATTATTATTATTACACTTCATTTAGAAGCAGTTGAATTACTTAAAAATAAAAATACATGTTAAATATAAATACATTTTGTTATTGGACAAAATGTCAATCATCAATTCAGACACCATTTGAGAGTTGTTTGACTCTTGATATTATATGATATTCAATTAGTATTGTGTCTAATTTTAAGCCATATATGAGTTTTAAATCCATAAAATTTGGCCAACAAGCCTTGAATTTTTTACATAAGTTAAAGAAAATCCATGGCTTTAAAAAAAAAAAATCGTTTTAATTGAAATAATAAAATAATAAGCTTAAACTTAGAGAAAAAGTTGAAACGAATCAGATTGAAATCCTGTCAAAAGTGATGATGTCATCACTGATCTCGTGGTTAGTGTGTTTTCGTACGTTTGCTTCCACAGTGTTTCAAACCTAAAGATGAACTGAGATGAATGTAAACCGTCCATTACTTACGAACACATTTGTCTCGGCTCTCGTAGTAGCCGGGGCAGCACTGGTATCGCTTCCGATAGTCCGTCTTCACGGCTTGCCTGTAGGCCGTCTTGTAGGTGATCCTGAAACGACAACGACGGGGGGTCAAAACAGGAAGTCGGGAAACCCTCCCGAGGCAGGAAGTCACTCCTCGGGCAGGAAGAAGGTCATCGAGCGCCCGCCGCTACCTGTGGCGCGTGCATCTGTAGGAAGTGCGGGGGTCCGAGCAGGGCTCCTCGGTGACCTGGTCGTACGGGTGCGAGTACGATTCCTTCACTGAGGTGGTGAAGCTAAGAATCAATGAAAAAAGAGAACGTTTATTTCCAAGTATTCTTGAGGTGTTGACTGTTTATATAAATATATGTAAATAAAATAAAATGATATTAACAAAAAAACAATACAATAAAATAAGACAGGCTTTTCCTTGATTTTCTGGAACTCCTGTTGTGTTATCAGTTTTATCTTGATCTTTAAAATATATACTTTATTGAATATTGTTTTGATTGTTTAAGCGCTTTGTGACCCTGGTTTGTAAAAGCGCCATATAAATAAAAATGACTTACTTACTTACATTCAAATCAAGTTTCTCTTACGCGACACATTCAATACGTTGAATTTCTAATCTTTCATTCATTCATTGACAACCGCTTAATCCCGGGGTCGGAGTCACGGGGAGACTGGAGCCTATCCCAGAATCATAGGGTGAGAAGCAGGGGACACCCTGGACAGGACGCCAGTCCGTCGCAGGGCACACACAAAGACAGACAACCATTCACACACACACACACATCTACGGACAATTTCCCCCAAAGTTCTCAATTAACCTCTGTGTGTTTTTGGACTGTGGGAGGAAACCGGAGTAAACACACTTCTTATTTCCATTAATAATAGTACACTTATTTACTATTATTAATCTTTTTATACTTTATATTCATACCCTGGCCTTTTTAAATATCATATAATCAACACCATTGTTGAAATATTTCCCATAGGTTTCTGGCTACATGGATTTCAGACCATGTATCGATTCCTGTATAGTTTGTTATTCGTAAAAAAGGGATTTTCCTGCGATAAATGATGCGACTGAATTAAAAAAAAACGCCTCACCTCTCCCATAAGCTGCAGACGTTGGGGTCTCTCGGGTTCAGCGAGTGGCACAGACCGATCAGGAAGCTGCCGAGAAGCAAGGAGCTCGCCAGCGTCGCCATGGTCCTGCAGGAGGACAGAGAGAAAAGACACATTTTTTCAAGAGGATGCAAGAAACCAAACAATCCGACCGTGATCCTATTGTTACGAGGGCAGGAAGCTCGGGCGATGAGATCATACACTGAACTGAGGGTATTGTGTTGGGTAAATAAAAACACTATTGATCTCAATAAAAACACATGTTTGCCTTTTATGAGGAAAAACAAAAGCTATGAAACGTGGTTGATGTCGAATATATATGAACGTGTCGTCTGCATAACGCACTATTTTGGATTTAGAGTTGTCAACATTTCCCGGCGTGAGCCTGTTGATGGACTGGAAATCCTTCCAGGGAACCAATAAAAAATGGAGCTTATAAAAAGAGTTAATTACGGCGGGCGAGGTGAGCGCCAGAGTCTTATCGGTGGAAAGACCAGGATGGATGTGGAAGAGACAGAAAGACAGAAGGAAGAGGATCAGTGTCAAGAAATGTGACTCCCAACTTCATCCTGACCTCGATCAATCAGAGTTTGCTCTCTCCCTTTTTCTTTTTTTTTTTAAAAAAACCTCTGTTGTCCCCTTCCCCTCTGGTCGGGAGCAACATCTGGAATCCATTAGAGCAGAAGTGAGTGCAGGCGACGCCGTCAGGCTCTCAGGGAGCACAAGGGAGGCAATATATTCCCTTTTCTTTTTTTTTCTGCTCTGAAATATCTGACGGATGAGGACGTTCAGCTGGTTTTCAAGGCAGCCGCGTCCACTGGTCAGAGCTTCGTGGGAATGGACGTCGCTATCGGATCAGTCGGGGTCGTGTTTTCCCAACGAGTCAGCGCTGACAGGAGTGATGTGGCGCAGATTCTGATGTCGGCTACGCGTGGTGTTGTGACAGGCGACACGACTTTTGATAGGGACCCCGTGGAAATAAATGGAAAGTACACAAACGGATATTTTTTTCCCACGAACCGGTGGGAGGGCCACATTTTCTGGCTCTCAGGAGATCAGAGGGAATCTGCAATGTTAATTATCAGTGTTTGTTACGAGTTTGAATCTAAGTAAATAAAGTTAAACAAGGCAAATACAGTTTTTTTTTCAGGAATTAGTTCTTACTTTATTCATTTTTTAATTTAACTTTATAATAAATATTATATTATATATTATATTATTATATATTATATAATAATCCAAAATTACATTTTAAAAAAGCAAATTTTTATCATATGTATACAAATATTTAATTGTTTACGTATAGAAACAATGTAATACTCACTTATACATATTATTTATTCATCATTCAATTGTAAATATGTTACTGTAATATATAATCTTAAATTAAAAGTTCTTTTTTTAGGAATTAATTTTTCTATAATTGAATTTTAACATTTTGAATTTTAATTCTTTATTGTTTTCCTTCAAATTAAAGTTATTTTTAAATAAATGTTTTTTGTAGCACATTGACACATATTATTCATTTGTAATATTTTTAATTAAAATATAATGAATTTTAAGTTCAACTAATGTTGATTTAAGTGTCTCCTAAATAGATATTGAACCTCTATTGTATCATCAGTATGTGTCTGTTCGTACAAAACTATTTTAATTTAAATATTTACATTACAAAACCACCCACTGAAAACACCTTGTTTCTCTGGACATGAAATCTTGTTTAACATAACTACACCCACTCTGCTGTGATTGGTCAAACATCAAGGTTTATTACATCCTAATGGACACCTCTCTCGTAACCTCTCGTTCGCCCAGATTTCAGACAGCGGAGAACTTTATAAAGTAATATCTTCAAAACATGGTCATGATGAGGGACTTCATCTTGGAGAGGAAGACTCTTACATTTGAAACATGAGTGAGTCAGGAGAGTTAAGTTTTCATATTAGTCAACCTTTAAATACAGTTGTAATGAATTTAAAACAGATTTAATTTTATATTTTACAGTCCAGTCACATTTGTCTCACTTATGACGGACATATTTTCCCACTTCTTTTGTTTGGTTTGACGGCCCCTCAGAACAGTCAATCTATATTATGTGGCCCCTAAAGAAGATGAATTGCCCGCACATGCTTTAGACTGTGGGAGGAAACCAGAGTTCCCTTCTGAGCATGCATTTCCTGCACCAGAGGGTTGAAAGGAAGGTGAAGACGATCTGAGCATTATAGGGCGAGCGACTCCTGACACCCTGCACAAGAATGCCAGCCCTAATAATGACGAGTGAGAAAACATGTTCCACACTTCCTGTTTTACTTTTTAAATCCGGTTCCCCGTTTCCTGCTTTGTTTGGCTCTGCAATCAATCTTAAATCAATGGCATCCTGAGAAAGTGTCTGGTGTATTCTCCACTTTTATTTGTACTTCCTATGATTGGAAATGTTTTTTTTGTCTTTCCCAGTTTGGTACTTTGAATTAAATACCATTTTTTTGCATTCTTTTTTGGGCACTTCCATCCAAGACACCAAAAAGGTTGACAAATCAATAATAATACGACAAAATGTCAGGTTAATAGAAAGATAAATAGTCACAGACTTCAACTCAAATCAAAATCCTAAAAAAGAAATGAAGATTAACTTTCTGGTAATCGAAAGAAATGACCAACAAAACATAATGATCGCTGTTAATCTAGCGGTTTATCCACACACTATACTTTACTCGAATATCTGCAGAAAGAGTTTGATTCAAATAAACAAAGGCAGAGAGTTGGTTTGACGTTTCAACTCTTACATAAACTCAAACCAAAATCCGAGCAGAACCGTAGCAGGGTCGAGACACTCGACTCCAGCGCTCTTGAAAAACATTTCCACAGCTTTCTCTGTCTCTCTATTTATAGCCGCGGACCTCCTCTTGTCATCTATTTCTGAGTGGAAAAGTGCGTTTCTCTTCGTTCTCAGAGTCGTATCAACATTTTTACCCACTGAAATCATACCAGAAATGATGACTTTAGAGACTCTCTGAGGCTCAGAGTCAAAACAAGAATGCGAGGGATAGAGAAGCGACATGTTTCTCTTTCATTGTCGCTTGTTGACTTTTGAAGTTGACCTGCTCTCTTGACTAGTAATACCATAGATAGTTACATTATTATTCAATCTAATCCCTCATGTATTATTTTCTTTAAACATTGATCATTTATTTTTTCTTCTTCATACACATTTATTGTTGTCTTTTCCCGTTTTTTTCATGTATTTATAAATGTTTATTATCTCCTTTTTTTGTCAGAATCAGCTTTTTATATATTTTCTAGTACTTTATTGGTGTCTGTCAGTTTTATAAATATGCACAAAATATAAATGAGAAAATACAAAAGTCAATTTTAGTAGAGAGACTCCATAAATGTACTCAAATGACAAGTGACAAAAATAAATAAAATCTGTTTAAGTTAAATATTCGTTTTTTAAAAAGAAAAAAATATATTATGTTGGACATTAAATAAACACATAAAATAAATGTAAAATTAAACAAATAATTCAATTAGAAAACCATTAAAAAGCGTTTCGAATGTATCTTCTTTAGATACCTTTAAAAAATTATCTCCCACAGAACTTTTTAAATATAACAACAGAAACTTTAAACTACAAATAAAAAACTTCTACAGATCCTTTTAAAATGTATCCTGTTGAAGTCTTCAAGTGCTTAAAACCGACACAAAAACTAAACACAAATCATAAGCGATCGTAAATAAACCGAAAAGTAATTTTTCCAACAAACAGATGCTAAACGCTGAGACGCTTCACTATAAACACCTTTCAGGTCAGTCGCGGCATCACGCAGGATATTTATGTCTCCAGCAACTGCTCTGGATCTGGCAGTGACGGTAAATGGACTGAATTAATCTCCTGATAAACTGCCTCTCAAGACTCTCCAAGCCACAGCGAGGACTTAATTCACTCTTCGTTGGCTCGAACCCGGCAGAAAACGCCTTCAGAAATGGGTGCCACGAAAACAGAGGTTTTTTACGAGAACATGCATCTGGCTCTGATTAACAGGACTCATCAACTTCACCAGCCACTTCATTGGACTCAGGGCTGATTTTTTTTCTTTCATTACCTTCTTTTTCTTTTTAATTGCGCCCCATTAGAGATCGGCGCCAAACCGCGACTCTCGAGCTGCTAAATGAGTGAAGGAGGAGTTGTTTAGGAAAAGGGGGGTCTGAGGAGGCAGGTAAAAAGAAACGTCTGCAGCTCCAGGTGGTAACATCATCATGGAGTCGAGCGAGTAGGACAGGAAGTCTGAAAATCCTTTTCCAAAGACGACGTCACCCCCTTTAAACTGTTGAAGTGAGCCTTGAATATTCCTGAGGTCGAAGCTCCGTCTGCGAACAAGTGCGACGTTGTGTCGCGACTTTTCCGTTCGCGGGCGACCATGACAGCGACAGATCCGTAAACACCATCCCCTCGACTCCTGAGGTGAATCTGGACCGGGATCAGTCGAAAAGGCACCACAATAATAGACATACTTTTGGTTTAATTCCCAATTAAATAAGAGGAGAAACTTTGAAGTGGCTTTTTTCGAGGCAAGAAGAAAAAGACACACGCAGAATCCCGACAACCACCACAATGTTGTATTAAAGCTGATCATTGGCTTTTATGATGTGGGGACATTTCACATCAAACGACGTCTTTTAAGGACCGAACTATATTTGGGTTGTTTATGTGTCGTTGCATTGTCCAAGTCTCACTGCGGATTGGAGGTGAAAATGTGTTTATTTTCTTATTTAAAAAATGTGTTTAAAAACAAAATGGGTAACAAATTGAGCACACTATAATATAAGGGGAAAAAGTTAGGCTTAAGAGGAATCTTACATTTATGGTTAAGGGTTCAATTTCCAACGATTTAACCAGATTGAGCAGCTCTGTTATTGTGGAAACTAGTCATCTTGATGTTTCAATGCTGTGTCTCAAATCAGTGCACTTACTTGTGCAGTGCGCAAATTCTCGACAGGGTAGTACTGTCTTAAATGAAACACTTTCGCTACACACTTACAAGAAATGACTCGACAGCTTCTTCTTCTACTACTTTTTAACCCTGATTATAACTGTTTGCAAGTTATTAGTTATGTTTCATTCCATTTAGCGTCATCGACGTCACCAAGATGGCGGCCATTGGGGTTGGAAATCCACACTAAATTTTCTGGCCGTTTGAGTGCGTACTACATTTTTACACACTGCCCAGTGTAAACACACTTGTGCACTTAAAATATTAAGTGTAAGTGCAGAAGTGCGGGATTAGGGACACACCATAAGAGTCACAACTTAATGTTACTTAAGAGAAAATACCATCTTTCCTTAATAACAAAACACCTTGAAGACAGTAATACTCAATAAAACTAAAGAATAAATTATATAAACTTGTTTTTCTTTCTCTGCGGCCTCTTAAAAAATGCCTCACAGGCCGGTACTAGTCCCCGGACCGGAGGTTGGGGACCACTGATGTACTTGAACCATCTATAACAATTAAAAAAAACTTTTACAGGAAAAGTGCAGGAGACGAACTAACTAAAAAAAACATGGTGATCATAATTTTAATCATATAAATATATTTGAAAAAAAGTATGTATGAAAATGATCAATATTTGTTCTATTTTCAATATTTTCCGCTATTGCATTATTTTATCTAGATTACACTGATTTGATAGAAATGATAAAATAACATTATAATAAATGTCAACGCATATAGATATAAGCATTTTTTTTATCATGGTGGTATAGTCACATCTTTATTTGATCAAATTATATTCAAAATCATGTATTTTAAATGGTGTATATTCCATAAAAAGGTTGTTTTTGCTATTCATTTCCAGAAGAAAACAGATTCTTTCTGTACCCGTTGTTGTCATAAAAATGGAACTGATTGCAGATCAGCGAAAAATGTTTGTAAAAGTAGATTTAGTGACTGGTCCTGTCAGCAGTTCAGGCAGTGGCCCTGCAGTCCACCAGTCAGAGTCACTGAGGAATGCTGTTCGCTGATGAAGGACCCGGGAATGGACTTTCCAGAGGCTGTAACTGGAGTGGAAACAAAGCCCGAATGAAAACAGATGCACTTGTTTGAGAGTAATCTCACTGGGCAAATTGTTCCAGTGTTATTACCAAATATTTCAATCATTTCTCTCCTACAGAAGCAGAAGTGTTGACAAGTCAAACTCCACTTCAGGCACCGGATCAGTTTTCTGACACAAGCACGGGTTTCATTCTTCAGAAAATGTTAGTTTCAAATGTCAGGTTTCATTACGAGTAACGATTACATTTATTGACATTAAAAGAATATCTGGAGACTTTTGGAGACTTTAAAGATTATGTTTTTTTGATCCTTAATATAAATATGTATAATTATGATTTTTTTCTTTGCACAGCTTGAAAAAATACGATTTTCATCTGAAACTGTAAACGTTAATCGTTTGTGTATCAACTTCCAACTGTAAGTCTTAATAACTTCCATTCTATGAGCTTTTTTAACGTCACTTTACAAGGAAGGACTAGCAATGCAGTTAGATCACAAGACATGAAAAAGTTGTTCACTAAAAGCTGTTTTTCTCTCGTTATTTTGTTTTTTGGTTACTTAATATAGCTGCTAGTCATGCTAAGTCATATTAGCTTTGTATTAACGTGACTAGAGCAGCAAACGATATGAAAGTAACCAATGAAAGTGAAGGGCTAAGAATTTGTTTCCCATCTTCCTTTTAAGGACAAGTTAAAATGTGTTTTTTATACAATAAAACTTTTTTATTCAGGCCTTAAAAAAAAAAAATGACAGAAAGTTCACAGGTTATGAGAATTAATAACAGATATTTAAAATTGTAATTCGATAACAAGTTCTACAAAGATTTGTTCAGTTCTTTTCATTATGACTAAAAAGGTCAAATTTATTTGGGAAGCAAAAATGCGGAAAAATGTTAACATTTCATCAAAGGTGTTCCACAGGGCTCTGATCTCATCCATTTTAAACTTTCTTGCTTTTCCCGTAATTTCACCCACAACGATTTTCGACTTCCTTTTCCAACCACACATTCATATTTCATATAACAAGATGCAGATTATTCTGAATATATCTCTCGGGAAATAGAAAGTGGCGTGGAAAATTAAACGGAGCGTTTTTACTTCAGGAAACTGGGGAGGAACAGAGAAACGTTTATGTCGGACCGAAAGTTCATCTCGTGTCGCGTCGTCCTGTTGTCAGAAGAAGGAAAAACCAAAATGTTTCCATCTTCCCGACTTTCTCCTCAGATCTTGGCAGGACACATTTATCACGGCCGTATTTTAAAATCCCGAAGCTCCTCTCCGAACAACACGGTGAAAGAAGGAGTGATTTTCTTCAGGATGTTTTTTTCTGCAGATTTATGCCGTGCGCTGCAGGTGCAACACGTCGCTGTCAAACTAATGAATCAAAACTGCTGCTTATTTCCATCTCGCTCTTCTCTCTATCCTGGCGCTAACTTAGGCTAAAACAAACACTTGACTGGTCGCTCTGATGTGTAAAAAGTTCATTAACGGGTCAGTTGGGACAGAGATGGATACAAACTTAATGTAGAGAAATGTGTTTTCAGAAAGAAAACCGTAGAAGGGAAAGTACAGAAGCACTCTTCCACTCGTCACTTTTATCAAACACGATCCGTTTTGAAGATGGTTCTAAGACTTATCTGATGATGGAAAACTTTTTTACACCTTTTGTCATCCTCACGACAGTTGTGTAAAACGTTTATAGAACAGTTCCTCAAAATAATGGCATATAATAGACACTGCTGCTTTATATCCAAAACAAATGTAATCCTAATCTGCTGTCCATTCAAAAAAACACAATTATATCAAATAAATTCTATTTAAAAATGGAAATGGAAAACAGTTTAAACAGTTTAAAAGCAGTCTGAACAAACCTTGATACAAATTTCAATTTTAAGGGTTAATTTTCTAGAATTATCTTTTACATTTTTAACATTAAGTTTATTGTTTTATAGTTTCACATTTTCACCCCAGGATATAAATAAAAATATATTTAAAAAAACAACAAACATTAAGCATTAATAAAGTGATAGTTCACCCAAAATTCAAACTACACTCATTTTCTACTCGCGCTCATGTCGACTGAGGGTTGGGAGTAATCCCTTTCTTTTTAGAGTTATAGATAAAAAATTAAACAAGTTTATATTTTAAGTTTGTTTCAGGCAGACGTTTAAACAGTAGAAAACAATACAAGTAACTGGGTTAATACTGCAGACAGTAGACTATGTGCCCCTGCGATATTTAACCGTAGTACTTCCTGTTTATAGCTGTTAGTCTTAAAAATAATCTGATAAAAGACTAAAAAGTTACAGATTACTCTGAAAATAACCAGAACCCTTTTCTAAAATAAAGAAGTTTGGGTGAACTATCACTCTAACTTTAGACTTTTATATAACCCAAATATATCAACTATATATAAATATTTCCCAAATTCAACTATGAATTCTTTGCATATTTAATGTATTGTACTATATTAATGTTGCCTTTATAATCAGCTGAGAAGTTTGTTTGTCTGTTTTTTGTCTGTAGATTTAGAGCTTTAATGAAAAATAATTTTAAATATATTTCAAAAGCTCCAGACAACACAAAGAGACCCTCTCAAGGAGTAATTTGGGGAAAGAACGAGAAGCACTTAAGCTCTGAAACCTCCATTAAAACTACATCAAGATGAAGAATTGTAAAGTTTTGTCTGGCGACGTTTAAAGCCCTGAGCCTCACGTTCAAGATAATCTTGACTAAAGAGGTAGCGGCGGAGGATGTGTGGAGCCGGCGTCGTCTTCTAAAGGCCCGACCAGACATCTGATCAAAGAGGTGCTGAGCATCATTACACACTCGTAGTCTTGTAAACCCGCCGCGTGTTTTTACCGCCTCAAGGAGATTTGAATCATCACCTTCTGATTGACATGATCTATGTATACATAAGACGCGTCGTCATGGTTACACAACAATAAGATTGTTGTTTCCAACAGTAGAACAACAAACCTATAAAGTGGAGACAGTCAGAGACTTAGATGAAATTGCTGGAGTGACGCATGAACCACAGCCGCAGTCCCCCTCCTCAACATCCCACCCTCGCATTACAGCGCAGTAACTGTACGCTGAGTATAAAAACCCATAATCCTTTGCATCTGGGGTCTTGGCACCAACGACGGGCTGTGCCACAGTGGGACTGGCACCGGTCGAACACACCGGGGTCCTCGCCACACCCCAAATAATAGAATAAAAACAACACAAGTAAACACACCCACAGATTTCACACAAGTGTAAAGTCGCTGACGCCAGTTTTAACACAACCGTGTAGACGTCCTGAAGCCGCAGTGGAAATGTTTTTTCAGTGGAATCTTCTCACTTTGGTGTGTCACCAGATGATTATCCGATAAAGTGATGAAGTCGCAAACCAGCGACTTGAAAAAACACGAATATTGAATGTCATCTTAGGAAAGACAGTCCTCGGTTTACATATTCTTGATTAATTATTATTTATTTAGCATTTGGTTTTTCTCCGGCTCTTATTAAAGTGTTAGTTCACCCAAACCTCACTCATTCTTTTACTCAGACCTCATGTCGACCAAGGGTTGATTATTTTCAGCGTAAACTGTTCCTTTTTAGAGTTATAGGCAAAAATGTAAGTTCATTTTAAAGTAGCGACAAAAGTCTAGCCTTTATCATCGTGACAAATCTTGAATTGAAACCTTTATATAATAACATTTTTCAGAAATTAATAAATTATGTTTTTAGGTTGTAGCAGAAGCTAATGTGCTAAAATGCTACAGGGACTGGAAACACTGTACGGGTAAATATCGTGAGATCTCCTGGTCTACTGTCTACACTGGGATCACTTTAACTCATCTTAACCCAGAGACAACACAAGGGATACCGCAAACACATATTTTTCCGGGGCCTTTGGGTCACCTTGACCCCTAGAAAACACAAGGGTTAAGTAGCTTTCTTTGGCAAATATCAAATTATGGAATACCAGGAGTAACAATATTAAAAAGAGACGACACTACCTGCATTTTACTTATTTACTTTACTTTTACTTAATTCCACTTTTCTAAAACTAAAAAATGAACATAATCTTGGTAGATAGTCCACAGTCCTTGGTTAGGCCCTCATACAAAACTCTTATGTATGTATGTATGTGATTTGTTGGCATGTTTTTAATAATCGATTTAATACTAAGTGCATGATGTTGATTGTTTATTTAACAGTATTATGATTTAAATCAATCAAACAACTACTTTCCTTACAATTTTAACTAATACCTGCAGTTGGACATATAACGTTTTTACTAACTAAATAAAATTATTTGACATTGTTGTTTTATAATATCTTGTTGGAGGAGATTTATTTGTCAGAAAAAACTTTGTTATCCTGACATAGTAACTGCTGTTTAATCCTGTAATTTATTGTATTTTGTTAACCTCATTTTTTTTTGGCAGTGTTGTGTTTTGAACACTGGAAACAAAAAGTTTTTTGATTTTATAAATCAAGTCGTTCATTTTAAGGAAAGAACTTTAATGGACAACCAACACTGGAGAAATAAAGATTCATCATGACTATAAATGTTCTTTAAATAAATATAAACAACTAAAACAGAAGGTTGGTATCAGTTGAAGAAATTAAGAACAAAATCTGACGCATTAAAGGTAAAAAATGGTCAAATACTTTCTCGTTGGACGTGCATTTCCATCTCACTTCGTCTCAAATTAAAGTTATGGATTCACAGCAAAAGTTTCTCTCTAAACACTGTCGAAACGATGAAACGTATTTCCAGAAAACACCATAAAAAGTGACAGATGTCGTGTTCGGACGCCAATCTCTCCCTGAGTCACGTTAAATCTCTGTGAATTCGGGGAATCGAGACGGAAAAACTGACAAAACCGTCTGGTGTCGACTCTGTGTCGTTTCTCCTGCAGCTCCGCGGGGCCTGGGACGCCTGAGTGAGGAAAACAGGAAACTTCCTCTCCGTCCTCTTTTGTTCACATCCCTCCGTCACATCTCATCCAGCGCTCCACCGACTCAACTGTCGTCGATTTAAGGCCGGAGATCTCACACACTTCTGTTTCTAAATCCACTTCATTGATGTGGCAGAGCTCACATCTGAAGAGATGCAACGACTCTGTGTGTGTTTGTGTGTGTGTCTGAACGTGTGTGTCTGAATGTGTGTGTGTCTGAATGTGTGTGTCGCTTTCCAAGCTGACGGAGCACAGAGCCAATCCATGAGGTCATTTGAGCGATAAGGTCGCCAGAGCAACAACTGTGGAAAATATGACAACAACTGGCAGTTTTGTCAACATTTAGTAAAAACATGAAACAAGGACTTAATTAGGAATTAGCTTAAAAAAACACATATTAAATTCAAATCTCATAAAAGCTCTGACTTTATTCCTTTGGTTACTATTTTAAATTAAGTTTCAATTCATGCACGAGTTCGAGTGGGAAACTTTTCTCTTTCGCCATCATGCGCTCACAGTGGGATGATGAGGTTAAAAACTCACAAGGAAAACTTAGACTATTTTACTGCTAACGATTTTATTATTGTTTTTTTTACTCCAAATAAAGCTTTATTAATTGATTTTTTTCCTTTCAGAATTTTCCACATTTTTTATTTGTAACTTTCGTCAAAATAATTTGAGAAAATATTCAGAATATATTTAGGATTTCTTTGATGCAAAAGGTTTTATAAATATTTGTCAGGTTTTGATATTTCTTTCTTTACTATTCTTACTATTGCTTTGTTTTTTCAAAGTGTTTCCAATATGTTTCTCTTTTGGATTGACGGCCCCTTGTGACAGTCCCAGTACAAAATGTGGCCCCAGATGTAATTTAATTGCACAACTCTGTTGTATTGTGTGTCAATGTTTACTTTTTGATGATATCTAAGCATTCTTTGCAGAAACTCTTCTTTTTCCCAGCGTGTTTTGCGTCGTGGAACCCAGATTATTTTCTACTCTAGACTTCAAAAAGCCTTTTCATAAGTTCCATCAACACTTTTGATTGATGGAAAAGTAACATCACAATTGATGGAATCAGTTCAAAACATAGACGACAAACAAGAGAAAACAGGATTAATTGCTGCAGCTGTCTTTTTACAGGGGATTTAAAAAAGCTTGATGATTGTATTGCTCATCAACAAACAACGGAGCAGATGTTTTCATGTTGTTGAAAGTCTGTTGTCAATATAGGCTTCCTGCCCGATCGCTCGGCCGCTGCTGACCAAACACTTGGAGGCTCGTGTGCGCTGGTGTGTCGACCCGAAGTGCAAACTGCTGCCTGGTCGCTCACATGGCCGACCAAAACCACAGGCGAGATGACTGTGGCTTCCCTGGTCAGGAGAAGCTTCTGGAACCTCCGGCGCTGCTTCGCACCGATCAATACGATAATGCTTCTCCCTCACGGGTTCACGAGCAAACCGATCGGACGGAACCGGTCCATTATAAAAAAACGAGCGCGGTGTCGGATCCCGCCATTAGGCAGAAAAACCCAAAATGGAGGCTCTGCGAAGAGGACATGACCATACAGTGTGGTAATTACACGGGGCAGTAATGCTCCGTGGATTATGACATGCTCGGCTCTTGTAAAGAAAAACACAGCCTTTCCTCAAACTCTGACCATAAAACATGGCGTTGCTCTTTGGCGTGCGCTTTTCAGACAAACCTCAGTCCACAACTGAAGCGGCGACGGCTCCGAGGAACAATGGCTGCTCGGCACGAAACACTTAAAGTCTCCGTCGAATACTCGCTCGCTCTCTTTGTAACTCAGTGGCGCCGAAATAAATTCAAAATGATCATTAAAATGCTCAAAAATGTTTTCTCTGATTAGTGGTGAAAACGATGAATTCTGGTGTATAATAAGTCAAGAACCACTGACCACAATGTGTCAAGTTACAGACCACAAGGTCTGAATGATTTGAGACGTTTCAGATGAATCACTAATTCTTGATTTGATTCGAAGAACAAAACACTTCTTTTTTTTCTTTTGGCTCTTCTGATGTGTGAAGGAAACTGTTGTTTTTGTTTCATTACCACTGAACTTAATTTAATGTGGAACAAACTTCAGGATATTTAAGAAAAGAAAATTGTATTCAAACCCTCTAGATACTTTCTTCATAAAATTATAATTTAATATGAATTTAAAAAGGCACCTATTTTAAGTCGTACAAACAAGCAAAAGTCTAGATCAGGGGTTATATATATATTATATACTGGGACTTTTGGGAGGGGCCAACAAGCCAAAAGAATGAGCGGATGGAAAAAAAAGAAACGTTTGATGGGCAGAAGTTGTTTTTTCCCAAAAATATATTTTCTCATTATTTTCGTTTTTTCCTTAAATTTAAACACATAATGGATGGAATTAAAATGACAACAAGGCTTGAAAAAAACAAGTACAACTTAATTGTAATATTTATATAAAAAAAATTATCTTAAGCCCCGCCCATTGAAAACACTATGTTTTTCTTGAGATTAAATCTTGTTCACTATAGCCACACCCACTCTGCTGTGATTGGTCAAGCATTAAGGGGTTTTCACGAGTGTGATCAATACCGGAAATCTCCACCTCCAAGGGACTCCTTGTATAAACAAATCAGGGCGTGATTACTGATGGCTGGAGGAGGAGTGAAGTCCATTATTACATCATAATGGACTCCGCTCTCGTAACCTCTCGTTCGCTGAGATTTCAGACGCGTGAGAACTTTAAAAAAGGAAAAAGTTCATAACATTGTCCTGATGAGTAACTTTATCTTGGAGAGAAAGTCTTTAACATTTGAAACATGAGTCAGGAGAGTTGCGTTTTCACATTAGTTGACATTGAAATCGTTTTTATTTGTTGTTGTTTTTTTTCTTTCAATTTAATTCGACATAAATACATAACGAAAATTACTAAAATGACAAAAAGGCTTGAAAAAAAATTATATTTACACTTAAATTACAATAAATAATAAAAAAAAAAATCTTAAATGGTTTATTAGCTGTTTAACTCTGACGTAATAAGGGCCACATCAACACAGTCATGTGACCCAAGGGCCACACAAGTTAGCAGATTTTAAGTAGGTAAATCTTCAAGTGAAAGAATGTCATGTAATTTCATTTTAACCCATTATTTTGTCTTAAAAACTTTCATTTTGTTCGTCATGTGACTAAAACCTGTCCCTCTATGAACGATCAATAAGAACTTTCTATTGAAAGTAATAACTAGTTTTAAAAAGAGAAAACGTTCTATATTTGCCAGGTTTCACCGTAGAATTACTGCTGACCCCTGCTTCTTTTTTCTGACTCCATAATTACTACATCTTTGTCAGGTTATTTTAATCCTCCTCCCAGGTCCTAAAAAAAAAAAGTGGTGGGAATTATCAAAAGGTCTTTGTGCATCACCACAGTGGCTAATGTTCCCATGAAAGTCTGCAGAGTCCAGCGTTCATTCATCCATATTTATTAGCGCTCAGTGGCTCCAACATACACACAACAGGACGGAGGGTCAAGAGGCTTTGGGATCTTCAGAAAATCTCACTGGTCTCGGAAATGTATATTTGAAGCAAGACAACTTCCACTCGTCTTGTGAGCTATTATTGCGTCTGTCTGTGAGTGTTGGATAAGCGAACCGTCCTGCTAGTCCCATAAATCATCCCTTTTTTTGTGTGTGTGTTGCTTTGCAGCAGCTACTCACGCTGGGAGTGTAGCTGATTTAATGTTTTTGCTTTTATTGGTTGTTTTATGGATTTGGAGTCAAGTGGGATTTGTTCCTGGTGTTGACTCGCAGAGAGACGCTCGGTAACAATGAAGCCGAGATGGATGAAGTGGACGCGGCCGGAACCCACATCAGACGCTTGAATGTGTTCCATCGTATAAAAGACAAGACTGACGTTGTGTTCTGTGTGTCATTTGGGTGGTGTGTGTGTGTGTGGTGGGAGGGGGGGTCTTTAAGAAGCTACACTAGATCTGTTCATCTTTGGATTTGATGCCACAGGAAGGAGATCAATAAAAATAAAATGATTCACCTTCAGTTAAACGTATATTAAGAATGATACATTTTAAGTATCATTAATCTACCATTTTGTGACTTGGTTGTGTGTTCAAAAGTAGATTTTTATTATCTTCAACTCCTTGTTTTGTATTTTCTGATTATTTATTTTTGCCTACCCTAACAACAAAAAAAAAGATTCTTTTCACTGTGCGATTGCTCTTTATCCAAAATAAAATCCCAGACATTTTCCCCCAAATATTTCAACAAATTTGGTTGACAGCTGTGGTACTTTTTAATTATATATAATATAATATATTAATTACGTGTGCATGATTGAAGATTTTCGCTCAAGATTTCTGAATTTATTTTTACTATTTAATGCAATTTTTGGTTGAATACGTTTTTTTTCTAGAGTCAAACATCAACAGAAGAACAAAATAAAATAAAATAAAACCAAAACAAAACACTCCTCACCCCACTTTAATTATTTTACAACTACTAATTATTTAAATAATGTTTATTTACTTGTTTCATTTTTTCACACATTATCCTTATTATTATTATCCTTATTATTGTGTTTTCAAGCCTATCATTTCCCTCCTAAGATCCTTTATATCATTATTATATTAACACGCTCTATTAATAGCAAATTTATCTCTTAATAGTTTTTCCACCAACTATATTTCCAATGAGCTCATCATATTTTGTCCGTATAAGAAAACGGTCGAAGTGTTGTTTTGGTCGACTGCAGCAGATCAAACCTGACTCTCACAATCAGTGTTTTTGGAGGCGCAAACTCTCCCCTGCACGAAGCATCTCTTAGCTCGGCCAAACGTTCATTACGAGTGGAAACAGACGATCAGATGTGGGCCACTAAAGGGAAACGCTCGACTTCTGCAGGCTGCCAAAACTGCCAAGTCATCAGAAAAGAGTATTGACTCGCCCTGCCATAAACACAGATGTGTGCGCTCAACGGCTCCCTGTTCCTCCATGAACACATGCTGCTCGATACCTTCTTTTTTTTTTTCTCTCTTTTTTTTCCATCACAACTTTGTCTTCGTAGCAGAAGCAGAATGTGAATTGTTGACTCTTGTGGTTTTGGAGCATCACAGCTGACCTGCTACACTCAAACAATGTGTTGAAAATTAAACGACGACTGACGCCTTCATGCAGTCTGGTGACGGGAAGTTGTACTATCCAAACTAACCTGTGGATGTGTTGAATTGAAGCAGCACTAGATCAGCTTCTTAAAACTTTTTTTTTTTTTGCTGTTATAATTCATTCCATTCAGTCATGAATAATGTATCGGCGCCAACAACAACACCTTTTACTTGAAAATCAACCCACAGGCCACTGGAGAGTCCAAGTCACCACCAAACTACGAAGGAGGTTGAAGGCGGCGGCTCATTTTCCATCATGGTTCAAGTTTGAAAGTATGTTTGGTAAACGATAAATTGACCAGACCAGAGGTCTTCCTGTTTTCAAACACACTTTTCTAATAGTGGGTGTGCAACAACAAAAAAAAAGATCGAGCTCTCATTTAAGTTCCACTGAAAGGTTTTTTTAAATTTATCTTTCCCTTAAATATGGACTAAAAATGAGCTAGTAACTAACTTTGATTAGTTGAAGACATGGTTGTTACTTATTTAAATCATGGGGGTGGGGGGGGTCGAACTCAATCGCACAAGGGGCCACAATGTGAGTCAAGGGTCCGAAGAAAATGCAAAATTATTTACCAAACTATTAGGAAGTATGATTATGATGATCTTGTCTTTTTGTTTTTGGAAGCTTGATTTATCTTAATTGTACTCGTGTTTGTTCCCGATAATTTACTTTACTACAGTTTGTAAAATGTCTGTATAGTTTGAGAAATGTTTCCTTATCTTATCTCAAACAAAACATCTTCATATGCATCACAATTAACATTTATCAGAAACCGCTATATTGTCCAAAAAATATTTAAAAAATGTACATGGAATGTTTGTTTAAGATTTTCAGTTTTGTGCAGACATTCGATACAATGGAAATAAAAAATATAAAAAAATAAAAATTTGAATGGAACGCTGGAAGGCGGCAGCCATTATGTTCTCCGCTGCTAGATGAACATTGAAACCCCGCGAGATCCAGGGATGACTGAGGACGAGAGGATACAGTCAACTCCAGCAGCTTTTAAAGCATATATATGGAACAATATACATTAAATATACACTATAATGAAAAAAAAAAATGATGGAATCTATAAATCTAATTCTTCGACCAACTCATCTGGCGGGCCTGATAAAATGAGTTGACCGGCCTGATTTGACCCCCAGGCCTTCAGTTTGACACGTCTGATTTAAAGCAGTGGGCCCCAACCCCCGGTCCACAACACCAGTACCGGTCTTGTAAGACATTTATTGCCAGGCCACACAGAAAGGAAGAAAAAAACAAGCTGTATTTATTATTACTGCCCTAAAATATGTTTTCAGTTAAAAAGAGAAAACTGATTTTTTTTTCTGAAAAACTTCTGTTTCAAAGTGTTAATTCCATATAAATAATGTGTATTCACAAACACACATAGGAACAAAGTCTCAAGCTAGGAGACGCACACGTACACAACACCATCGTCGGCATACAATCAAATACCCATGGCTTAAATCATCCATTTTGAACATGTCAAATGAACTTTCATAGACTTTTTAGTTTGTTCTTTATCAGAAGAGATTGTATTTGAAGATCTTGTAGAAAGTATTTCTCCAGTTTCTATTAACGATGATGTTTGCGGATGATATAGGGATTTCTGCCGGTGTGCTTCAAAGTTAGATGTTGCCATGTCTGTCATTTAAATGCTGACTCATGCTAACTTGAACAAAATCAAAGTGAATCCGATTCACATGTCACTTACATTAAAAATCACATGGTCCCATGTGAGCGTCTGCGGTATCTGCGTCAGTGTCAGTAGCATGTTTTAAAAGGACCTATTTCACATTGTCTCCCAACAGCTTCATCTTCACCCCCCCCACCCCCCCCCCCGTCATGGTCGTATGACAGAGGGAGGTAGTTACAGTGACCACGCTACATCTGCTTTCTATTGAGAGAACACTTCTTCTGCGACTGGATGGGTTGGTTTTTTTTCAAGCAGCTGCTTTGCTAATGATGGAAGCAATTTGTTGTTTTCTGTGGATGTTTTCCTGCTTTTTCTCAGATCATCCTTCAGAAAGTTCCATGCAGGATTAACCTTGTGGGCCGTTTCTTCTGGAAGGAAAAGATAATGTGACGTAAAGGGAGAGTTATGGGGGTTCGTGGGGGGTTGGGGGGTCCAGGGTGGTACAGACTACACAAGCAGATGTGAGGTTGGTGCAAAAACATCGATGCACACTGAGTCCAGTCTGGGGCTTGTAAATTCCCAAAAGTCCAAAACCCGGGGTGATCTACGGGTCTACCTCTGGCTCATGGAAGGATCGGAAACCTGAAACGTATTACAGTGATCATTTTCGTGGCAGCGTTTTCTCCGTCTGCAGCAACAAAAACGCTCCTTCTCCCTCCTTCACTCCAGATGGGCCTCATCCTGCAAGCATCTGGAAGTTAAAGCTTTATTTTCTTCTCGGCCACGTTTGCTTCCCCCCCCACCCCCGTAGGTGAACCCTCCGAGATGTGATTTTTTTTGTTGTTGTTTTTTTCCCCCGGCAGTGTCGCTGGCTTCATTCTCGGCAGGTGGTTTCATTAATTCACTGACACTTCGTTGGCTAGTGAAAGATGAAAGTGGGGACCCTGGAGTATATTTTGGAAGTTAAGTGAAAACATGAAGCCTCTCGGGGACCGTCCACCATCACACCTGCACAACAGGAAGACGTGCGGCGGCCAGATAGTGTCTCCGCCGCACAGGACATCCTGAGACAATAACACAGTGGGGGGGCGATGCCAGAGAGGTGCGGGGGAGAGACGAGGGGCCACCAAGCGTGTCACCTTGTTTGGGTATGATGTTCAGGACGGGAACAGAGAGGAGGAAGGAACTTTTTTAACTTCTTATTCTGTGATGCTTGAAGGCAAACAGGAGCTGTGGTTAAAACAGCGGGTCATCCGGAGGAACATTCTACAATCCCAATAAGGCCTCTCCTGGATTTAAGTGCGCTTCAAAGAGTTCACTGTGTGCTTGATATAAGATTGTATGTTGTGTTCACTACGCCTGATTGTAGATCACTACTTTAACTAACAAACAACTGAGCAACTATTGTAACATCTACAGTACAGGCCAAACGTTTGGACACACCTTTTTGAAGTTGTTGCAATATTTCTGAATAACTTATCTTAATTTATTAAAGTAATGATGGTCACTTATTTCTCTCTACTTAGATGTTTGGTTCTTTCTATAGATTGAGTAAATAGGTTGTCCAATAGAGGTGTATCAACCTGGTTACTGCACAACAACAACCTTAACCAATTAATAAACTAAGAAACCCTGAAAAGACACACTTGTGTCCAAGTTAACCAATTTTAATGTGACTATATTTTGAAGGTCACCAAAAATCTGGACAGCAGTTATTAGAGAAAAATGTGGCTTCATTGAAGAAACTAGAACATAAGACCAGTTTTAAGTACATCGTCTTGCATGTGTTCATTCATAGTTCTGATAATTTCAGTGAGAATCTATTGTGGAAATGATCATGGTTAAGAAAGAATAAGCATTGAATGAGGAGAACATGTCGGAACATTTGGCCTGTACTGTACATCGAATAGTTATCCTCCACTAAAGCCCTCAAGCTTGTCCACGGAGAACGTTCCCAAGACTATCAAGAGACCCAATCATTACACATACAATATGGGCCTCATTTGTGACATATCGCATACATCCGTTACAAAAAATGTAATTTTACCTGTCAGGAAAAAAGTTTCATATCTAAGTTTTTATTTCCAAAATTTAGATTCTAATCTTTAAACTGTTTTTTAGAACGACTGCACACATAATCTAAGCGAGCAGGTATAACATAGAATTACAAATATTCATATTCAATTTAGGTAATAATGTTTTAAAAAGTATTTTATGTGTAATGGGTTGGTTGAGATTAGTGGACTAAAAAGAAATACCGAAACAAGCCAATATTCCTAATTTCCAAAAGGAAAGGAAGGTTTGTGGTATCCAATGTGTTGTCTCTGGGTCAAGGTGAGGGGAGGGATACCACAAACACATTTGTTTTCAGGCCTTCAGGTCACCTTGACCCTGAGATAACACAAGAGATACCACAAGCACTTTTATTTTTAGGCCTTCGGGTCACCTTGACCCTGAGATAACACAAGAGATACCACAAGCACTTTTATTTTTAGGCCTTCGGGTCACTTTGACCCTGATCAAGTGGGCAGGGCTCAAGCACATTTGCACATGTAATTATTTCAGTTAAAGGAGGGGATTTGTACAAACGGACAAATACTTATGAGTACAATAGAGATGTAAGATCTATTTAAGATACACTTAAATCCACACATTAGTTGAACTTTAAAGAAACAGAGCAGATGCACAAGATGTTGCAACATGTCAGTACTAAGGACACAGCGTCAACTGTGCGGTTGGCAAACGTTTCATCACTTTTGACACATCTCATTTATATGTAATTGAGCAACAAGTCCCTGGCCAATCATTATCTGTCCTCGGCTCATATTTTAAACCGGCCCGACCGTGTTTCTCTGACAGGGCAAACGCAAAACAGACTCTGGTCGCCTGGTGTCTGCAGCCGCTCGTCTGCCTTCACTCACCGTGGCACGGCACCGCGAGAATAACTGGGACAAACAATAGGAAACATCTTGCTCGTACATCCAGGTCTGCCTTTTATTGCCTGGGATGTAAACAGCTGCGAGTCCGGAGTCGGAGAATGAACGCCGCTGTGTTGCTGCAAAACTTAATCACCCCAAAATAATTGGAAGGCAAGCATTTGGATCAAATCACCATTGACTTAAGAGGAAGGAACTCATTGTTGCTTTAGTGCCGGTATTAAAGATCAGTGTAACATGAATGAACTGAGCCACAAATTATTTATTAAGAGTATATCAAGCAGAAAAACAATTGCATTTTATAAAAATAAATCATAACCAGGGGACACTTTCTTCTCACTGCAAGACCCAAAGTCTTTTATGCTTTTAAACCCTTGTGTTATCTAAGGGTCAAGGTGACCCAGAGGCCCTGAAAACAAATGTGTTTGTGGTATCCCTTGTGTTGTCTCCAGCACTGCATATGTATGAATAACAGCCAGGGAGATTGTTCTCATTGACCCAGAGACAACACAAGGGATACCACAAAGACATTTGTTTTTGGGGCCTCCGGATCATCTTGACTCTGAGACAAGACAAGGGATACCACAAACACATTTGTTTTCGGGGCCTCTGGGTCACCTTGACCCTGAGATAACAACAGTGTAGGTCAAATTAGTGATGGTCACTGACAAAGGTTGAAACTGAATCCCCTACATAATCAATAAGATATTTCCATGAATGGTTTTCTTTGTATAGCAACTTGTATTATAGCATGTCGTCAACAACAACAGTATCAACAGGCTAACAGTCACGCCGTTTATTCATTGTTGTGTTGCAATTCAACTTCCGGCCACTGGATGTCCGGCAGCCATTACGTTCTCCGCTGCTAGATGAACATTGTAACCCCGCAAGATCCTAGGGATGACTGAGGATAAGAGGATACAGTCAACTCCAGCAGCTTTTTAAAGCATATTTTGGTTTCAATACAAAGGAAAGTAGTAACGACTTCGTCAAGAGTCATGTGGTCTTCAAATGATGCAACACCAGAGTCAAGTACTCGACAATACGACAAATATATCCTTGTTCTTTAGCCATCGCAATGTATCATATCGTTAAAACACACTACGACAAATATATCCTTGTTCTTTAGCCATCGCAATGTATCATATCGTTAAAACACACTTTTAAGCTAACGGACAATCGGAGACGTCACAGACCAACGATCCCAACGATCACGATGGGGAACGTCAATTCACTGACGAATAAGATGGACGAGCTGTCTGCCCTCAACAACCAGCGGATCTACAGAGAGAGCAGCTTGTTGATCTTCACGGAGACGTGGCTCACTCAACTGACTCCGGACTCACACGTGGATCTGCCTGGTTTCAGCACCATCAGAGCGGACAGAGACGCGCGCGCGTGTGGGAAGCGCAGAGGAGGAGGACTGATCATGTACGTGAATAAACGCTGGTGTAGTCCGGGACACGTTACTGTAAAGAAAGTCTCTTGTTGTCAAGATTTAGAACTGTTGGCTGTCAGCATGCGTCCATATTATCTACCGCGTGAGTTCAGTCACGTGATCGCGCTGTGTGTCTACATTCCTCCGAGCGCTGCGGCTGCATCTGCCTGTGAGAAGATCCACACAATGACAGCTCGACTTCAGAATCAAAATCCTGACGCGTTTATCATCATCTCTGGAGACTTTAATCATGCCAACCTGGACTCTACTCTGCCTACTTTCCATCAGGCCGTGGATTGTCCCACCAGGAATAACAGGACAATTGACCTTCTTTATTCCAACTTGAAGGACGCCTACAGAGCCAAACCTCTTCCTCCACTTGGAAGGTCCGATCACAACCTGGTCCACCTTCAGTCACAGTACACTCCTCTGGTGCAGAGACAGACTGTGACCACTAAGACAATCAGAAAGTGGACACCAGCTGTGGAGGACGCCATCAGAGACTGCTTTGAAACAACAGACTGGGATGTGCTGCTGAGGTCTCATGGTGAGGACATCGAGGGACAGACACACTGTCTAACAGATTATTTAAATTTCTGTTTGGACGTTGTCGCCCCTACTAAGACTGTCCGCTGTTACCCTAATAATAAACCGTGGGTAACAAAGGAGGTCAAGGATGTCCTTAACAGGAAGAAAGTGGCATTCAGGAGCAGAGACAGGGACGCCATGAGGTCAGCTCAGCAGGAGGTGAAGCGATGCTTGAAGGAGGCAAAGGACACCTACAGGAGGAGGTTGGAGGAGAAGCTGAGCCGAGAAGAAATAAGAGAGGTCTGGGATGGTGTTAAAACCATCACTGGACACAAGACCAAGGCCTCTCTGACTGCAGTGGACACGGTGGATGAGGCAAATGGACTGAACAACTTTTTCAACAGGTTTGAGCAGGTCACCTCACCCTCACTGCTGCCCGCCTCAGGACCTGCCCCACCTTCTTGTGCCCCCCCCAGCTCCACAGAACCACTTCCCAGCTTCACCTCACTCCAGGTACAGGATGTACTTCGGAGGATTCGTCCAGGGAAGGCTGCTGGTCCTGATAAGGTGTCTGCTCGACTGCTAAAGACCTGCGCTGCTGAACTAGCTGAGCCACTCCAGCATGTCTTCAACCTCAGTCTACGGCTGGGGAAAGTACCAACTCTGTGGAAGACTTCCTGTATCGTTCCAGTCCCTAAAAAGATCCGACCGAGTGTGCTGAACGATTACAGACCGGTGGCACTGACTTCGCAGCTGATGAAGACACTGGAGCGGCTGGTCCTCAAACATCTTACGCCACAAGTCCAGCACGCGCAAGACCCCCTGCAGTTTGCCTACCAGCCAGCAGTTGGTGTGGAAGATGCCATCCTTCACCTCCTGCATCGGACCTACTCCCACTTGGATAAAGGAAGCGGTTCAGTGAGAATCCTGTTCCTGGACTTTTCTAGTGCCTTCAACACTATCCAACCCACTCTGCTGCAGGACAAACTGACTAAGATGCATGTGGACCCTGGTCTGGTCTCCTGGATTACGGACTATCTTACTGATCGACCACAGTATGTCAGGCTGAAGGACATCAAGTCTGACACTATGGTGTGCAGTACAGGAGCACCTCAGGGGACAGTACTGGCCCCTCTCCTCTTCACCATCTACACTTCAGACTTCTGCTACAACTCAGAGCTGAGTCTCGTCCAGAAGTATGCTGACGACACTGCCATTGTTGGATGCATCAGGGACAACAGCGAAGACGAGTACAGGAGTCTGATACGTGACTTTGTGGACTGGAGTGAGAGGAACCACTTGCAGCTGAACACCTCAAAAACCAAGGAGCTGGTCTTGGATTTCGGGAGGTCCAGGACAAAGCCACGTCCAGTGTCCATCAGAGGCGACGAGGTGGAGATAGTGGACAACTATAAGTACCTCGGTGTGTGGATGGACAGTAAACTGGACTGGTCCTGCAACACAGACCATGTGTATAAGAAGGTTCAGAGTAGACTGTACTTTCTGAGGAGGCTTCGTTCATTTAACATCTGCAAGAAGCTCCTCTGCATGTTCTACCAGTCTGTGGTGGCCAGTGTCCTGTTCTATGCTGTGGTGTGTTGGGGTGGAAATGTGTCCAAGAGGAGTGTCAACAGGTTGGACAGGTTGATCAGGAGGGCTGGTTCTGTGGTTGGAATGAAGCTGGACTCACTGGTGACAGTTGCTGAGAGGAGATCATTGAACAAACTACTGTCCATCATGGACGATGACAGTCATCCTCTCAGCACTGTCATCAGTGAGCAGAGAAGCAGAATGAGTGCACGAATGCTCCTACCCAGGTGCAAAACAAATAGACTCAGGGACTCATTCATCCCTCGGGCTATTAAATTGTACAATTCTGAGTTCGGGGGCAGGAGTGGAGTGAGAGTATCTGGATGTTCTGTTCCATGTTAGTCTTTGTATCTTTGTCTTTGTTGTTTTTCTTTCCTTGACCTATGTTCTTTGTCTTTGTCTTTAGACTTAGATTGTGTCATCTTGTTCTTCCTCTTTATGTTCTTCTTATTTTATTTTTTATGTATTATTTTTTATTGTTTATGAAAAATTGCTGGCTATTGTAAAAAAACAATTTCCCAAAGGAGACCTCCTGAGGGATCAATAAAGTTTTACCTTACCTTACCTTAATCAACAGTACCACAACTTTCTAATGGGGACTAATGTGAATAAAACAATAAAATACTATTATAAGTGACAAGAAGTCGTGATTTATAACCAAAATGCAACGTTTTTGGTTCATCCATTTCAATCCACGTCACCTGAGAGGCAAAATCTCTCCAGCATGATCTGGGTTGGTCCTGGGGCCTCCCCCAAGTGCTAACATTGAAAGATTTCCAGTCAGTTGTGTTGTATTTTTTGACCATACAAGATTAAAAACAAAAATAAATAGTCCACACTGGCACAAGAACAGCTCTTGAACCAGTCAAAACATATACAATTGTGACTAGAATCTAAGATGTTATTTAAGATGTTTGAGTTCATCTTTAAGTCATCACTTAACCGCACTAGATGTTCCAGTGTTTTGAGAAGAAGGTAACCTTCGGTATCTGCGACCACATTTGCCATGTGAGCGTCTTGTTTTTCCAGATACGGTGTCGAGAAGCCGCGATAATCTGTTATCCAGCACTGGGGTTGTCTTTGAGAGACGGCCCGGAAAATAAAGCCAAAAAAACAAAGTTCTCATATAAAAACTGGGCGACAGAGAGAGCAGCTGGTGGGTCGCCGCTCAAGACAAACAACCAGGAGTTCATATCTGCCAAGCATGACTTAAAGAACCATTTGTTTTTCACATACGAAAAAAAACCTGCATGTGGTATGTTTCAAAAAAACAAAAGAAAACACCGTTCGTTTTTCTTCTCCTACTACTTCTCAGCTTACACCGGGCTCCAGTCGTCCCGCATGACAGACCACAGGACGACCTAGACGCCAGTCCAAGACCCTCCAGTCCTAATGAGAAACGTCTCCGCCGTGGCTCCGCCCACCGAACCCGACGCCAACCGCCATATATAAGAAACAGCAGGAAAGACCCCTTCGCCACAGCGACGAGTCATCTGTGGTCACTCCGTCAGCTCGGCTCTGGCTCCTCCTTCTGTTCCAGCCCGAGAAAACCCACCGACCTCTGCTTTTATGATTGGTTATTTGAGCCCACGTCCAATGAAACTCAACGTGTTCCACAGCGACAAGAGAAGAAAAGCTGGAAGGCCTGAGTCTGCTCCAAATTATTTGCACGGCTGCAGAACACATGGGGTTGAAAGGCTTATATAAGCCTGCGGTAGGAATATTCAATCCGAGGCACCTTTTTTTTCTTCTTCTTTAAATCCTCGAGCTGTGTGTCGTTTTCATCCCGAACTATTTTAGCATCAAAAGGGAACGAGACAATGACATGTGGATGATGATGAGGGAACCGTTCTATTTAAGAAGACAAGGCAGTTTGGGTTTTCTCTGGTGACGGCATGGATGGAGAACAGTAAGGTCGCAGGTTAAAAAACCCGAATGGACTATCAAATACAATCGCAATGCAAAGTCTGGAAATAAGTAGCTCGGTTTGAGAAATAAAACTATAAACTACACTATAAAATGCTTACGTTATGTTTATTATTTTTAAGCTTTAGTAAAATATACAGTATATATATATGAATAAGTGTAAATGAACTACACTTGGTTGCGATATCTCAAACGTGAAAACCATTACTTGACGTTTGAATTAGGCCTTCAGATCAATAACGACAATGGGTTGTGGAGAAAAGTTGTTTTTTTACACCAAATATTTGGTTCTACTTCATGCATACTCAGCCCTCTAGTAGATCCGCTCATGGTTTAGTCCTCTGGGATCTGCCCCACCACTGAGAAAAATCGATTCACTCGTCACCGAGTAGATAGCAGGCTCCCTAGCAAGTCACCCTTACAAAAAGACTTCAGCCGCTGACCGGCTTGGCTGAAGGTTCTAGAACTCATTCTTAGAACCGAGGTTACGTTAGGGTGACCAGTACATTTTCTTTTAAGACGCACAGACATTTGTGTCTTTTTTTTTTTTTTAAGTTTTTCCACATAAATCACGTAAACAACTTCTGCTCAAAGTAGCAAAGAAATTTAAAACTCTCAACTTTTCAAATGATCCAAACAATGTACTTGCATGCACAGTTAATAATTTGTAGTGTTAGTGTTGTCGACTTAAATAAGTACTGGAACCAAGTGTTGTCTTTTTTAGGTAAAATCATTAAAAATAAATCTTGCAAACAATATCTTTTTTGAATATTTACCACTTTTTTATGTACGTTTATTTATTTATTTGGTATAAATGGACCTTTATTGACTTGAAAAAAATGAAACAACATGATACTTAATACTCATAAAAAAGGTAAAGGAGTTGAATATCTTTTATTAATAATGGTTTCAAGTAATAATAATAAACTATATTTAAAAAACGTTCAACAATGGAATCGTGCATGGGGTGAAACACAAGACAAGGTAATAAAAATCTAAAGGAATCTGGTTCCTGACATGGTTCTAATTGAAGTGAGCAAATGGTGTGTGGCCAATAAATTTGTCCGGAAAAAAAACAAAAGGCAGCACACCGACACACTCTGCGGTTACTCTGTCAGACATACGTGCACAAAACATTTAAGACTCCTTCGCTTACTTCTGCTCACCCGACCAAAGTGTATTTTAGACTCTTCTCCCCCATCCCTGTCTCCTCCTAGACAAACGGATGGTAATTGAACCGAATCTTCTGCAGTGTAACAACAAACCAGTAATACCACTGATGGCTAAAACAGTCTGGAGGAGGAGAGCGTCAAGTTTAGAGGGGGGGTGGGGGGGGCTGTTGTGCCTAAATGAGTATCTCATACTGAGACAATAAGATCTACTTCAGGGAGTTCTGGAATCCAAAACTGCTGCAGCGATAAATAACACTGGGTTATAAAACAGCAGAGTAGAAATAGTTGGACTAAGACAAAGGAAAAAGCTGTCAAGAGAGTCTTCCTGAGGTGGGTCAGCTGCCAGAACAGATGCAGGGTCAGGAGTCCAGTCCAGCTGGATTAAATTCATCCTCATATTGAATAAAAGCCATTCTTCAAAACAGATGTCATCGTGTCACGGAAAAGTCAAAAGGAAACTTTTGAGGGAAAAACTAGAATCCATTTGTTTTGAAGGCATCAACAAAGAAAGTTTGAACTTCAATTGTGCTTCTTGTGTATTTCTAAACACATCTGCACAAGTGACCATCTCGTCACCGTCCCAATGAGGGAACAATCAGCACAACAAACTGAAACAGATTTATTTCTCCCCTCCTCCCCTCCTTCAAACCGGCGGCTCCACATCACAGCTCCGCAATCAGCCGTACTGCTTCAGTGTCACACAACACGAGCTTCAAAGTGCGTACAATCCATCTGCGTCTTCTGATGAACTGCACTAACATGAGACGACAATCGTAAGAGGAAGTCGGCGCTTTTGATCGGATGAAGCCGCAGGAGTCGGATCTCGACTCGGTCCCGGGTTTAAAGGGTTTTATGGTCAAGTCGACTGGTGTTAGGGTGTGTTCGTAACAACACAAGAAAATAACAGTTTTAATTATTTAAAAACTTAAAAATTTGATTTATTACATCATGTCATTCCACATGTCTCTCCTATTTATACATAAAATGGTGATTTCCCAAATGTTTTTGATGAAAATAAGGTCAATAAAAGTGAATTGTCGCCATTTTAACCAAGCTTCTATTATAAAAAAATGTTCCCGAGACAAACTAAATCCAAGCACAGAGATTGCCAGTTCACTCTGGCAGAGGAAAGTCACATCTGGACACTAGAGAATCATATTTCACCCTCAACCTGAGGGAAGAGTAAAGGTAGAAAAGGAAACCGTTGTTAGTAGAGAAACCATTTTAAATTTAGATCTGTTTATTTTTAAAGTCGACACACTCGGATAAAAAAATTGGCAGAACGATGGTTTCAGGTGAAAAAAGAAGGCGGAAGAAACTGAAGAGTTTGTATCTTTCCAGCTCTGCTTTATCATACCAACAAAACACTCACAGAACACAACAGTTAACGTAACATTGTGTGGAGTTAAATCAGTTTTGTCCATTATATCTCCATTATATTTCACTTATATGAATATGCAACTAGTAAAACAAGTTAAAATTTCTTTGAATTTCTCGAACTCCTGTGTTGTTCTCAGTATTATCTTGATCTTTAAAGTATGTACTTTTTTGAGTATTGTTTTGATTGTCTAAGCGCTTTGTGACCCTGGTCTCGAAAAGCGCTATATAAATAAATATTACTTACTTACTTACTTACTTAAAAATAATTAATAAATAATCTGTCATGTTTAAATAGACAGAGGAGCAAGTATTTCAGTTATTTATGATGACAATTATTTAAAATATATATGTATTTATACTAGTAAAGACACAGGCATTACTTGTGCAAAACAATTTTCCAAAACATTCACACGCAACAGCTTTTTGACATACATGTGAAACAACACTTCACTTAAACTTAAAGGCGTTTTAAACTACTACAAATTGAAAAAAATATATTTTGATATTGAAGTTGAGATGGTGGGTATATAGACAACAGTCTTTGAATCTACCTGTGTAATTATTGACGTTATTAACAGAGTTATTTTACAAATAATACTCGATTTATTAAAGTAAAAGTCAGTTTTCTAAAACTATACATCTCTTAAAATTTGGACAGACTTGCTCATGAAGCATCTCAGTAAACAATGAGTCGGACTCACCTTGTCAGGCGCGCACACGCACGTTTTCTTTGCAGGTAAACTTCCAAACAAACCGAGGATTTAGTTCGTTTCAACGACTCTTCTCAGCATCTTTAAGTTGAGTGATGGTTGGAAAAGTAAATTGCAGAGAAACTGTTATCGCATCCAGCGGAGGAGGGTCCAGAAGTGTGGAGCCTGGAGAAAAAAAGCGGTGACAGTGGAGGGGACTGAAGGTGGGAGGAGGGAGGGAGGAAAGGGGAGACAAGGGAGGAGGAGAATGGGGAAGAGGGAGGGAAGTGGATAGAAACAAAAAGTTTTTTTTTTTAAAAGGAAAGAGTGGAGCAAAATATATGTGACGTGCAATATATTTAATGCAAATAAATTTAATTATAGAGACAATTATTGTTTCTTTATTTGCTTTAAACATAATGAATAATACTGATAAAGTTAACAACAGCACCACCTTGTGAAGGAATAGACTTACTGCAGTTAAAGTTAGCCAAGTCATTATTATAGTAACCGCTCATTATGTGCAGAAATACTTGTGGTCCTGAGTTAGTTTGGATGTAATGTTGTCATTATTTGTTGTGAAAATGTGTTCCTTAACTAAGGTGTGGAGGTTGTTGTGAGAGGGGCTACACGCAATAATAAAGAAGTAAAACGTTTACAATCAAGTATTAAAAGCATCCGATTAATATAAGCTTGATATCCTAAAAGTTAATATTTTATTATGTAGTGGTTTTATAACTTTCTCTTTAAAACCTAAAGTTGATTTCATTTTTCCAATTTTCCAAAAACAATTTCACTTATATATTAGGGGCAATAAATACTGACAAAAATGACAAAAGCGAAGGACAAAAGTCCTAAACGAAACCCGATAATCATATTCATAGAGTATTTATGAATAATACAAATAAATTAAAATTAAAATAGTTGATTTTTACATGATCTTCGACCTCATAAGGACCACATGAATACCTGAAGGAGTGATGTGGTATAGCACTGTAACTTAGTATTCTTCTTCCTGAAAAGTTAGCTTTTATGACTGGAGAAAAACAAGCAGTAGAAAACACAAATATTTGTATGTTGCTTCAAAAACATCTATAATAAATCATTACACATTTGTTACCGTCTTTTTTTTTTAATGTTGTTACGCTTTTTGTCAATAAGAAAATGTTCTAAAATAAACAAAAAGTTGGCTGTATAGAAAAAAAAGATTATTATTATTATTTTAAAATTAAAATAAAAAAACTTTATTCTTGCGTTTTCCCTTTAAGACTCTGTTGCTTCCTTCGTGACGTATTTCCGGTGACATGTCGGCCCGCTGTGTGTAGCACATGGCTAAAAACACGATCACAAACTGTGCTCTACGAGCATTTTAGTCCTTTTTACTTGCATTTAAAAGACACTCGTTTAAAGGTAAGTTTGTCTACTATTCCCTGTTAAAATATATCCGTATTTTGAGACAACTGCCGTTATTATCGCAGCTTTTGCAGTTTGTTATCTATAAAGTATCTTCTTTTTTTTTTAAATGCCCTTTATTTACTTGTCATACATTAACTCAGAAACGTCGACGATGTAGGACATTGTATGGGTTTGAACCTTTTGAAGGATTTGTAAATATGTTTGATTTCATCAACAGAGTTGACAAAAACCTTTCTGGCTTAAAATAAACAACAACAACAATGCATCTGTCCACCTTTTAAATGCTGTTTTGAACAGATCGCTCGACGTTTTAGGGTGTAAATATTACTGACCAATATTAAAAGTTTAAATACAAAATAATTTATGAGATTTACTTCTGTGTGGATTGTTTTCTGCAAGTTATTTTCTTGAACTACCTTTTTGATCCACCATATTTTGAGCACTTCAGACAGAACAACATTTTTAGTTGTTAGTTGTTTTTGATTTGAGTCTTTTTTTCATTCTGTATATAACACACTTTGTTTACAGATGGCTGACGTGGCACCGCAGAAAAGTCATGCCTTGAAATTTGCAGAAGCGCATATGAAACGTCATGGATGGGAGGAAGGTGAGACGAAAACACGTGTTTGTGTAAATAAACATCATGATGTGTCTTCAGCTTTTAGGGTGTTTTATTTCCTCTTCCATGTTTGCAGGTAAAGGTCTTGGTCGTGAGGAGAAGGGAATATCAGAAGCCATCAAAGTTAAAGTAAAGAGTAACAAGGGAGGGGTGAGTATCGGTTAAACGCACAACTAATTGCGATAATCTCGTTTTATATGACGTCGCATTGACTTAATATCTACCGTCCGTTCAACAGGTGGGTCATAAAGAAGGAGAGCAGTTCACGTTCCACTGGTGGGATCATGTCTTCAACAAGGCTTCGTCCAGCCTGCAGGTGGAGTCTGATCAGGTCTGTCCCTTGGCTCGTACAGGACTATACAGAGGTGGCTCATAACTAATACAGATTCCCTGAAATGAATTGAGTTAGAGTTGTACTTGATTAGTATGATATATTTTTGATTTAGTATCTTTGTTATTCTTGATTATATTTGCTTTGCTCTGATGTTTTGTTTTGGTGCATACATTTGGAGATTCAAGCTTGAGACTTGTTGAAGCTTGAATCTCCAAATGTATGCACTGCTAGTTAAACTAGATACACTTTATAAATCCCTCTGGAGATATTTTCGGAAATAATATGGTGTTTTATGTTTAATTCCCATTGAACATGTTTGCTTAAACTGATGAATTCTTTGTCATTACAAGTCTTACGTTGTGTTTCTTGACACAGAACGGCATCGTTTTGACTAAAACGCCAGAAGAGGGCGACGATGATGGAACTCCAATCTCCAATAAGAAACCTCGGAAAGCCTCACTGGCTAAATCCAAACTCTATGGATGCTTTGTGAAGGTAAACTCTTTCTTTTTTTCTTCTTTTTTTTAAATTTTTACTTTTGACATGCAAACGATTCATTTTACATGAGCTCCTCTCAAGTTATCTCAACAAATGATGTTTGTTATAACTTCTGTGTTTAGAAGGGGTGTGTATGTGTATCAAGAATCTTGTGAAACAATACAGGGTTAACGACAAGATATATTGTGATACTGTAGTAACAAGGATATATTTGTAGTATTGTCGAGTACTTGACTCTGGTGTTGCAGAATTTACAGACCACATGACTCTTGACAAACTGTTTTCACTTGTTTTGAAACCTAAATATGTCCAAACATCAGCTTTAAAAGCTGCTGGAGTCGACTGTATCCTCTTGTCCTCAGTCATAGATCGCCAGGATCTTGCAGGAGATCCTGCCCTTTAGTTGCATGGACATTTAACAGCAAAAATGCTGAGAATATTTGCTGTAACTGTAAATCAAAATGTTAATTTGAAATGCACTTTATTGATCTATAAAAATAAGATTACTTAAATATGATTTGAAACACACAAAAATATAAACGCGGGGGGGAAATCAATACATTGCTGTTTAATATCGATACAGTATCATGAAAAAACAAATGCAATAAAACGTCACATCAATATTTTCTCACACTCTTAGTGTGTAGTAGCTTCCATGTTCAAACTTTCTCTTTATTTCTCTTGTTCTTATTTTATTTTGATTTTTTATAAAAAAAAATTGCTGTATGTATTGGCTATTGGAAAAAAACAATTTCCCGAAGGAAACCTGAGGAATCAATAAAGTTTTACCTTACCTTACCTTAAACCCTGAATTAAAAGTGGGGTTGGTGATCTGCAAAACTGTGTGAGCAGCTGAATGTTTTTGTGTTTAATGAATTGGCTACAATGTAAAGGGAATTGTATGCTAGATGAAAAGGTCTTCCTGTCCTAAGTTATAACGATGAATCTGCCATAATGATGCGAGTAAAAATGGGGTTGGTAAACAAAACGCACAATTATAACAATGACGACTGCTCCTACTGCTTGTAGTAATTACTTTACATTTTTCAAGTGCTTTTTGTAAGAATAAAGAGACCGTAACGAAAGATAAATGACAAAATGATGAAAGCTTTTTTTTAAATAAATAATGTATTTTCTTTGGAAGTCGGCAACATTGCTGTCTGGTCTGGAACAACCAGAGCCAAAGTCAGACGACAGCAGCAGCAGCAGCAGCAGCAGCTCAGACGAGGATGAAGACCAACAACTGGACCTCTCCAGCACCACGAAGTATGTGTTTTGTTTAATGCTGCCTCTGATCTGTGAGATTAATGTCACTTTTTTTTCACCTTTTTAGAATTTCCGACGCCGATCTAATGGAGGCTTGCGGAGGGCGGACTGCTCACAAGTGAGTCATGATGCAACATTGAGCAGCAGTTTAAATGAAATGATGATGAACGACTCAATCTATGATGTTCTTCTTCCAGAGGAGCCCGGCACGGGTTGACCATGAGCGCCAAGTTGGCTCGTCTGGAGCAGCAGGAAGCCGAGTTCATGGCCAAGTACGGCAAGAAGACGCACAAAGCAAGGGAGACGGCGCCGACCGTGGGCAGCTGTCAATCATCGGACCAGGAAGTGGAGGAAAAGATGGACGAGGATTCCTTAGTTGGAGAAAGGAAAAGGAAAAAGTCCAAGGTAGCAGATGAAGACATTCCAGAAAAGGGTGTTGAAGCCAAAAAGAAGAAAAAGAAAAGCAAATCACAAGAGGCTACACAGGAAATTACTAATCTTGCTGATCAAGAAGAAGAAGTGCGTCAGAACAGGGGAGTTGATGGTTCACAAGGGCACAAGAAGAAACATAAAAAGAAGAAAAATGACTCAGAGGAGGAAGTGATGTCCTCCGGGTTCACAAGTCAAGAAACCGCAACGGACTCTGATAGGAAAGTGAGGAAGAAGAAAAAGAAATCGTCCAAAGAGCTCGACGAAGAGGAGGAGCGTGACGATCAAGCATCGGAAGTGGTGGATGATGAAACGTCACAAAAGCAGAAGAGAAAAAAGTGTAAAAAAGACAAGGAGGGTCATGAGGAGTTACTTCCAAAGAAGAAGAAAAAGAAATCGGCGGATGAATAAAAGCTGCGTTATGACCTGTTGCTACACAATATGAAGCCGATAAAAATACCTGATTTCTTTTGAAGCTCATCTTATGATGAACTGTGACAGAAACATATGGACTTTGTATCGCCTGCTTTTTAAATATGAAATTAAATGATTGACATCCTCAGTCAATTTCAATCATTCTTATAGAACACAACGCTTTTAAACTGTCGGAACATTCACTGGGTGTTCTAGTTAGTCACACACCTGCTAACTTATTGGTAAGTAAGATAAAAATGTAAAACCCCTTTTAAAATACAAATGAAGAAAAACTGGGAAATAAATGTAATTTAATCTTATTTTAAACAGTAACCTTTATGTTGTCCTCCAAAATGAATGTCATTTAGGTGCTAAACGCCTTCAAAGTCTTGCAAAACAATGTAATGTATAATATAAGTATTTTCCCATGATGAATTAATTCAAAAACACAGTTCATTTAATGTTGAAAGTGTAAATGTTTAAATACTTAGTTGCTACTTTTTCTTTGTCTCATATGAATGACATTGAAAAGGCGTTTTAACAGCTAGAAAACCAGACCATGTTTTAGACATTTATTACTGCATAAAACACTATTTTAAAAGACACTGCTCTTCACTACTTAACTTGGTTCATGACCAAACTGCTTTAGAACAGTCGGTCACAAACTGTTTTTATACAAAGAGACTTTTTGATGTAACCCGGAAGTTACGACATTGCAGTTAAACTGTTCTGACACGCGGGGGAGACATTCTAGAACGCGGGAAGAAAACAAAGATTTTAAATAAACTGTTAATTAAAGAATAATTCCCGGAAAAAAGCAGGAAAATCGATCTCTTTTTTTTAAAAAACTATTTACACAATCGTGCAAACTCGAAATGAGTGCAATTGGTAGATTCATCTGAATTAATCTTAAGATCAAAATATTAATATTTTACAATTTCTTTTTAAATAATTTTACAGGATGCATTTTTTGTTCTAACCTAAACAACAGCTCTGTACAAATGTTTCTTACACATTATTTTAAATCCCACGGCTTGAGGACTTCTGTCAAACGTCCTCAGGCATAATTAATGTTTTCATTTCACAGATGAAGTAGTTACTATAGTTACAGTATTCCTTCTTCCAGTTGGCCAGTGCAGGAGAAGTTGGTTGCAGGATTACACATTTGTCAGTGTTTTCTTGTTCGTTCTTCCAATAACTATAAAAACAAGAAGGAGACATTTATTTGTCTGATTATATGAAGCTACAGGAGAATGAAAAATGCTTTTTCTTCTGATATAGTTTACAAGGCATTTGCCGTGGAGACCACTAGTAACATAATAGCGCAAAAAAGTTCATTTCAAGGACATGTGTCTTACGTTACAGTTGTGTTGCTTCCATCTATCCATGTCCATTTGTTCCAAGGATTTTCCCATAAGCCGATCCAGTACCCGTAACCATTGCTGTCCACAGTATAGTTGTTAAGGAATTCCTACATTGACAGGTAAGACCAGAAACAATTTGTTGTTGGTCTCACTAACAGCAAAAAAAACAATTGTGAGAATTCATTTTAACCCAAACTTACCTGTTCTTCCTTTGACTTGATCACCACCAGCTGAGCATTTAAAGCTCTGCAGTATTTCTGACTGTCATCCTGAGATTTCCGAATATTAAAATAAATGTAGCACTTTGATCGAAATAACATCCATCCATACAGACAAGGTTGACACACTGTGAAAAAGACAAATTAGGACATGTATTTGAGGAGTTAAGACCATCCTGGAAAGCAAAGAAATATGGCACTAAATCATGCTTTTGCTAAGAGATGTTAACACAACGTTTCTTCTTCACTTTTTCTTTAGTCCACAACATTGCATTGAATGATGAATGCTGAGGAACTTTTATAGAAACAAAAACTTTAACTAGTTTATGTACATACACAAAATTTATAATTTATATGTAAAAATATAATCATTTATGTGTGTGTGTGTGTGTGTGTGTGTGTGTGTGTGTGTGTGTGTGTGTGTGTGTGTGTGTGTGTGTGTTTAAATATATCTTTAAAATTTGTTTGAAACATAACCTTTAAATATGTGTCAAAAACATACAAAGATATTAAAACATACCTTTTCAAATATTGTTTAATATATAGAAAGATGTGAAATGTGTTTTTAAAGTCATTTCAACAAATCAAACACTATCCCACACTTTTGTCTCTGAACGCACTCAAATCTTTTCCCTCAAATACAGTTATTTCCCTTAACTGTCAGAGGGGCATCGTTTCCTCTAAGCTATGACGCAAGTCCGTGTTACGTAAGAACCATGGTCATAAGTGAGAGGTAGAATCAGTAAAAGCAGGATTTATTGTAGTAACGTATTACTAATGTTATTGGTAAAGCCATTTACTTAAACAAAAGGGCACTAATTGTACATACAAATGAGAAAGAACAATACAGAGTTTACATGTCTGTCTGAATCCTTTCTGAACCACAGAGCTGTTAGTTCGCTGTTATATCTTAATAAAATGAATTTTTATCCCCACTCGGAGAAGCGTCCTTCAGAGACCAAAAAAAAATCAAAAAGTTAGAAAACAATATTATAAGTGGTTAAGTAAATTAGATACTTAAGCTCTGGTCTTTCTCAACAACTCGTTTCTTTTCTAAATCGCATCGTTGCCAACCTTTTTGTACACAGTAGAAATTGACTGGGAAACTGTTGAAATCCAGAATGACTCCCATAGTCCAACTGAGTCGGTCCCTCTCTCTGGTCAGCTCATGAGTGCGATTCTTCAGGTTCATTTGCTCCTCCGACAGCAGGAGATTCTGCTCGGTCAAGTTTCTGTTGAGTGTCTTCTGCGCCAACATAATAGTTTGAACTGCGAGAGAAGTGCGTCAGTGTTTCTGGGGTTTGATGTTGAAAGCGTTAAACTCACAGTGAACGCCAAAGATGATGATGATTGACACTAAGATAACACAGATGATCCCAAAAATTATTACGGGAAGGAGCTGAAGGTGCGTCGATTGTTTCTGGTCTTGTCCTATAGTAAACACATAAAAGCAGCTATAAATGTCTATTATACGAAAATGTTCTTTTTGTAATGATCATCTTAGATTTGACCTGAGGCGACTTGTTTCGTATCACATACGGGTGACGCCGGTTTCACTTCATCATAGATTAGTTCTATCCGCTGCTGTTTCTCTGGAAAGTTGGTGGAAATAATCAATTCCAGTAACAAAACGATAACATTTAAAACTGAGATGAATACAAAAATGAACTCACCTGGTGAGGAAGAATCTCGTTTAACGAAATGTACAGTTGCATAACTCACTTCTTCCTCCATTATCACCAAAATCTCCAGAGTGGAAAACCAAACGCAGAGAGATTAATATCAAGAAAGTGTCTTGAACGAGTTGAAATAATGCCATGGGCAATCCCACTTCCTCTTTTGAAGGGAAGTGTGGCAAGTATGTCAAGACTTTTGCACATGTTTATTTTCTTATTATTAATTAGAAAAATAGTGTAAGTATTTCTCTTTAAAGGATCAATATCCCGGTTATATCAGGAGGTTTTTACTATTATCTTACTTGAGACTTAAGTACTTTAGTTCATTAATCAAGATTCTTCGCCAGAGCTTTCAGTCAGACTTGTGTATTTCAATGGTCAACCTTCAGATACGCCTACTCTGTTGCGAATGGTCACGTGTGTGTTTTGTTAATATTGCGTTAATAGAACTGTACTTAAGAGTGTCAACAGATGCACGGCTCAATTGACTGAATGCTGATTTAGACTCTAAGTAATTCTATGACATATATTTGAAGAAATTACATTTGTTTAAAGCCTCATTCCCTTTTTTTTTTATCCAGCCCCACCCAATCCTATGAACGAATGGTGGAAGAGAAAAAAAAAATTTGCTTATTGAAACAGATTAAATAAGCAGTAACTGGAATTAATCATTTAAAAGCTGTTTATTGTGTAAACATAGTCACTTTCCTGTGCTATAGTGCAAACATTTAATTGAATAAAAAAAATACATTATTATTGTATTGAATGATGAATGCTGAGGAACTTTTATAGAAACAAAAACCTTATCTAATTTATATACATACACAGAATTGATAATGTATGTAAAAATATAATCATTTATGTATGTGTGTGTGTTTGGGGTGGTGTTTAAATATATCTTTAAAATGTGTTTGAAACATAAATGTACCTTTAAATATGTCTCAAAAAGTAGAAAGATATTAAAACATACCTTTTAAAATATTGTATAACATATAGAAAGATGTGAAATGTGTTTTTAAAGTCATTTTAACAAATCAAACACTATCCCACACTTTTGTCTCTGAACGCACTCAAATCTTTTCCCTGAAATACTGTTATTTCCTATAACTGTCAGAGGGGCATCGTTTCTTAATTCATTTTTAATTTTTATTTTTCCAAGATCTGTTCTTACGGGGAGGTATTTAGAAATACGTGCGATAAGTTGAGCTGTTACTGAGGCGCTTTATTTTGAAAAAGAAATGTAGGTCAGAGGCGCATGCGCAGTGGACATTTCCGTGCTGGACAGGAGTTCAGTGGGATAAAGGTGAAGAAGAAGAAATCGTCGGAAATTCTTCTCCCTGCACTTGTTTCTCCGTTAGTTGGTTTTTCTGCGTGTTTGCCTCCATCTCAAGGCCACTCGTTAAGAGGGTAAGATAAGTTTCTGAACCATTTAAAATGCATGCTTGATACGACGTTTTCAGTTTAGCCCAAAACGATGGAACTGATGTGTCCAAATATCAACTTCGAGCTAAGCTAATATTAGCTACTATAACAAATAACTCTCAAGTCAAGTTTATTATTTGAGTGAAAACTCGATTTTTTTCTTTTTTAAATCGCTTAAAAATGTTTTAGAATAGTGTCACAATCTCGCTTTAAAATAAAAGTTAGCAGAATACAACGTTAAACGGTAATTTTTGCCTTTATCTTTAAAAATGTTTTTCATATTTATCTATATATATCTATATATAGATACATATAAATGTATATAAAAATAAATATAGAAAGCAACTATTTTAAAGCTATTCGTAGCAATTTGGCAGGTGTAATAAATAAATAAAATATTAATAACGTCAGAAGGAACTCGTGGTACTGTGATTTTAATCATTGTGTGTTTTAATCTGACCTTTGACCCCGTGCAAGTGTTAAAGCGTATGTGTGTTGCTGCAACAACACCTTTTGTTCTCACAGGTCTCCTGTTGGTTTACCTTTTTGAAATGAAGCTGAATGTTTGGATTAACTTGTGTTGAAAAACAAGTTGTGCAACAAGTCGTGTTATGCTTTTCGTGCCTCAGGATTTAAAAATGGCGAGGCTTTTATCCCAAGCCGGTCCTGAGCGGACTTTCCAGTACCAGGACAGCTTGCCGTCTCTGCCGGTGCCGTCATTGGAGGCCAGTATTTCTAAATACTTGGATGCTGGTAAGATCATTTTTGGGTGATTATCTGTTATACTGTCCTATAGGAGTGTGAGAAAAATTAGATACTGTTTTTTTTATCGATATTCAACAGCATTAAATTAAAAACAAAACATATTTTAATAATAAAATATAAACATTTTATCTTGGTTATTGTATAATTTATATTTGAACAAAGTGTTTCATATAAAATCCCTTTGATTAAAAAAATATATATATTTACATTATATAAGAAAGAAAGAAAATGATAAATTTAGTGTTTAAACTTCATACAGAGCTAAAAAAAACAAACATTAAAAACCTGTGAGATACTGAGGATGACTGAGGACGAGAGGATACAGTTGACAACAGCAGCTTTTAAAGCTGATGTTTTGATATATTTTGGTTTCAAAACAAACCAAACCAGTTCTGACTTCATCATGAGTCATGTGGTCTGTACATTCTGCAACGCCAGAGTCAAGTACTTGACAATACTACAACTATATCCTTGTTCCTACAGTATTGCAATACGTAATATCGTTGCTCCTGTATCCTGATAAATATTTTATCGGCAGATTCTTGCCAATACACACGCTTAATGTTTTGAAGGTAAATTGTTATACATTTGTTGCCTCATTCCCTCACTCCATTTTTCTCTTTTCTACCAGTTCAACCGTTTGCAACTGAAGATGAATTTAAGGCGACTTTAGAAATTGCTAAAAAGTTCAAGGACGGTATAGGTAAAGAACTACACCAGAAACTTCTTGAAAGATCCAAGCTGAAGAGGAACTGGGTTTGTGTACCTACTGTCTAATTATTATTCACATCTTTCCTCTGCACTCATTTACCATCGATGGAATATTCTTCTCCAGCTGGAAGAGTGGTGGTTGGACGCAGCCTACCTGGAGGTCCGCAGCCCCTCCCAGCTGACGGTGAACTTTGGTGGACCGGCTCCTTACCTAGAACACTGCTGGCCTCCAGAGGAAGGAACTCAACTGCTGAGAACCAGCATCAGCACCTGGCACACGCTCCAGTACTGGAACCTGATTCACAAGTGTGTTCCTGCTCAGGAATCTTTACCAGTTGCTTCGTCATGTGATTGAATCTGTATTCGCCCTTAGGGAGAAACTGGCTCCCCAGAAGGCTGGCAAAACTGTCCTGGACATGGATCAGTTCAGAATGCTGTACTGTACTTGCAAAGTACCTGGAGTAGAGAAGGACGTACTTTATAATTATTTTAAAACAGGTGAGACTTTCATCAAATACTCCTGATTCATCAAAACAAGGAGATTGTGTTTTTGAAAGAACAACATTGAACTGAACTTCAGTAAATGTTGAGGACGGGTCGCGTCCTGGGATGCACTGACCCGACTTATTGATCCTGATCCGGGGCTTTGAGTATCGACCAGTACAGATAAGACATGGATGTTAAAATTAACTTTACTTGCCCAAATATGAAATAACACGGGTCATGATTTGACTAAAAAGCAAAATCGATGATTGTATTGAAGTATTAAAATGTTTACCAGCATTATGAGAACACAAACAAAGAAACGGAACACAAGGAAAGAAACGGAACATAAAAACAAACAAAGAAACGCAAAGAAACAAGTTACAGCTAAATTGTAAACTATTAGCTTTTTCACCGAATACACTATCCGCCTTGGACTAATACCAGGATCGGTTCTTTGCATCCCTGGTCACGGATCCTTATAAAAGAGCTGCAGCGCTTTCTTCTTCGCCTACTGCGCCTGTTGCGAGGAGTTCTGGTGCCGAGTTCTAGTGGTTCTAGTTTTTAAATCAGTTTTTGTTTTCTCCAGAGCGAGAGGGTTTGTGTCCTACCCACATGATCGTCATGCGTCGAGGACGGATCTTCACCTTAAACGCCGTAGTCGACGGTCAGATCCTGACGCCCCCGGAGCTGCTGAGGTCGGTGATTTGTCATGTTTTAAAATCCACAAGGATGCTCGACCCTGTGATTGTGAGTCAGTCGTGTGTTCGCTGGTGTCCACAGGCAGCTGAGCCACATCAAGGATTGCTGTGACGGACGTCCGGAGGGAGACGGGGTGGCTGCTCTCACCACAGAGGAACGGACTCGTTGGGCTAAGGTGACCCCGGACTCTGAACTAGACTGAGATGTTCAATTTGTTTGTAACATATTTTTGATGTTCCCACAACGGAAGTTTATTTTATTAACCTTGATTTACTATTTTTCAGCATGATATTTAGTCACGAAGAAATTCGTGTAAATAAATACACAGAGTATCGTAAAAAAAAAAAACATTGCGATACATCTATCGTTTTTTTAATTCGTATGTTTTATTATTCTACAATTTGAATTAATTATTCCCAGTTTCTTGTTTATTTTGGAATTGTTTGGCCACTAGATGGCAACAGTCGCCGGGACAAGAGGATACAGTCGACTCCAGCAGCTTTTAAAGCTGATGTTTGGACATATTTTGTTTTCAAATCAAATGAAAGCAGTTACGACTTCCTCAAGAGTCATGTGGTCTGTAAATTGTGCAACACCAGAGTCAAATTCCCCTACAATACTACAAATATTTCCTTGTTATTACAATATGTAAGACGTTTGTTGTCTTCTCCAGACGAGGGAATACCTGATAAGCATCGACCCGCACAACGAAGCGGTGCTGGAGAAGATCCAGAGCAGCCTCTTCGTCCTCTCTCTGGACGACTCCAAACCTTACTCCAGTCCGGACAACTACACCAACGTATGAGCCGTCGACTCGTTTCTACTCTCCTCGCGAGTCTTTTGAGTTGACGTGTCATTGTTCGCGAGCGCAGTTGACTCTGGAGGCTGTGACTGGGAACCCGACCATTCGCTGGGGAGACAAATCCTACAACGCCCTCTCCTTCTCCGACGGCACCATGGGCTCCACCTGTGATGTGAGTTGAGCAGCAACTACTACTCATTTTGTTAATATATCCTCAACATGCAACTGTTTTAAAGCCTGGATAACATGTTTTATGTTAAGTTAAAAATGTGTTTATTCTTAAGCAAATCAACTTTGTTTGACAAATATTGATCTTTTTTCTTATAAACCCCATGATACTGCTTTGAGCTTTAATTTAGTCTTTTTCGTTGACACTAATAAATGAGGTTCTCATTATTAATAATAATAATAATGCATTTTATTTAAAAGCGCCTTTCAAAAAACCCAAGGTCGCTTCATAGAAACAAACAATAAAATCACACTATACAAGTACAAAGATGCAATGCAACAAAAAACTTTTTCAATTTATAATTCAAAATACAAACTTACTGAAAAGCGAGGCTTCCTAATGTGTTTCACCAGGTTTAATGTTAAATATTTACAGTGTTGTGTAAACTTTGATACATTACAAGTAACTTCTCTGAAAAGTCTCTTGAGATAGATAAAGAAAGTTTAGGCCAGTGTAAGTTTGATGTATGATCAATGAATTCAGACAAAAGGCAAGAACAATAAAGCAAAATGAATTAGAGTTGCATTAGATCATACCTTTTGCCTATTTTAGTTCTCTTAGGAACTTAAACACACACAAAAGTCAACTTTTTTTATTTTCCTATTGGTCACAAAAACTTAAAATAAAAACCAATAAATTGTACCAACACTGTTAACAAACAATAATATTTAGAGGACCATAGCAAAAAAAAACTAAAACTTAGTGTTAAATCAATTAAATAACTTGAAATAAGTATAAAAATTACATCTCACATAACGCTGAATCAGCAGGAGCTCTAGACCGTTTTCTCCACAACAATATGGTTTAAATAAGAATCATTTTCACCAGTTTATATTTTTACTAAAACAAGCATCTTTGCCTGTAAAGAGGCTCATGTTACTTCCAGAAAGAAATCTGCTCTTGTTTCCAAAACTGAAGGAAGTAATAATCGATAGAACAGAAATGATATAGAAAAAACCACCGCGCTGCATTCAAAGACATGTTAAGAATAGGTGTCAAAACATTGTTGATCAGGGTTGATCTATAAGTCAAATACACGACATGTCAACATGTTTAAAAAATGTCTTTGTTTTCAATTTAATAATTTTTCTTCCATCAAATTTCTTCCTCCCTTGTCATTGCGCCGCGCAGCCGCAGGGGGGCGCATGGACCACGTGTGTATAAGTCAAATACTTATTTATCATCACCCATCATGGAGATTGACGAGCTTTTGTTCTATTGTGCTGGTTTAGAAAACATTAGAATGCGTTGCATATGTTTGTTAAGATGATATTCAATGAGGTTTGACTCGCAGCACTCTCCCTACGACGCCATGGTTCTGGTGTCCATGTGCTGGTACGTGGACCAGCAGCTGAAGGCCACCGGCGGGAAGTGGCAGGTAAACAAACACCTTTCCTCGCATCAACACAGACTCTCGGCTTCATCTTTTATTCATGTATGTTTCAAGGGCTCCGACTCGCTCAGACCGATGCCGCTGCCCGAGGAGCTGGTTTTCACCGTCGACCAGAGAGTGCGGCGCGACATCGGCCTCGCTAAAGAGCAGTACTACAAGACTGTAGGTCGATGATGATGATGATGATTGACATGTGTCGGCAGCACTGACCGTCTTCTCTCTCTCAGGCTCAGGACCTGCAGGTGGTTTGTTACGCCTTCACCGCTTTTGGAAAATCCACCATTCGACAGAAGAAACTCCATCCCGACACGATGATCCAGCTCGCCATGCAGCTCGCCTACTTCAGGATCCACAAGAAGTATGTTGTCGTCGGACTGTGGAGGTGTATCAGTGCTGTCAATCAAACTACATTGAATTATTTCATTGAACGGTTACATTTTTAAGATTAATTGAATTAAAGTAATCGACAAATTTTGATTTTTGATTTTTTTTTTTTTACACAGTTTGATATTTTAATTAAAATAATTAAAATGTAATCAATTTGTATTCTTTTAAGTTCAATAATGGCGGTAATTATGTACAAACATTTTTATATTGAGTTCAAAAAGGTTAGAAATGTTAAATTTGGAAAATGCATTTTGGAATTATTGGAAATGGCGATGAAGCTTCATGAAGCAGTGTCATGTTGTTCAGAGGTCAGTAGGTGGCGCCATTTGAAAGTGAGGTTACTTTAGAACAGTTGTTCAAGACTAAGGAAAATAGTGCAGAGACCGCCATCTAGTGGACTCTGAAAATAATGACACTGCTTCATGACGCTTCTTTACCCTTGTTATCTCAGGGTCAAGGTGACCCACAGGTTTGAAAAAAAAATGCGTTTGTTGTATTCCTTGTGTTATCTCGGGGTCAAGGTGACCCGAAAGCCCGAAAGTAAATGCGTTTGTGGTATCCCTTGTTCTTATCTAAGGGACAAGGTGACCCACAGGTTTGAAAACAAATGTGTTTGTGGTATCCCTTGTGTAATCTCACAGTCCAGGTGAACGATCTCCAGCACTGCATATGTATTTATGGAAGCCAGGGAGATCGTTCACCTGGACCCAGAGACAACACAAGGGATACCGCAAACACATTTGTTTTCAGGCGTTCGGGTCACCTTGACCCAGAGACAACTAATGAATAATTAGGAAATCAAACACTATGTATGGGGAGGACATCACTTTTCAAACTGTATTAGTAAGAACTGAACTTGACTTTTCAAATAAATAATTCAATGCTTAAGAAAAAAAGTTTTAAATAAAATTAAAAAGTTTAATTTTTTTTGCATCCTGTCCAGGGTGTCCCCTGCCTCTTGACCCAAGAAACTGGGATAGACCCCCCCCCCCCCCCCCACGACCCCCATAAGGGATTAAGCGACATAGAAAATGAAAAAGAAATTCAATATTCCGATGACATCGATAAACTTCCATTGTTGTCGTTCTTTCTTGTGTCTTCGTCTCATGATGTGAACCTGGTTGGTGCCACAGAGCAGGAAGTTGCTACGAGACGGCGATGACGCGCAAGTTCTACCACGGCAGGACGGAGACCATGAGGTCGTGCACGCCCGAGGCTCTGCACTGGTGTCACGTCATGAGCGACCCCGGCAGCAGCGTGAGTGTTTCCGCACCCGATGGAAAATGAAACGTTCCACTGAGACTCTACGAACTTCTGCAGGCGGACGAGAGACGACGAGCCATGAAGGTGGCGTTCGACGCACACAACCGGCTGATGGCAGAAGCTCAGGAGGCACAAGGTTGGACAGGAAATGTCTATTTGAACAGAAGCGTCTTCAGGAGATGCATCTAAAGAACGTTTTGCAGGTTTTGACCGACACTTTCTTGGACTGTATCTCATCGCCAAAGAGGAAGGACTTCCCACCCCGGACCTCTTCCTGGACCCGCTCTACTCCACAAGGTACTTCTTTTGTTATTGTCGTGTTTATAATCAACCCATATATTAATCTCTTGAACATGAATCAGCCACATTTTTAAGTTGATGTTTTTAAAATCTTTATTGTTAACACAGGAGAAGAAAACATTATGACCACCTGCGTAATATAGAGTAGTTTTGCTGTTTGAAATATTTATGGTTATTTTTATAGCCTGTGATGTAAACTTGCGACTCCTTTGACCCTGGCTTGCTGGGAATCATTGACAGACAACAGACGGTTCACGTGTTTGGAAGTAAATCAGTGACAGAATATTGAATGGTTTAATTCTACGATTTAAATGTAGAAACGTTTCATTTAAAAAAAAAAAGTTTTTTGTTTTTCTTAAAGCATTTCTATCTTAATCATTTTGATATTTAAAGTTTGATTAATCAAATTTTAAAAATGAACACAAAATTTGATATGTGAATAAAAAAATTAATTTGCTGACCTTTAATTTTTTTTTTTTTTTTAAATGAAATGCTTTTAAAAACATTTCTATTAAAAATGTTTCTTCATTTCAATGTTTTTTGGGGGGTTTTTTTGTAGCATTTTTAATTCAATATTGTTTAGTGGCACGATTGTACGAACTTTACTAAATAGAATTAAAAAGGTTACAAATTAAATAAAATATTAAACTCAGAAAGGTTGTTTTAATTTAGATTTTTTTTTTTAGTTATTTCAAAAAGCAAATTTAACCATTAAATATTCCAAGTATTTAAAAAAATAATTAAATTAAAGTAATATATTAAATAACTCTTTGTATATCTTTTTAATTGATTTTGATAAATATATATATTATATTAATAAAACAAACAATTGAAGGCTTGAAATAAAACGAGTAAAATAGTTTCAATATTCAAAATATAAATTAAATCTTTTAATAATTCCACACGTGTTACTATCAGAGCTCTGGATATTACATATAGTGTGTACTAAAAAGTGTGTATTCGCAGCGGTGGAGGCGGAAACTTCGTGCTTTCGTCCAGCCTGGTCGGCTACACCACGGTGCTCGGCTCCGTGGCTCCCATGGTGCACCACGGCTACGGCTTCTTCTACCGCATCCGAGACGACCGGTAACGGAACCAGAACGCGGTCAACAATTCGGCTCGTAAGCGTCGCCTAAACATGTTTGTTTTTTTTAAATCCTCTCGCAGAATCGTTATCTCCATCTCGGCGTGGAAGTCGAGCCGCCAGACGGACGCCGTGATCTTGTTCAACAACTTCTCCAGCTGCATGCACGACATCCTTCATCTGACCACCGTGTCTCAGCTCTAACTCCACTGACCTTCACCTTCTTAGTCATCAGCACCGATCAATGCAAGCTCATGGAGAAACACTTCAGTAGTTTTAACTTGTTTATATTGTAATATTGCATCACCACCTCGTTTTTAATGATTGTTTTAATCTGTCCATTTAGAAGGGGGGAAAAAGGGGGAATAAAGATAACGGATTGTGGAAAATCAGAAAAACTTGTTTTTATTTATAAAAAGTAGCTTCCACACAAAATACAGTGGTATAAAAAAGTTTGGGCACCCCTGTACATTTTCCTTTATAAATCATTGGTTGTTTGGATAAACAAATCCAGTTAAATATATCTTATAGTAGACAAACGGTGATCATTTGAGAAGTGAAATAAAGTTTATATGATTTACAGAAAGTGTGCAAGAATTATTTAAACAAAATCAGGGATGTGCATACATTTAGGCACCCTTGTATCTTATTGATTTTAATACCTTTAGCACTAATTATTGGAAGTCAAAATCAGTTCGGTAACCCCAGTGACCCTCTCCGTAACAAAGTTGAAGTTGCGCCGGATCTTTCCACAAGACAACGATCCTAAACACTGCTCAAAATCTACTAAGCTGTTCATGCAGAGGAACAAGTATAACGTTCTAAAATGATCTCAGTCCCCAGACCTGAATATTATTGAAGATTTATGGTGTGATTTAAAGCAGGGCGATCCATGCTCGGAAACCATCAAACCTGACTGAACTGGAGAGGATCTGTAAAGAAGAATGGTCCAAAATACCTTCCACCAGAATCCAGACCCTAATTGGAAGCTATAGGAAGCGTTTAGAGGCTGTTATTTCTGAAGAGGGAGGATGCACAAAATATTGAGTAATTTTTCTTTTGTGATGCCTAAACTTATGCACATGCCTAATTTTGTTTAAATAATTCTTGCACACTTTCTGTAAATCATATCAACTTTATTTCACTTCTAAAAATTATCAGTGTTTGTCTGCTATAAGATATATTTAACTGGATTTTTTTTATCCAAACAACCAATGATTTATAAAGGAAAATCATGAAAATGTACAGGGGTGCCCAAACTTTTTCATTCCACTGTGCATGTGTCTAAACGTCAGAACATCAAAGGTGAATAATAGTAATACATTAAGAGTATAGTTTTTTGTTTTCTTTTTTTGTGGTATTAATTTAAATAAAAAATATATAATTGGATATTTTCTCTCGTATATAACAAATGTATTTACTCCTTGACTATATATTTTCATCCAAATTGACAATTAAACTCATATGAAAGAGGGTAATACACAATTGACGTATAATTTATTTATTTATTACAGTTATTGGAGCATTTAAAGGTGATTTAATGAGTCGAGTATAAGTTAGAGTTGAGGGACTGGAAATGAGAAGATTAAAAAAGTACATCAGAAGGCGCTCCTCGAGTTAAAAAGACCAGATTGTTAGGAAAACAATAGAAGGAAAAGGGAAAAGAAGGTCAGCGACCTGGGAGGAGGATGAAGGTAGAAAAGATGAAGCCGTGTGTGAGAGTGGGTTTTGCTCTAAAGTTATTGTCGGAAGTCGTTCTAAAAATGACATATCTTTGGAATAAAACTGTTTCCTAATGAGCAAAAAAGTTGCTAAGAGGCAGTAAACATCCTTAATTAATGAACCTGTACAGGTTTGGCCCCCGGGGGCCCTCTTAGTGCCGAGTCTGATTCGGAAGGAGTCGTTCATATGTTTGTCTTCCTGTCGTCAGCAAATATGCTTTTAGGGATTTGTAACTAGTAAGTCAGACCCGCGGGCTAAAAGCTGCTCCTCCCTACACAAACATGTTTAAAAATTTAGCATTTGGTTAGTTTTGGGGTCGAATGGTTGTTTCTACTAATCATAGCAGGTGCCTGAGAACCCCGGAGTTATACGTTTCATAACTTCAGGTTCTACGAATTGGTGCCCTCAAGTGGATTTCGATCCTGGGCCGGCGGGGCCCCTAGTGATGCCGCCGTCAGGTGCGGCGTCCAGCTGGGGGTACGTTGATCCTGACGACTCTTCGCCTTGGTTTAAACCATTAGTAAAGCAGTTAGCGGGCGGAGCACCAAATGACATAGAACCAACTGTCAGTTTGGAATGAACAACATCTCGTGATTCCAAGATTTAAAACCGACACTTTTATAGACGAAAACTCTGAACGACATAATATAAAATAATGAAATATAAATATAATTAAATGTACAAACGAATATAATACAACATATATACATAGAAATAGCAATGTTAGTCATTCATTTATTTATTTGAACATTTTTTTTCACACATTTATTTATAATCATGTCATTCATCCTCCTTCATAGAAAACATGGCTCGGGAACAAAAGTCTTCAATCTCACTCAAAAGCTATAAACATGTACATCTTTTATTTCTTTCACAGTGAGGTTATAAATATGAAATAAAATGGTGGAGAAGTCGTAGACCGTCGTTCAAGTACTGACTGAAGATTTTGGTTATAATTTATTTTAATTTAGACATTATTGACTCTTTAATCACTCATCCGAAGATTCAACCTACTTTTTTTTTTTAATTTTCACGACGAGGCGTGTCAGTCCAGACTTTTGTAGCGTCTTCAGTTCGTCCGTCCCATCTGAGTGGTGACCAGCAGGTGGTACGCTCCCTTCTTGGCCAGCAGCTGCTGATGCGTGCCTTGCTCGACGACCACGCCGCCCTGCAGGACTGCGATGCGGTCTGCGTTCTGGATGGTGGACAGACGGTGGGCCACGATGATGCACGTCCTGCCTTTACGTGCCTCGTCCAAGGCTTCCTGCACCACCTGTGGGCAGGAACGTTTCTGGTCACGCTTCATGCTAACAACTCCAAGAGACGCCTTAAAGGGATCTTTATAAATCGATTTTGTTCCATTAGAATAGTGGATTATTCAGTTTAACATTTCAAATGTTGTTGTTTTTATAATTGAATTTAATCATTTCTATATAGGTTACATTTTTATTTTTTGAATAAATGAATTTCAAAAATTCAATATTTTCACATTCATTTTTTTTTTTTCACATAGAGATTGATATTTGAATTCTAATCATTTAATAATAAACATAAATTATATGTCTTTGTATCCTTTTTCTTTGTCATTTTTCTTTGATCTATGTTCTTTATCTTTATCTTTAGACTTAGATTGTATCATCTTGTTCTTTATCTTTAGACTTAGATTGTATCATCTTGTTCTTTATCTTTATCTTTAGACTTAGATTGTATCATCTTTTTCTTTATCTTTATACTTAGATTGTATCATCTTGTTCTTTATCTTTAGACTTAGATTGTATCATCTTGTTCTTTATCTTTATCTTTAGACTTAGATTGTATCATCTTGTTCTTTATCTTTAGACTTAGATTGTATCATCTTGTTCTTTATCTTTATCTTTAGACTTAGATTGTATCATCTTGTTCTCTATCTTTAGACTTAGATTGTATCATCTTGTTCTTTATCTTTAGACTTAGATTATATCATATTGTTCTTTATCTTTATCTTTAGACTTAGATTGTATCATCTTGTTCTTTATCTTTATACTTAGATTGTATCATCTTGTTCTTTATCTTTATACTTAGATTGTATCATCTTGTTCTTTATCTTTATACTTAGATTGTATCATCTTGTTCTTTATCTTTATCTTTAGACTTAGATTGTATCATCTTGTTCTTTCTCTTTATTTCTCTTGTTCTTGTTCTTATTTTATTTTGATTATTTTTTATGAAAAATTTCTGTATTTGCTGTGGATAATTTGAAAAAAAAAAGTGGATAATTTGGAAAAAAAAAATTTGAAAAAAAATCCCTGAGGGATCAATAAAGTTCTACCTACCTACCTAATATTTTTTTCTAAATTCAGTATTTTCAAATTTGCGACCCTTTATTTTCAATATAAAAATGTTCATTAGCGCCACCACGATTGGCTGAAAGCGTTGAGGTCGCTCGGTACTGATTTATTATGATATATTAAAATGATGATTTGTCAAAGGAGCAAATGTCAGCTTCGAGACAGGAAGTCATATATTGTCGACTCACCTTCTCGCTCTCCGTGTCGAGCGCCGACGTGGCCTCGTCCAGCAGCAGCACCTTGGGGTTGCGGAGGATGGCGCGAGCGATGGCGATGCGCTGCTTCTGACCGCCGGACAGCTGCGCCCCCTTGTCGCCCGCCAGGGTGTTGAACTTCTGCTCGACCAGAAGAACACGGCGAAAGGTCAACCGATGAAGTGGTTTCTATTGACTTTGTTGAGCTTTTAATGACATTTTAATGGAGTATTTATAGCTGCAGAGCTAGACTAGCAAGTTGTAAATGAGACCGGGTGAGATAAGGTCTAGAATACGGACATTTTTGAGGTATTGGTAGTTTGTTCTGAGTCTCTGATGGATGACTGAGCTCCCTCTCTTTCTATATTTTTGCTTTCTACATCCCTCATCCCCACTTCAGTAACTGTTTTTAGGTGTGAAACCCCTTTTTTCACCATTTTCTTTCTTTTAGTTGTGAAAAAAAGCAAACACTTTTTAACCTTTGAGTAATCTCTAGGTCAAGGGATACCACAAACACATTTTTTTTCTCGCCTCTGGATCACCTTGACACAAACAGCTGGTCAATATATTTTATAAAAATTAAAAAAAACCTCCTGGTCATTTTTTTGCAACTCTTCTTAATATGTTGTTATGAAGACGTCCCACCGAATGATGTTTTAACTGAAGGTGTGAGTTTCTAAAGTTATTATTTAATGTACCTTTAAATACATTTTTGAAGCCAAATTCTTAAATAAAGATTCCAGCGTCCGAGGACGAGGTATTTTACCTGCGGCAGTTCGTCTATGAACTTGTGAATGTTGGCGGCTTTGGCCGCCGCCTCAATCTCGTGCATGGCGACCTCGCGGCTGGTGTCTCCGTACGCGATGTTCTCCGCCAGAGTGCAGTCGAACAGTATCGGCTCCTGGGACACGATCCCGATCTGTTTCCTCAGCCAGTGGATGTTCAGGTCCTTGACGTCGTTGCTGTCGAGAAACTGGAGTGACAGGCATCATTTTAAGAGATACATCTTGATAGATAACACTGACTTCAGGAATCTCAAGGTCCCTGAATCATAAACCTGCAGCGTTAATCATTACTTACAGTAGGCGAGAGGTCACACATGTGCCGTGTGTCCCGGCCCGACTTACCACTTTCCCTTGAAGGGGGTCGTAGAATCTCTCCAGGAGTTGAATGGTGGTGCTTTTCCCGCAGCCGCTGCTGCCCACCAGGGCCAGGGTCTCGCCCTTCCCCACGTGCAGCTCCAGGCCCTGGAGGACCGGGATGTCCGGGCGCGTCGGGTAGTTGAAGCGGACATTTTTAAACACCAGGTTACCTTCGAAGGCGTCCTGAAGACACAGAGTGTGAAACCACGACGCGTGGGAACAACCGTGGATCATGTAGCGTCAGGTACCGGCGACTGTCCGTCCTGCGACATGTTGTTGATGCCGGGTTGTCTGTTGATCAGCATGTTGATGTGAGCCGCCGAAATCTTGGCCTTCGCGTAGTTGGGAGTGAAGGAGTTGATCTCGCCCAGAGCCATGGCGCCGAACATCACCGCAGAGATCACGCTGGAGCGGACAACATGGCAGCGTGGTTATGTAAGGTGACCAGAGGACTCGCACTAAAAAAAACTTCTGTATTTATAATTACATTTCACGCCGTAATTTTAAGTATGAAATCCTGTAAATCCCTCAAATTTACGGATACCAATCTTGCCCCTCACCTCACGTATGGTGCCAAGAAAACAGTGAACTCCCATGATGTCTTTCTGGCTATTTAGGGACACCAGCATGGTCTCTACAATACTATGTCTTTGTTGCTTTGTCATAAGCTGTGATCGTTTGGCTGGGCGGCAAAGCATTATGTGAGCTGTTCAGGCCACTGTTCCTGAGGGGGCTGTTGAGAGGGATGACACCTCAGGAAATGCTGAGTTTGCAAGTTTAAATAAATGTTAAGATAAACAAGTAAGTAAAAAGTATAATGTTTATTTCGGTGTGAATCTACTGTATATTGTGTCTTGCATACGGCAATACGGCTAAATGTTGGCGGTTTCCAGGTTAACTTTAATGACTCTGTAAAGTGACCGTTAGCACTTATTAATAATCTTCTCCTTTGATTCTGATTCATGTGTGTAAGCAAAAGTTATCGTCAGGTTTTTGACCAGTTCATCCAGGAGGGAGACCAGGAAGTTGGTCTTTGAAAACCATCGATGGAATAATACAGTATATAAAATCTGGCGTATGTCTCCACATGGAACAGAATAAAACAACAAAACTAATTTTTAGAAACTTACAGAAAAACTCCTTCAACGTTCATTCTTCCAACAGTAATAAGCCAAGCCCCGAAACGAAAGACTGCTGCATAACCAAAGTACATTATGCATTGGGAGAAGGCAAAAGCGAGGCCTTGCACGTGCGACTTCTTTTTAGCGTTCCTGTGAACAGAAGATATCGAGAATTAATAAACACACACGTGAATGACTTCATGGGAAATTGCTGGTGTCTCACTTGTACGGGAGCTTCAGGTTTTCCTGGTACAACGTCTCAAACGAGGGTTCCCTTGTGAGCGACGCCACTGTCCGAATGTTCACGATCGCCTCCGTGGCAATCTGGAGGGAGGAGTTGGCGTTGTATACTCACGAGAAGGCGAGTCAATGAGATGAAATGTTACTACCTTTCCAGCCTTTTCCAGTTCCTTCTTGTCTTTGGAGGCATCTCCTGCAATGATTCTCATCTGTATCGCTCCTGCCATTGCAAGGAAGGGTACGATGGCCAAGAGAAGTAGCGTCAGCTCCCAACCGTACACAAATGCAATGATGATCCCGGTGCCAAGATTGGCGAAATTCTGGGCGGCCAATCCTAATCGTACTCCTCCGGCCTGAGAGCAAGGAGATCATCAACATGAGTGAAGAAAAGTTTGGAAGATTTCCTTCGTGGATGTTGTCTTACTCCTTGTACTTGGGCGGTGTCTGAAGCTAATCTCGTGGTCAGAGCTCCGACGCTGTTTTTGTGATCGTCAAACCAGGTGAGGTCCTGTGTGCAAAAAAAAAAAATGTTCTTGCTCCTCTGTACTCCCTGCAGTTCATGAGACTCACCTGTCTCATCATAGACTTGAAGGAATTGAGCCTCAGTCTCATGGTCAGAATCTCCCCAGATTTACCGAAGCAGAAACCCTGAAATGATTCATAATAAATTGATATTTTTATGAGCAATGGGGTTTGATTAAGATTACCATAATATCCGGACTATAAGCCTATAGTTTTCATACGCTTTAATCAACGACACTGCTGTTCTATGGAGTTAAACGGCCTCCAGGAGGCGCTCTAGCGAGCGAGACAATGTCCCAGGAACAACGACGATTATTTGGTACAAGAGGTCGGGATAATACACCAAAAGCTTGATGGTAGTCGCCATTAAACAATGTGAAGAAGGAAACGCTGGCTCGATTTTGTTTCCATTTTTGTTTTATCCAGTCAATTTGTGAACACACAAGGAATGCATATGATGCCGTTTGTAAGTCTTAGGATTTCGGCTGTTGAACAGGGAAATAGAGCGGCTATAAGACAGTGGAGACGGCAGCGTAAAAAACGGACTCAAAACAAAAAGACGTTTTCAGATTTAATAATAAGCTATAGACTGTTTTGCTGCCGTTTCACTGTCGTGGTATCTTCTTGTTTCAGGGAGTGTTAGAAGAAAAACATCCATTGCATTAGAAGTAATACAAAAAGGAGTCTGTTTAAAGGCGCTTTACCAATAAAAATAGCCTAACTCAAATAGTGAATGCTAAAACACCTGCAGCCTAAATACACAAACGGCTATAATGGTTAATTTTCTTTATATTTTCAAGACATAGCTCAGACGGTAAAGTGGTTGACTTTCTGCCTAGGAATTGAAGGTTCAATCGCAACTAAGACTGTGTGGTTGTGTCCTTGGGCAAGACACTTGACCCTGAATAAATATTATATACTCCAAAAACTACAGTACTTTAATTCCATTATTTTTACTCCCTTTAAGACTTCCATTTTTTTTTAAACCACACATTTTCAAGTTGAAGTTAATCCTACATTACCTGCACAAACATCGTCACAAATGTAACAACACCGACGACCACGAACATGAGCGAATAGAAATTTGCGTCTTTTTTTACAGCTTCCAAATCTGGGTTAGCAAACACCTGAGTGGGCAGAGAAGGTGGCGTTACAAACTTAAACAAGGTTATAAAATGTATGGAAGAATGGACTTACAGTGACGATCTTTGAGAAAAGTATGGCAAAAACTGGCTGTGTAGCACCATTGAGTATGGCACAAAATAGTCCGAGCGCAATATACGGCCACTCCTTGGCGTTGAGGCTCATGATTTGGAGGAAAGACATGGAAGGAACTTCCTCCTGCAGTAAATTATAGACTGTTTTGAAACATAGTTTGGGTCAGAAGATTGTGTTACAAAAATGTTACTCACCTCTTCAACCGTTTCATCACCTTCCTCAATATCAATCTCCTTCACTGAGGCCGTAAATGAAGACCCTCTGGTGTTCTTTCTCTTAATTGGATTGGACAATGACCTGGATACAGGACTTTTTTCACCCATAAATTGCTCTAAATCTTCTTCCTCGGCATCGTCTTTCTGAAATGTCTGTTAGACGGCAACCTTTAAAACGACAATTTCCTGCAAAATAATGACTTTTTCGAAACGTCTACTAACCTGCAGAGTGACCAGTGAGTAATAGACGCCCTTCTGCTTCATGAGCTGACTGTGAGTCCCAAACTCCACAACATTTCCATCTTCAAAGCCAGCAATGGTATCAGCATTTCTGATGGTGGAGAGTCTGTGGGCCACCACGATGGTTGTGCGTCCCTGCCGGACCTGGATTACATGAACAAAGTGACTGAACCAGGCTGCGCAGCTCAAGAGAAACACGTGCTACTGTAGCCGTAAAATCTAGTTTAATTTAAAAATAAAGTGATACATATTAAACAGTTAATTAAATCTTGAATCGCATGACACCATTGTTTCCTGGATCTGATGCGACTAATGTAGTGCTGTCAAGAGATTAAAAATCAAGACACACATTTACAAAAGTTAACAGAACAGGAAAGTTTGGAATGGTGAAAATAATAATGCAAAATGAAAAAACAATTATTGTTACTGTACAATGATCAATCAAGTAGTTGTACTACATATTTCTTTCTTGATGGTTGAGGTGAAGTTAAATGTCAACTAACCCGACTTTCCTGACTCTCTCCCATGTTTCAAATGCTAAAGTCCCTCGTCATGACCATGTTTTGAACTTACAACTACTTCTTCTCCCCTGTCTGAAATGTCAGCAAACGAGAGGTTACGAGAGTGGAGTCCATTATGACTTAAGGCTTTATTCATCCTCCAGCCAGCTATAATCATGCCCCACTTTGTTTATACAACGAGTGGAGGTTGGAGGTGGCGATTTCTGGTGTTGATGACTCGCGGTGACAAACATTGATGCTTCACCAATTATAGCATAGTGGGAGTGGTTATGGTAAACGAGATATAATCTCAACGTTTTCAGTGGGTGGGGTTTGAGGTAATTTTCTAATGTAAATATTTCAGTTAGAAGAGAGTTTTGTACAAACAGACACTGATGATACAATAGAGGTCCAAGATCTACTTAAGACACTCTTAAATAAACACTTTAGTTGAACTTTAAGTACCAGAAGATCGAAGACCATTATCTAGAGTTTCACAAAAAACAGTATTGAAATCCAATAATAAATCGTCGATCTGCGACGCAACATATAAACTGTGACCAAGGGAAATAGTTTAAATATGATGGGAAAACTTAACAAGCAAAATCCTTATCATCTCCTCAGGAGGAAATTTTGAAGAAGTCTGCGTGTTTCTTCAGAGATTAATCAAATGTAATAATCTTGCCAAACCAGTGTTTCTAGTATTGATAGGTGTGTTCCTGCTAGATTCAAATTAAAGCAACGTTTACTGTGTTTGTTGTCGTGTAATGAACGTTTCTGTACCTTATCAAGTGCTTGTTGCACAATTGTCTCACTTTCCGCATCCAGGGCAGATGTTGCTTCATCCAAAAGTAGGATTTTAGGGTTGCGGACCAGAGCTCGAGCGATCGCAATCCTCTGCTTCTGTCCTCCGCTCATCTGAGTTCCTCGGTCCCCGACCATCGTGTCGAATTTCTGTTCCAACAAAAACCTTCAGGTCAGCAGCAGCTCAAACACACACCCTAAGCGATCACGAAAGGCCTACGTCCGGAAGCTGCATTATGAAGTCGTAAGCGTTGGCTTCCCGGGCGGCTTGCTCGATCTCTTGCTGCGTCACGTCAGTGCGACCGTAACGGATGTTCTCGCCGATGGTGGTGGCGAAGAGGATGGGCTCCTGACTCACCACCCCGATCATCTCTCTTAAGTGGCGGACGTTGAGGGTGCGGATGTCGTGGCCGTCGATTAGGACCTTTACACGAAACGAAAGAAGATGAATTCAAACAGGAACAACTAATCTATGATTTTGATTCATAGTTTTGTTACTGAAACTAATTTAGGGCTAAATGTAAACGTTTGGACTTCAGATCTTCTCTCTTATGTGGCTGTTTAAGACTTTTGTGTTAAGGTGAGAGTTGTCCAGTCAAACTTTGTGAGGTAAGGTAAGGTAGAACTTTATTGATCCCTCAGGAGGTCTCCTTTGGGAAATTGTTTTTTTCCCCAATTAGCCACAGCAAATACAGCAATTTTTTTCATAAAAAATAAATCAAAATAAAATAAGAACAAAAACAAAGAGAAAGAACAAGATGATACAATCTAAGTCTAAAGATAAAGATAAAGAACATGGATCAAAGAAAAATAACAAAGACAAAGGATACAAAGACTAACATAGAATAGAACATCAAGATACTTTTACTCCACTCCTGCCCCCGAATTGTACAATTTAATAGCACGAGGAATGAATGAGTCCTTGAGTCTATTTGCACCTGGGAAGGAGCATTCGTGCAATGGGAAGGTGCACGAACATGGAATTGTGTTATTTATTCTAAATTATTTGGTATAAATCACACGTTTGGTTGGATAAAAATGACTCACAGATCCTTCCTGAGGGTCGTAGAATCTCTGCAAAAGCTGGACTGTCGTGCTTTTACCGCATCCACTGCTGCCCACCAAGGCAAGCGTCTGTCCACTCTTCACACTCAGAGACATGTTCTTCAATATCTGCAATTCACCCCCAACATGTTATTCAACAGTTGACGTTGTCCTCACGAGGAGACGTCTTACCTTAACATCCGGCCTTGACGGATACGTGAAACATATATTTTTGAACTCGATGTTTCCCTTGATTTGGTCCGGTTTGTGGCCGGCGTCGGAGTAGCTGTCAAAGTTGGGTGTCTGTGAAGGGAATAAGGATTCACAGTGGGATGCAGAAACTGATATTTGTTATTTTCTCCACATGAAGGAGACAATAGCAGGAAGGCTGCGAGTCCTGCAGGTCTGTGTTTTGAACCAAAAGCATTCCAACATCCCACTGAACGTCTGCCTGAATAAACAGACGTGGAGGAACAACACAATCTGATTCCACCTGGTTGGATTGTTTTGGGGATGTTTGTAGCAACACTTCCAGTTAAGCCGAGACATTAAGGAGGTCATTTAGTCTAACAAGTCTTGCATTGTTTCCTTTTTTTTGGTACAAAATGTAGCCAAATTTTCTGACGCTACCTTCAATAGCGTCTCAGTTTCAGATCAAATGGGTTAGTTGGAATACTCGAGGTACCACCGAATACTGATTTCTGTTGACACCAGGAGAATTGCAAGAGAAAAGAGTGTTAAAGTCAGGGAACTCCAGCCTCAATTGGAAGTGATGACAGTCATGTAACACATTTAAGAGTATTATCGATACAATATTTGTGGTCGAAGCCACTTGACATACGCTGTCGATGATGTGGTAAACTTTGTGTGCTGCTCCTCGAGCACTGGACAAGGCCTGAATGTTGGGTGAGGTTTGTCCGATACTGAAAGCTCCAATAAGGACAACAAAGAAAACCTGATGACACATAAAGATTCCAGATATTATATTAAATTGATTATTCCCCATGATGAAGGAGCTTCATCAGTACTTACAGTGAGCAATGTTCCAATGGTGTACTCTCCCTCAACGATCAGGCTGCTGCCGTACCAGAAGGCCAGCGCGTAGGACAAATACATGAGAAAGTACGTCACGGCAACAGATACGTTGGTGGAGATGGTTTTCCTTATTCCCACCATCTTAGCCAGCTTGAGGTTTTTTTCATATCTGTGGACCGTGACAAAGGAGGATTGAGAGTCAGAGCGCTGCATCTGGGGATCTGTAATCACATCAAACGGTCATTCGAGACGAGGATGGGTCGGGAATCTAATTTGAAGTCGGATGTACATGTTGTTGTTGTTGTTCCAAGCTTAAGAAGAGTCAACTGAGCATTAAAGATAATTCTATGTACCAACAGCAGTAAGTCCCCCATCATGACAATGTTTAATTATAACTTTATGTCTTTATGTTACTATACATCGCTGCGAATGAGAGGTTACGAGAGCGGAGTCCATTATGACGCAATAATGGCTTCACTCCTCCTTCCTCCAGCCAGATGTAATCCCACCCAGCTTTGATTATACAACAGGTCCCTTGGAGATGGAGACTTCCGGGATTGATGAGTGGGTTTGGTTGGGGTAAACAAGATTTCATCTCCAGAAAAATGAAGCATTTTCAGTGGGCGGGGCTTAAGATAATTTCCTAATTCAAACATTTCAATGAAAAGGGAGGTTTTGTACAAACCGACACATACTGATGAGTACAATATGTAAATCAATTTAGGAGACACTTAAATTGTTACACATTAGTTGCAGTTTTAGCTTAGATTAATGGATTTTTCTTCAATTTAAAAAAGGTTATCCAAAGCCTACATCAAATATCGTGACATTTTCTGAAAGGAAAAAATGTAAAAAGCAATAACTTAAGTTAAGATTTAGTTGTTACTTTTCTTTTTCATACTCATTATATATAAAAAAAAACATTTCAAGTCCTAAACTGATTAACTGTAAGATAAATGAATTCCCGATGAATAAAAAAAATATGTTAGCCCTCAAGTAATATATTGGATTAATTGTATATTTTTATTTAATATATTTTAGTTACAACAAGATAAGAAAAGAAAAAAAACACACCAACCTTACGATCTCTTTCTGTTGTCCACTAAAGGCAAAGACTGTCCTGATGGCTGAGATGACTTCTTCTGCGACCGCACCTGCTTTGGCGTACGCAGCTTGCTCTTTCGAAGTGAAAGCTGTTAAAACCTGAAGGAAAACATGTGATGAACACACGATGAAACAAAACCACACACGTTTTTCCTTAGGTATTAACATGCGGATGAAAAAACCCTGGTGACGTGAACACGCACTTTGCTGAAGAGTCCACCTGCGACTATGAGTAAGGGGCTCACGGCCAGGATGACCAGAGTCAGTTTCCAACCCTTGGCGAGTCCGATGACGAAGGAGCCGATGAAGGTGGTGAAAGCCATCATCACCATTCCCACTTTGTCGCCGATACCCTCTTGGATTTTAAAGACATCGCTGATGCGCGAACACACTTTTGTCAGTCATTCACAAAACACCCGTTTCATCAACGATGCGACGACTCACTCGGCCAGTCTCGTGTTGAGCTCTCCCACCTCGTTGACGTCGAACCAACCGATCTCCTGTTTAATGATGGAGTGGAAGAACAGCTTACGGATGCGGTGGGTCTGACGACCTGCTGCCAATGACCAAAAGGCCACCTGCATGTACGCGGCCACCAGAGATAAAACCCCAATGATAGCGTAGTTGATGGCAAACCTAAAAGAGAACGTTTTGTTAGAATGATGCTACAGAACGTCTTCCATTATTTGTCAATTAATTTAGTATATTTACAAAAATTACTGATATTTCATCTTGAGTCAATTCATCTCATAGTGATATTAAACTTAAATACATTTATTTTTAAGCATAATTTCACAGTATTTGGGTTTGATTAAGTATAGTATAATATAAACTCATTTACTGTGAAAGAGAATAAACCTCTACCCATTGTAAACCATTTTAATTCAAAATTAATTTATTCAAAACGCGACTTAATTTTTCTTTTTTTTTTAAGTACACTGTTTAATTGACACAAAAAGAAAGACAGGCTCTTCTTCAGGTGCCCAAGTGTGATGATCTTATCCCTGGAATTCCTCTTGGAATATTAATTTTCTTCTTATTTACGTCGTATATTTTGGGGGCAAACCATTAAATAACTCAATAAAACCTCTGTAGTCAAATATTTGTTTTACTTAGCATCTGCCTGACCCATTAATCCAAATATCTAATCCAAGAATATTATCGATGGGCATACAGACCATTTTAGGTTGTGGTAACTTACAACACAAAACAGCACAATAATGTTTAAGTTTATTGTAGAGCCATGGGTCAAAAGATGACCTTTGCACTTATTGCTCTCTTTATGGCCGCAGTAACTGAACGTGTCAAGTAATGTTTGGCCTGTTAAAAATAACCCAATCTATGGTGGATTTTAAAAAGGCTATCGGTAATAATGAATAAACTCTGAGAAAGTCGTTATTTGTAAACAATAGTTGGAGATGACGTTAGTAGATACATTAAGTCTGTTTGGCTACCGTAATTGTATTACATTATGTAAACTGTGTTTATATTTGTGCATTTATTAATGGTGTGTGTCAGCAACAAAAAACGCTTGGGAATAGATAATATATACGTGTTTACAGAAGGACTTTTAAAACATGATTTGACTTGGACTCTTCCTGGATATTCAGAACAAAAGTCTTACTTTTCCATTTCTTCCTGCAGGTTGCTGCTTTCAGGCAAAGTTATGTTGGTTCCATCTGTAGGTTGTATGAGAATCACACACTCATTAAGATTTCCACGAATGTTTGCATTTTACCAAATGTATGCAGAGTCAACTCACTCGGGTTCGACACGTTGGCCGGAGGCATGGCGTCATTTATAAAGCTGTCCGTCATGTCCCCAAAGACCATAAACATGAGGGGTAGCAGCATACCATGAACCATCGCCATCAATGAACCCACGACCATGAACACTATGTCAAGGGTGTCTGCAAATCTGAACTACAACAACGTCGAGAGAAGAAAAGAAAAACATGAATTAAACAAAATATAACAAGAGAAATGAACCGTAGAGCTATTTTTAGGGTCTAAGCAGTAATCCAAACAACATGAGGATATGCAGACCTCCCATCCTCTAAACATTCTTTTAACCCACACAAGGAATCCACCACACCAGAATACAAACGTATTACTACTTTTCCTTTTCATTTTATGTTCAAAGTTTATTTTTTTTAAAGCAAATTAGTTGTTGTAGCAGCTTCTCTAGCATGTTAAGTTGAGTGAGGCACATGAGTGGGTACCTTACAGTGTTGTGTTGTGAGAAGTAAAAATAGCATCTTATTTCACTATTAATCCAACGGCATGCAACTGTGCTTCATATCATCATTCCTCTTTAACAGCAATACAAACGTCCTACAAAGAAAGTTACTTCTTGAGATTCTTGTTTATTTTTACTGTAAACACATTAAAGTAGAGCGATGTGTGCAGCAAATATTAAATTAATTAAATAATAATATTAGATCGCCAGAAAAACCTGTCTATTCACCTTATTTATCCTGATGACTGCCTCGAAATTGATTTGCATTTTTTAACACTTTTAAGAGATCCCCCCCCCCCCAAAAAAGGATGAAGGACGATCTGTCATCTGCGCAAACTTGTCTATATCATCGTTCAGAGCCCAATGTTAAAATCCACCGCCAAGCGTTTGATTTCACTTTTATGCTAATTTCAATCATAACATGTAAAAGAATTTTGACCAGACATGTTTTATTTCATCACCATCATCCGGGGCGAGCATTGAGAATACGAAATTTTGAGCAATTTCATTTTGATACCATCTCAATGTGAACATTTTATACAATTATGAAATCATTTTTCATCCAATGGAAGGGCACCTGTCATTCAACATACCAATACGTGTTCAACTATTTTTAATGTTACATTTATATATAAATAACATTTTGGAGGTGTTGATATGACTTTGAAGGACAGTGGCTTATCTTAAAAAAGAAGCGTTTATTGAGCTATAAACATCAGTAACCACATCTAAATGACAGGAGGAACACATGTGTTTTTATAACGTCTTAGTAAAAGTTAAATCGTGTCTGAAAATGATGTTTTAAGAGTGAGTTAAACATATGTCGCCCCAGATGGTTAGTTTTAGGCTTTGTATTCATTCAAGTTCATTCAAGTGTAAAAACACAAAAATCTATTTTTTTATATTCTTTTTAGAAGGCATGTGTAAACGTTCCAAATGTCTTATTTCAACTGTATAGTGTCTTGAGATAACTTTGTTATGATAAGACACTTTAAATAAAATTGAATTGAATTGAAATTGAAATGTATTCTTATTTTTGACATTTTAAAAGTGGTCACTAAAAAATCGACATATATTGTATACATCTATATATACTGTATCTATTTGGATATATATCTATATTCTATTTTTGCACGTAAGACATCAAAAAATAAAAAAAGATGAAGGAAAAAGACACAAAATAAAATTGAAATTGTTTAAAGTAAACACCAGAACTCACCAGAGCAACAAAACCGACCATGGGTTTCTTTTCCTCTTTCTTTTTACCCTTTCCTTTCTTTTTAACTTTTCCTTCTTCGTCGTCATTCTCTTTACTGGTCAAAGTACAAAAATAAGAATCATGAAGTTAACATTGTACTTGTAGTTTTTTAGCAAATAAAATACACATCAATACAAATAACAACATTAAAAACAACTAAATAGACTTACTTTAGATGACCATTTTGTTCTTGTTTCCAAAGCTTCATTTCCGCCTCGTCGTGCTCCATGTTTGATGCGATTTTTAATGGAAATTATAAATAATTATCCGGGAATTACAAAAAAAGAAAAAGTGGATTAAAAAAGAAAATAAGTGAAACCTAGCAAGATGTTGTGAGCAGGCACGTCTCCCTCCGCGGGTGTGTCAATCAAAATCACGATCTGGGGGCAGTAATAAGAGGGGAGGTGAAGCCCCGCCCCTTCACGTGGCCCGACCGCATAACTACCTTAAACTAATTGCCGCATCTGCCGTGACAGTGTGTCCCTCCGCCGAATTTCTCTTCGGTCAATCATTCACACAGACTGTAAACACTAGGGCCACGAGCATGAGTCACTCTACACTGACCAAAACATACCATTTAAGGCAAATTTCAGTGTTTAAAACATCATGTCAACATATTAATAGTATAAATCGTCCATGATTAACCTCTCCAAGTAGGATTTACAGGGAGTATTTTGGTTATACATTATTTTCACCTGCATTACAAAAACAAGAACGCTTTCCCCCCCTAAAGCTTATAAAAAAAAAATAAAACTTGAGTTCTGAAGAGTTCAAAGTTATAATCCATATCAAGTGTGGTCAATTAAAATTCTTCAAGGGCCACATTAAATTCTGTGCATGTTGTTAGGGGCCGTCAAGAAAAAAGAAAGACGAAAAAATCGAAAAAAAGAATGACATTCGTCATTTGGCCATGACATTTATTAAGCTAAATAAGCTTCAATTAACATAAAAAAAATAGTATTATATATGAAAATGTAAATGAATAATAAATACAAAATACATTTGTTAATGCATTAGAACCATTTATACGTGATTATTCTTTGACATTATGAGGGCCGCATAAATACAGTCAAAGGGCCGCATGGCCCAGGTCTGATCTAGATAAAGTCTGTGGTAATAAACATTTTTTTATTTGCTAGATTGTAGACGATTGCGTGCATCACCTTGTGATGCGTATTTGTGCCAAAGCTAAAACTTTTTTGTTTTTGTTTTTAAAGGAGTTCAAGTTGAATAAGGTGTTGATAGATTTTTGTCTTTTTTTTTTATATTTATATTTCAAGTCAAACTACTGTTCTAAAAAATAAGTGTGTTCATGTGAACTAAAAATGATATTTTCCACAGTAAAAACAGAATAAAGAACCAAGCTAGTTTGTCCTCTTTCTCACGCTTAAGTTCTGCTGTGGTTGTCAGCATTTCCTCTGAGGACAAAGGTAACGTCAGCCACACGTTCTCTTCAGGGTTTTATTGCTTTCACAATATTCACTCATGTATTCTGTTATGACTAAACCTCTCGTTTCACAAGATACACATGTGATAATAAAGGACTGTAAAAAGTTTTTGTGTGTGTGAGTTGACTTTTGACACTATTCATGTTCACAATTTAAAAACAGAAGTGAAAATGTGCAATGCTAACAGATGTCGTGGCTAAAGATATATATATACTGTATATATTTTTTTGATTTAAAATAGAATATGGTTCTAGTGTACTTTTAGAATAAACATTTAGTTCTATTATGATCTATTGCAAAGCTGATGATGATATATATATCTTTTATTTTACTATTGCGATTTAAACATAAGGTCGCATCTATGAAACAAGGGAGGATGGTTTCTACTGTTTATAAATACAGTATTGTTTTAAATTACAATGAAAGGAAGCAACACGATTCTATTGTTTGACCTAAACTTCACCACCAGATGTCAGTATTGAATTGCCATAAACACGTTTAGAAACATAATTGAAATAAAATAGAAAAAACTAAAAACAAACCATTATTTTTCGTATAATGTATATAATGCTATTTAAAAAACAACAACGATTATTACATTAAAATAAACCTAAAGAGGATGCTATATGTGTAGGTTTAAATGTGTCGTATTGGCCGTTTTTTCTCAGACATTTTTATATAAATAGATTCAGAATGTCCTTGATATTGAGATCGCTATAGATGAAAAATAAATGCCTTAAGTTCGTTTTAACTTCTTCCTTAGTGTGTGTGTATGGATGGATGGATGGATGGATGGATGGATGGATGGATGGATGGATGGATGGATGGATGGATGGATGGATGGATGGATGGATGGATGGATGGATGGATGGATGGATGGATGGATGGATGGATGGATGGATGGATGGATGGATGGATGGATGGATGGATGGATGGATGGATGGATGGATGGATCAGCTAAACAGACGATACATTCATAAAACAAATAATAAACATACATGTATATCTTGCTCCTTATAATAGTTTGGGTGAATATTGAGATTATGTTTAGAAAATACGTTATTTAAAATTAAAATAAAGAAGTTATTTAATTAAAGTTTGAAGCGAAAATTTCTTTTTGTGTCATATTTTATTTATTTAATGTTGAGGGAGATGCCAAGTGTTTTTTTTCTTTTTAGTTTGATTTGCTTTTGGCTTAACGAACCCTCACAACAGTCATATTATATAGGTTAGGTAGAACTTTATTGAAATTGTTTTTTTTTTTCAAATTATCCACAGCAAATACAGCAATTTTTCACAAAAAATAAAAGTAAAATAAAAACATAATGTGGCCTATGATGGTCTAACGTTTTGTTTTGTCTTTTTTATAGTGCAAACTTCACAATACATATATTTGAAAGAAAGTAAATCCAGTGTCAAATTCGCATTCATAACCACAAGTATTGTTTATACTGAAAACCCCTGTCATTTTTTGGAAAATAATTAAAAGGAAGTTTTAATTTGTAATCCGGAAGTAGTACGTATGTAAAACATGCTAGCTATGGAGTGTCCAGAGTATTGACACCCTCTCTCTCTCCCCCCAACGCCTCCCTCAATAGCGGAGTGACGTGTGTTTCCGACGGTCCTTCCTTGGCCCAGAGCCCCGGGACTGCACGCCACCATCTCGGCTAAGGAGCCGGGCATGGCGTCCCTCGGTGCGGGTGTGCATGTGTGCAGGAGACGGTGCTCGGAGCGGAGCGCGGCGGTGGAGAGAAGGAATCTGCTGACGGTGTGCAGGTGAGAATTAAAAATAATTAATTTCTCCTCCAACGTTGAAAATATATCACAACCTAAATCGTGAAATAGATGTTTATTTAAAACAAAAAACATTTACTGCAGACCAACGGATCCCCAGCATCCTTCACATCCTTCCATTGATGGATGGATTTGAATCCAACCATTATTTTTTAAATGACATCATAATATTTCGGATTATTCCGCAGGATAATTGTAGGGATTACACTGTGTTAAAGGAACAGTGGACTGTTTGTTCCCATCAAATGTTGGCAGCAATATATTTGTGTTTATTATTTTAAATACTGACACAATATTCACCTCTCATGAGAGTTGAAGAGTCATTCTATACATGCTTTAGATGCTAAACAATGTAAATTACACCGTTGACACATAACATATTCATTCAAAATTAACATTACGAAAAAATCTACTTAGTTTATCTATTTATTTTAAATTATAAACCCTAATGGTCCAATGTAGCATCCATGTGATTATATTGATCTTTGTGTAATTTAATATGATAATTAAATATATTTAATTCAACAAATAAATAGCAATAATAAATCATATTGTCTAATTTTCGATTGATAACATTTTGTGTTTTAAAGTCAATACATGCCCAATATTTCAAATAGAGTGCATGGGTGTTGGTTTCTTTCTTTTTTTTTTTTTCTTTTTTTTTCGTTTAAATATATACTTTTATATTTATATTTATATTTATGATTTTTTGCTATTATTTCTCTCTGTCATTGCTATTTCCCCCAATCACTGTGATTTTTATCTATATTTTTCCATAACTTTTGTTGTATTTAGTTTAATTTTCTTTAAAGTAAAACCACTTTTCCAATGTATGCATTATTAATTAACTGTCAATAACCATGTTTTTATAATACATTTCTCTCCCTGGATCAAAATAAAAAGAACAATGGGAATCGATGCATGAAGAGAGTAAAATATTTTATTGTCGAGTCATTATGGTGTCTTAGAGGATGTGTTTGTCTTGTCATAGATAGTTAGTTATAAATGTAGGCTGTTTCATCGAATGGCGATGCTAGATTAATGCTCTGATACTATTAGATTAGACTAATATGTTTTTTTAATTTGCCGTAGAACTCCAAACATCGTGCAGATTTCACCTTTGCATAAGTCATTCTGAGCACTCTTTGAAGGACCTAAGTTATCCATCTGAGTAACAGGTGGATCATGTGGGCCTAGAATTAGTTTCATGAGAGGGATCATTTCAACTCTTATTTTGTAGGCCACATCTTAATATTTAAGTTAAAAGAGGCAATAATAATGAGCAATTTTGAGACCTCATCCTTCAGTTTTTCTCTAGAAAAAAAATCAAAAAAATCCTGCGTAGTGATTTCCGGCTCACAGTGCTGTTGTCAAGTATCTACTGATAGTCCCTCTGGTAGATGTAGACCGACGTCGGGGACCAACACACACATGTGCGTCTTCGATTTTTTTCAACGACGTGCACGATTCACCTCGACACGTGTTGAAATAAATTAGTTTGTTCGTAAGAGAGGTGGCTTTTGTTTTCATGACTTGTCTGCCTCCACAGCGAGCTTCAGAGAGCAGAGGCGGGAGAGCAGCGAGAGGCGGGATGACATAATCCATGGTTAAGACCACGACATTTTACACTAATTAAATCCGATGCGATGCTTAATCTCGCTCTCAGACTTCTAGTACGATGATGGACATTTTTTAAAATTCACCACTAAAATTTCTCTTTGGATTTGTATTATTTGCTTAAAACCCACGACGTGCAAACTGAACCGGAATGGTAGCGATTTGAGACGTCGCTATCAAAGTTTATCTTGCAAGAAGTGTTGGTTTCAACTTTGATAAGGAGTTAGCACTAGCTTATTAAAGCTATTTTTCATGCTAGGAATGCTAATGTTAGCACTAGCTGTGTTTATTTGTTTGTTTTTATCTAGACATGTTGAGTCAATCAATCAAGTAGTCTGGACATGCGTCATCAATGTTATTCTGATTTTAATTTAATTTAATTTTGAATCTTATGTTTTATATTTAATTCTGGGAGTAACTCGTGATAATATATGTTCTTTTAACCGTTTACGGTTTATGTTATTAAAGGTTGTAATAGTAATAGCACTAGTTTATGGAAGCTATGTGTTCATGCTACTAATGCTAATGATAGCACTAGCTTGTTGAAACTATGTTTTAATGCTAGGAATGATAATATAAGCATTAGCTTATTAGAGCTATGTTTTTATGCTATGAATGATAATGTTAGCACTAGCTTATTAAATCTATTTTTTCATGCTAGGAATGCAAATGTTAGCACTAGCTTATTGAAGCTATGTTTTCATGCTAGGAATGCTAATGTTAGCACTATCTTATTTAAGCTATGTTTTCATGCTAGGAATGATGATGTTAGCACTAGCTTATTGAAGCTATTTTTTAATGCTAGGAATGCTAAAACAAGCACTAGCTTATTAGAGCTATATTTTTATGCTATGAATGATAATTTTAGCACTAGCTTATTGAAGCTATTTTTTAATGCTAGGAATGCAAATGTTAGCACCAGCTTATGGAAGCTATGTGTCCATGCTATGAATGCTAATGTTAGCACTAGCTTATTGAAGCTATGTTTTCATGCTAGGAATGATAATGTTAGCACTAGCTTATTGAAGCTATGTTTTCATGCTAGGAATGATAATGTCAGCACTAGCTTATGGAAGCTATGTGTTCATGCTAGGAATGATAATGTTAATCATTCTTGGAAGTACGATGATGGACATTTTTAAAAATTCACCAGTAAAAATTCTCTTTGGATTTGTATTATTTGCCTAAAACCCACGACGTGCAAACTGAACCGGAATGGTAGCAATTTGAGACGTCGCTATCAAAGTTTATCTTGCAAGAAGTGTTGGTTTCAACTTTGATAAGGAGTCACCAATGCGTGAAAATGTTTCTAAGATAAGCATTTACTTCCTGTTTCCATCATCATTCGTTTTAACAATTTTCAATCTTCACCTCGCATGTTTGAAGACGCCTGGTTCCAAACATTGACAATAATAAGGAAAGAAAATAAGTGTGTGTCCACGGTAGTTTGCAATACTCATTCCTCGGGCTATTAAATTGTACAATTCTGAGTTCGGGGGCAGGAGTGGAGTGAGAGTATCTGGATGTTCTGTTCTATGTTAGTCTTTGTATCCTTTGTCTTTGTTGTTTTTCTTTGACCTATGTTCTTTATTATCTTATGTTCTTCTTCTTATTTTATTTTTTATTTATTATTTTTAATTGTTTTATGAAAAATTGCTGGCTATTGGAAAAGAACAATTTCCCAAAGGAGACCTCCTGAGGGATCAATAAAGTTTTACCTTACCTTACCTTACCTTAAAAAGTTATTGCACATTCATGTTGCAAAACTAGTGATGCAATATCCTCGACGGCAAGAATGGGCTCAGGGCTTTCATTTGAGAGATAAGAACTCCTTTTTCGTGAATGTTTGGAGTTATTGAAAGATGATGGGTTGTTGCTGAGGACACCCAGACGTGGGTGCATCGACAGGGTCTGACAAAATTGGCAAAAACGCCGTCCCGCACATCAATATCTCGACTGGGAGAATGAGGTGATACAAGATTACAGCTTGTTTGTTTGATCTTATCACATTGTTACTCTACCTGCTGCTGTGTTTATTTATTTGTTTTTATCTAGACATGTTGAGTCAATCAATCAAGTAGTCTGGACATGCGTCATCAATTTTATTCTGATTTTAATTTAATTTAATTTTGAATCTTATGTTTTATATTTAATTCTGGGAGTAACTCATGATAATATATGTTCTTTTAACCGTTTACGGTTTATGTTATTAAAGGTTGTAATAATATTTTGAGTGTTTTGAGGATTAGCAAGAACATTGGCTTCTAGCAACAATTTGTTTTTAGCAAATGAGATGTTGTTTTAGGATACACATGTTAAATAAACAAGTATTATTAGATTATGATAAATGTCGAGCTGAGGAGGAACACTAATTTTAGCACTAGTTTATGGAAGCTATGTGTTCATGCTACTAATGCTAATGATAGCACTAGCTTATTGAAACTATGATTTAATGCTAGGAATGATAATATAAGCACTAGCTTATTAGAGCTATGTTTTTATGCTATGAATGCTAATGTTAGCACTAGCTTATTGAAGCTATGTTTTCATGCTAGGAATGATAATGTTAGCACTAGCTTATTAGAGCTATGTTTTTATGCTATGAATGCTAATGCTAGCACTAGCTTATTGAAGCTATGTTTTCATGCTAGGAATGATAATGTTAGCACTAGCTTATTGAATGTATGTTTTCATGCTAGGAATGATAATGTTAGCACTAACTTATTGAAGCTATGTTTTCATGCTAGGGATGATAATGTTAGCACTAGCTTATTGAAGCTATGTTTTCATGCTAGGGATGATAATGTTAGCACTAGCTTATTGAATATATGTTTTCATGCTAGGAATGATAATCTTAGCGCTAGCTTATTGAATACATGTTTTAATGCTAGCAATTAGCACTAATGTTTTAATTTTCAAACTGTTTATTTAAAGTAACATTTAATATCAAATAGCAAGATTTAGGGATGGCTTCAAAAAAACTTTATTGGCATATTGTAGTTTTTCTCTGCACTATGAATGTAGGCTTGCTGATATGGTTATTTATAGTTTTTTTTTTTTTAATTTAATACATGCTTTTCGCATCTTTTCATAGATTTTCGGTCAAAACTTTGCTGGACCGTTCCTGTTTTGAAACAATAGATGATTCGTCTTCTGAATTCATCAACTTCATCTCCATCATGGAGCACATCGTGAGCCATAGACTCAAAGGTAAGTTCTGCACAAGAGCTTTAAATCATGTGTTCAGGAACATGATAGTTGATCCATTACAGCATCATCTTCATATGTTCTTCAAGAGAAGACTGAATCACTGTGATGTTACTCACTACTTTTGTATTTTCGCCTCATCAGGACAGACGACGTGGTTCGGCTATGAGAGCGCTCGTAGTTTCTGGGACTACATAAAGGCGGCGTGTGGTAAAGTCCCTCACAACTGCATTCGAAGCATCGAGAGCATGGAGAATGTGCGATCATCGAAGGCAAAGGTGAGCAGGACAGAACCATTGCTGAGATATTTACAATGTAAAACAATTTAAAATGCTGACTCTGATTTTTTTTCTATGTAATCCATGCTTCCATTTGTCAGTAATAACTACATGCCCACTATATTAGGAATCTAATTTATATTAATCAAAATGTTGGAAGTATGTTAGTAAAATCAGAACGTAGAATGGTATTTAACATTTCAAATGTTTAAAATTTGATATTTTTTTTTAATATTGGTATGATTTATTTTATTTATTTAAATAATTGAATTTTATTATTTCTATATTAAAATTTGATTTAATCATTGAATTCAAGAAGTAGTATATTGAAAGGGTGATTAAAAATAATAATAATTTAATTAAGAAATGAATTTAATTCTTATTACACAAAGAGGGTTATATTCCTATTCCAATAATTAAAAAATAAATATTATTTCATTCAACTTCTCTTAATTCCAATAATTATTTTTGTGTATAATAGTGTTTGTTTGGTATTGTATAGCGGCACAATTATACCAGCATTTTATTGAGAATATAAAAGCCTGTAGATTTAAAACAATATGGAATTTGGAAAATGTAATTTCAAATTACTAGAATTAGAATATACATTTGTAAAAAAAAAAAAAAACATACACTAGGAAATATATATATTTTCAATTGAATTAGTCAATAAAAAACTCAACTTTTCAGTATAGAAATTGTTTAGTTGAATAAAAAAAAATTAAATGATTAAATAAAAAAACAAAAAAATTAAAAGTGTCAACATTTGAAATGTCGGATTGAACCATTAAATCTACGGATGTCATTGATATAGAATGTTTATTCATTTATTATGTTAATTTTCATGTTCTAAATGACTGGGATGCATTAATAGCGTTGGTCATTACAAAGTGGGTCACTGTACAATGATGATGAAAACAGATGTGATGCAACTTGATATCTAAGTGTGTTCAACAAGTTATTTACACTTTGTAGGCGAGTGTCTCATGTTTAAGATTCTCAATATGGACTTTCCCTTTGATTTAATTATGTGTGTGTGTGTGTGTGTGTGTGTGTGTGTGTGTGTGTGTGTGTGTGTGTGTAGGGCAGGGCTTGGATCCGAGTGGCTCTTATGGAGAAAAGACTCTCAGAATACGTCTCTTCGGCTCTGAGAGACTTAAAAACCACCAGGTACCGTCAACACCTCACTCCAGCGTTTATTGATGCACGATCTGTTTACAACATCGGTGTGCTGATTTGATTTTAAATCACGCTGCCCCGTCTTCACAATAATTGTATTTGTGTGTTTACTGCAGGAGGTTTTATGAGGATGGAGCGGTGATGCTGGGAGAGGAAGCGGGGCTGTTGGCAGACACTCTTATTGGACTCAACACCATTGACTTCAGGTGCTTGTTTTTCTCTGGGGAACTGGTTCTCCTGGTAAACGACCAAGTTAAAGATATAGGGGTGTGTGTTGGCAAGACTCTGGCCATATGATCCGTTTCACAATATAAGGGCAACATTATAATGTTGGGATATTATTATTGTTACTGTAGTAACAAGGATATATTGGTAGTATCTTCAATACTTGAATCTGGTGTTGCTGAATTCATAGACCACACGACTCACTGCTTTAAGATGTTTTAAAAACAAAAAATATGTCCATAAATCTTTAAAAGCTGCTGGAGTCGACTGTATCCTCTCGTCCTCAGTCATCGCCAGGCTCTTGCGGGATTTAATTTTTCCGTTATCTGAGTAGGTTGTAATGTCTGCTACATAACAACACAAAAATGAACGCTACACACACAGGGAATATTTGCACGCAAATTGTTGATGGTGTTTATTATTATTATTATTAATTTATTGAAATATAAACTGTAAAAGAGCTATGAGAAAATATGATTTTAAAGCCAAATTTTTTTAAATTATAAATCGAACTAGTGCTATTTAATGTCAATTAAATGTTGTGGAGAAGAAACGTGAAATCTAAGTGTATAGATATTTTCTACTGGTTAAAGTCCCAATCTGTTTCTCATCTACTTCCCGGACCTCAGAGTCTTAACTCATGTTTCTGCTACTTTTCCGCAGTTTCTGTCTGAAAGGAGAAGTCCTGGACGGCAGCGAGCCATCCGTGATCGACTACACTCCCTACCTGAAGTTCATCCAGACGTACGTGACGCCGCTTTTAATCCCGTTAAGATGTGAACCTGGAGCCTTTGCTTGTTTCCCCTGCAGCGCCGACAGCATCAGCAGCGACGAGGAGGAGATGAGGACGTTGGGCAGCAGCGGCAGCGAGAGCAGCACGCCCGACAAAAAAGCCACCGCCGCTTCCATCTTCACCGAGCAGAGCAGCCTGTTCAGCAAGTGCAAGCGCTTCGAGCAGAAGTACCGCATGGCAATAGAGCAGAAGGTAATCGGAGGCTAATAAGTAAGAAGCTAATTTAAGAAGCTAACGTTAAGAAGTTTAAGATGTGTAGTGTTAAGTGTTCTTGTTGTCATAGTTATGTAGATCTTTTTTAAATCGTTTAATGCTTGTGAACCACAAAACCACTTTACGGTGACGGTGGTTGCATTAATTTCCATAATAGCAAGGGCTTTTTGAAGTTTCCACAGAGACAAAAGAGAAAGATTATTTCATTTTTATGAAACAAATCCCTATAAAGACTGTGGCAGCAGTTCTGGACCCCGACACTTACATTATTCTAACACTAGGGGAGCCAGAAACAAAAGATGCTTCATTCTGATTGAGACTTTACATTAGTGATCCCGACCCCTTTTTTGCACCACAGACCGGGTTTAATGTTGGCGTCATTTTCACGGGGAATAAACAAAAATAAAAAAGGGTACAACCTGCTAAAAACCTTTCAGTGCGTAAAAAATGCATTTCACCATAATGCTGAGTCAGCGAGGGTGGGCTGGTTTCTCTACAGCAACATAAAGAGTTTATGTTTCACTATTTTTCACGGCTTATTTCTTTTAGTAGACTTGACAAAAATTGTATTTTGACATGTCAAGAGTCGCATGCTTATCTGATGTTGGATAAAATCCTGTTTATTTATCAAAAGTAAAACATATTCAAGACAATAATCATCAATACAAAATAGATTAAATAATTACTTCTCTAATCTAATCTCTTTCTCTATGGTCCGGTATCAAATGCTTGATATTATTGCCTTTTCTATATATGCTTTTTCATTGATTTATTTTTTACTTCTAGTCATTGGGAAATTAAGCATTGAGTTACATAAGCCGCCATCATGTTAATGATATCACAACAATACACCAGTTTGAACCAAAACATAGTGGCAGGGATATCAGCAAAAGACTTCTAAAGCAGCTTCCAGAACTCTTATTCTATTTAAATTTGCAATACAATACATCTGACATTAAGTAATAAAAAATACTGTATATTTAATCCTAAATTGAGGATATAAAAGCTATTTAATATTTCTGGAAATCATTTAGTATTATATACGGTTTATTGAAGTATAACATAAGCTGGTAAATGGAATATAACTATTGCTATAAATAATGTAAATAATGTTATTATCAAGTAAACTGAGGAACCATTTTTATGTCTTTTGAAAGGATTCTCCAAAATATTGGTGAGTCAATACTGAAACAGTCGAGAGCAGGAATCATTCCACTGATTAAAACCGTCATTAACAATGATTTGTGAATCAAATCAGAGGCACTTGTTGAAAATGAAATCCACAAGGAGATGAAAAGGTCACACTGAGTCCCCTTTTTTTTGTTCTATTTTTAGCGTCAGTCGCTCTGATCCGGTATCTTTAGATTGCATAAAAAAATCAATTCTCACACATGAGCCGGCAAACACTGCTTGTGTGTTTGCCGTGTGCGTCTGTTGCAGGGATACTTAGAAGAGCTGGTGCGTCTGCGTGAGACGCAGCTGTCGGCGGCCGTGAGTCACAACAAGGCTCTTGAGCAGAACCTGGCAGACGTTCACCTGTCTCACACTCTGGAGAAGGAGCAGCTGGAGTTCATCATTCTGGAGCTGCAGGACCAATTGTGAGTCCAACGTGTGTGTGTATGTGTGTGTGCGCGTGCGTGCGTGCGTGCGTGCGTGCGTGTGAACATGTGTCTTGTGTGTGTGCATTTATGCCTCAGTAAATACATTTCCGGGGTGATTAAGATCCAGCTGTGGGGTTGACATTTTGAGATAGAGACAGGGCCTGGAGGTTGTATGTTTTTACTTTATGAGGGTTAATTTGCTCTACTGCGCCATCAAGTGGACAATAGGTGTGAAGCTCATACATAATTTGTGCGTGAATGATTCTGATAATTAACAAAAATGTGCTTTAATTACTTGTATTTGGAACAATTATTCATTTTTTTAATAGGAACTTATCCACAGTGCTTGGCTTAAGGCAGTTTTTTAAAAAGATTATTTAACCTGTTTTAAAATAAATCAGAAGATTATACAATTTAGGAGAGACCAGCTGAAAAATGCTGGCACACAGGAGAAATTTAGTTGCAAGTGTAATAAGAATTTAAGGTTGGTCGCTAACTTTCCCACAAGGATCCGGCAAATGCAAAATATATTTGGGAAGATCCCTTGCCGGTTCGCAAGGCCTCGAAAAGCAATCTGGGAAATCATCCTGAATTACTCGGCACAGGTCATGGTTTCAATTAACAATATCTATATAAAAACATGAATTTAACTTGCAAACTCAACATTACATTTGAGGGGCAATCCCTGTCAACAGCACTCTCAGTAACGATGACTGGAACAGCTCCTAAACTTTGCCGCCCAGCCAACTAATAACCTTTTGACAAAGCAACTTAGATGTAGAATTTCAATATGGTATTGTAGCAACAATCCACCGCCCCTTAACCCTTGTTATGAGATAACCCTGAGATAACGCAAGGGTTAAATGCATCATGGGAGTTCACCGTTTGGTTGGCACCGAAAGTAAGTTCTGTGGTTTTGTTGAGGGTTATCTGTTGTGAAACTAGATCACCCGTTTGTAAGAGTGTGAGAAATAATAATAATAATAATTTTCTCCAACATGTTTTCCTTCTCTGTGTCTTGTTGTGTTCAGAACAGTGTTGAAGAACAATGATTTACATTCGCGGCGAGAGTTGACAGCTCACCTGACAAACCAGTGGCCTTCTCCAGACGCTTTAGACGCCAACGCAGTGGCCTTGGACACGCTGATGTACCAACAGAGCACGGGTCAATGGTTTGTGGTTGTAAAATTCCTTTATACCATCACACAGTTGTTAGAGTCAAGTTGACATCCTCTTTTTGGTTTGGAAATATGTTAGCATTAGATAAAGCACTGTTTTTATTCATGTTTTTTGTACAGCAAGAGTCTGGACCATCTGTCTTCAGATCTCTCTGATATGTCCCAATCGCTCAGTCTCGAGGTCAGAGCTGTCGGAGCTCGCTGGCTCAACCAAGGTAACGTAGAAGATGTGCAAGTCCTTGAAGGTGTGAAACTTTAAAAAAAAAATGTGCGACAGGTAAAGAGGAGACGCCGTCACTCCGAGGTCTGTGTGGATCTCTTACATCCGTCACCAGCTACAAATCTCTGGCCAGCCTGAGGTCCAACGAGTGTTTGGCCAGTCCTGCCACAGAAGCCAGCACTCCCGGGATCACACCGTCCTGAAGCGTTTAACATCAGTAGCCCCCCCCCCCCTCGCCCCAAATAAAAACTTTTATTTCCAGGCCGTACAGTTCATGAGCACAGCAGCATGTTCGTTCATGATCTGGAGTTTAACTCCAGGTAAACATGTATCCGGGCATTTACACCCACATCCTAATTTGACTTTAGAGCAGGTAATTTCTACAAGTATCAAAGCGCCACAACTTTACTTCTGCTTTAAGTCTTTAATTTTATTTTTAAATGATTCATGAGTTTCAAATGCGTTACAGTTGAAATGTGTCAATGTGTTATGTGCAATGCAGTATTTGGTTCTCAGGTAATATTTAACTTTATTTTAGCCGTTTGTTATTGTAAATCAATATTTTAATTCGCTTTGATTTAGAGTCTCATAAGCTTTTGTTCATCTCAAAGTGAGGGCATTATTATGACACCTTTCCGACACTAGGGGGAGCCAGAAACGATCTCCAAAATCACACGTATTGCTGCTTTAAATAAGATTTCATAATTCTGTGATAGTTCTTTTTTAAAGGTCCGAACCAGTGTCATTTATGTTATAGCAGCAAAAACAATTTCAATTTAAATGTTTTGTTTGTACGACTATTATCTGTGTAAGTAGGGTTGTGCACATACAAGTAGTTCATGATTCAGACCCCCGACTGGACTTCAGTTTATGAATGTGGGAATAAGAATTCAACAGCTGTAGTTCAAAATGTATTGAATTTTAGCTCCACGTTGAACTTCCTTCTTGTTCTTGTCCCAGCAGCCGTTTGCACTGATACAAAACTGGCCTTTTCTTTCATTTGTTTGCCTTTGATCGATATTTTTTGAATAAAGACCAATTGCCAAACCAGAGTTGTGATGGTAGAGTTTATACCATTTTATTCATAGGATTAGTTTTGTCAAAATACTACCAAAAAACACCCCAGAAATAAGTATCTTCTGATTTGTGCCCATGAGGCATCTACTATTAATCAACCATAGCAGCATGTGGTAGATTTTAAGAAAAGTATTTCTTGACAGATTTCAAGTTTATTCTTTCAAGATGATCATTTGATTGACACAAATGTGAACTGAAGAAAAAAAATACTGTGTTGAATGAACTGTTTCCAGGGCAAAATATGTTGTAACAAAGTTGTAATTCTGAGACAAAGTTACTTCTTACATTTTTAAATATTTTAACTTTTTTTTAGCTTGACAAAAATCACTGGACAGATAATTATCTGTTGAGTTACAAAAATGGATAGAAAACAAATGTGCGGAAATAAACAACAGACATTTTATATCGTTCTCTCTGTATTTAGCATAATTCACATCTTTTGTCCATTACACATTTCTTTATAAAACATATGCGGGCACAGTGATTCACAAGGAGAGGATGACTTCAGTAACGCTGTGTCTTCTGTCAACCTTATATTAATATTTTAAAAATCAATTTACATTTTTATATTCACAGATTCCGTGTTTTTCTTAAAGCTTTGGCCACAGAATGTCGCGCACAGATCAGGGGGGTCACTGTAGTACGCGGCGTTTTTTCTCCTGGTTCTGTTTGCGGAAGAACGCCTTCCCAAACTCATAAGTGCTGATCATGATGGCGCAGGCCGGCGCCACTTTGATCAGCCTCGGGAGGAAACCTGTTGTCGGGGAAACCAATTATAAATTTTTTTAAAAGAAACTCTAATAGTTATGAAGTTTTGTATCGTGACAAACTAAAACCTGCAAAGAGTCCACTGAAGCCGTCCTGCGCCACGATCTTGCTCATCACACTGAAGGTGGAAGACGACGCCCGACTCTGCACTTTGGACGAAAGCAGCACAACAGTGTCATTACTAGTCATTACAGTCAGTCTTCAAATTAATTAATAATAATTACAGTTCTTAGCTTGCAGCTCCCCCAATTCAACCTGCCGTCTGGTTTTGACGACATCAAATGGTAACGTAACGATGGAGGCGATCTGAGGAAAAGGCAAGAGTTATGAGGGGGTTGCAGTTTTCACCAATCCCAGTAAGGTCAAATTAAATTAGAGGAACTGTAAATACTAATAAAATGACACATTAGATGGGGATCTGTGTTCCGTAGAGCCGCCTGGAGCTGACAGATTATTTCCTTGGTCTCACGTTTGAAAATACTTGATGCATGTGATGATGTTTTAAGTAAGTAAGTAATTAATTAATTTATATTTATAGAGCACTTTTCTAGCCCAGGGTCACAAAGCGCTTAAACAATCAAAAAAATACTCAAGTATATATATATATATATATATATATACATCTTCTAGAAGAGATCTATGACAGTCATTGATCGTAACTTAACCTTTTATCTTTGACAATGACATGTATTAGTCATTAGTTACACCCAAAACAATAATTGGCCATTTTTTTTCCCCAAAATTCTACATCTCATCTCAAATGTTCTTACTATTTCAATCTTAAACCTTAACCCTTAAACATTTTATTTATTTGGGACACAATGTATTTAATTGTGTTTTAAACAATCAATAGATATGGCTAAATTATTTTAAATGTGGATTTTAAAGGATAAAGCAGACGCTCTTAATTTGAAATCCGGAAGTTTGTTTCCTCCTTTGGAACAGCGTTTTGGGAATTTACCGCAAAACTTAGCGTTAACTTTCCAAACTAAAGAGCGGCTTGTGACAGGCAAAACCCGAACAACGTATATCTTGACAGCAGTACGATTTTGTTGTCAAGTTACGATGACCCGACGCTGTCTCCATGTGAGTGGTGATGCTGTAATAAAAGATAAGCCCGACTCATGCTGCTTCTGATTGGTTGATATTGCGTGGCGCCTTCAGTGATTGGCTAGATTTACGAAAAAATGACCAATGTTAATTATTATTAATAAAAAGTGTTAAAGTAGTAAAAATAAGTGTGAGAAATGTCAAGTGTGGTGTGAGAATGGCCTCAAACTAAATGTTAAGTGGTTTTATAGGGAAATTAAAGTTTCAAAAATACAGATTAAGCTCATTTCAAGAAAAAAGGCAACAAATGAGTTACAGTGTGAGCATCTTAAGCGGTTCTTACAGATCCAGACACGGCTCCTGATGCGAAGGTGATCGTGAACGTAGGATCTCTGACGCCGTACCACTCGCACAACCGACGCTTGCCGATCTCATAGTTGTACCAGTACATGGCCGAGAAAGGGACGTCTCGGAAAAGCGTGGGCCCCAGACCCCGCCACAGGGACCGCCATCCCTCCGTCTCCACGGCCGAACGGATGCAGGCGCTCAGCTCCGTGTAGGACTGCTTCTGAGACTGCATCTTCGTCCGGACCAACTCCAGCGGGCTGATCACCGTCGCTGAACCCACTGGTGGAAACAGAAGACGTTAAATTGGTTTACAATCTGGCAAAACTAGAAGGGACGTTACAAAACAAAAGGAACCGGACAAGCCAGCCGTTTACGACACTATAAAGCCAATCAAGACGAGCTAATTTGAAAGCAAATACACCAGCAGAAGAGAAGGAAGAACAGTTTTACCTCTGGCTATAGCTCCTGCCAGCAGGGGGGCCACCTGTGCACGGTCCCCCATCTTGGATCTCAGCGCAGCACACAACTGGTCATAGCAAGTGAAGTAGATCACAGTAGCCGGCACCGCCATCACACTACAAGACATTGACGAGGA